>NC_091079.1:53750757-54053787 GCF_032405125.1 Capricornis sumatraensis
CTCCAATTATGACATCATCGGCACATCGTCAGAGAAGACTTTTGATTTGTGGTAGGTTTTCTTGGCCCCAATCCAATTCTATGAAAAACTGAAGATGAGTTTTTATTTCTTACATCTCAAATTCTTGGCAATTATCCAGAGAAAAACAGTATCAGAAGGTAGTCACTGTGTTTGTTTAAAGTCTGTCTTATTTAGCAGAGTGATACAAGACTGATGGCTCAGGAAATGTGTCTGAGAGCTACAGAAGAATGAAAGCATATCACAGAAATATGGCTAATATTGAAACATTTCCTCATCAACATGCCATTGTTTCCTTAACATTTTGGATCTTATTGTGATTCTAAGCATTCTTATCCTAGAAGAAATAAATCACTCTCAAAGTTGTTAGGGCCTAGATAATTAAAAGTTTTAATTACGTATATCCTATTTGTTCCCATAAAGTCTAAAGAAAATATTGACTATTTTAATCTTGCCTGTTTAATTCCCCTGAAGGAATATTATTAGAGAAAATCCATATACCTTTTAAGAATCAGCTTGAAATGAGGAATACTTGTCCTTGCTTTTATAAAAAGGGCCAACCAGGGAATTGCCTGGCAATCTAGTGGTAAAGACTTCCTGCTTCCAGGGGGCTGGGGTTCCATCTCTGGTCGGGGAACCAAGATCCTACATGCCACGTGGCATGGTCCCGAAAAACAGTGAAGTAAATAAGAAAGAGAAAAACAAATATTGTATATTCAAGCACATCTGTGGAATCTAGAAAAATGGTATAGATGATCCTATTTGCAAAGAAGAAATAGAAACACAGACATAGAGAACAAATGTATGGGTACCAGGGCACCCCTGGTGGCTCAGATGGTAAAGAATCTTCCTGAAATGCAGGAGACCTGGGTTTGATCCCTGGAAAATCCCCTGGAGAAGGGAATGGCTATCCACCCCAGTACTCTAGCCTGAAGAATTTCATGGACAGAGGAGCCTGGCGGGCTACAGTCCATGGGGTCGCAAACAGTTGCGCTTAACTGAGAGACTAACACTTTCACTTTCAAGGGGGGGGGTGGGAAAGGAGGGTGAGAGGAACTGGTAGATTGGGACTGACATATATACACTATTGACACTAGGTATAAAATAGATACTAATGAGAACCTGCTGCATAGCACAGGGAACTCTCCTGGATGCTCTGTGACCTAAATGGAAAGGAGATCCAAAAGGGAGGAAATGTACGTACACATATAGCTGATTCACACTGCTGTACAGTAGAAACGAACACAGCATTGTAAAACAACTATATCCAGTAAAAATTAAATAAAATAATAAAAACAAAAGGTGGGTGAGCCAACCCAACACAGCTGTGGCTGACAGAAGCTGCTCTGATTTACCTGTAGAAAGTGGCAGCAAACCCCCGAACCCGCCCAGAAACTCCCCCAGGTCCCAAACCTGCCAGCCACTAACAAGGTGATTTCTCTGCACTGACACTCCCATCCTCTCTGCCAGAAATGCAAAGAAGATGGGCAACCTCATAAACTCCTGGCTACCTTTGCTACCCCTGAAGTCACAAGCTCTTTGTTTATCTTTTCTTTTTGAACCCTGAGAAAAGTATATCAAAGTGACTTGGTCAGCCAAACGTTTGTGCGCTTAGGAACTGGCACTATGACAAACGCCTGCTGAGAAGAGAAAAGATTTCTGTGTTTCTTAGTGTCATTTTCTCCCTTGAGATGTTTCCAGAGACTTGAAAGGAAGGCTGTACTGAGGAACTGATTAAATTGGCTCATATTAAAATCGAAAGTTGGTGTGAACAGCCAGCCCTGTCTGCCTCTGCTCCCAGCCCAGCAAGCCCAGGTAAGTAGGATCACTTATCACAGAAATGAGAGCTGGAAAATACCATTCCTGCCCTCAGCCCCTTCTACCTGGCAAGGGGAGAGTTGTTCCCTGTGGTCTCCATTGTTTAGTCTGGTTGAATTTTAAAACATACTTCAGAAAGAGAGTGGCCCAAATTTCCTTGGGGAGTTCTCTCCTTAGATGAATACTAGTTCGGCTAATAAGTTGAAGATTTCTTTTGGTTTAAGCTCATCCCATTATTTCAAGACAGTTGTTGCCTCTTTCTGTGCTTTGTGGTCTCAGGAAATTCTTGAGTTCTCCACATCTGAAGAAGGGGAATTGTCTCATCATTAAAATAGTATTTGGAAAAGATGAGAGGGTGGGGCCATGGTGAGTGTTGAAACCATCTACTCCATGATGAGCTTCATGTGGCCTCAACATTGCTTCAGAAAACCTGCTGCTGCTGCTGCTAAGTCACTTTAGTTGTGTCCAACTCTGTGCGAACCCAGAGACAGCAGCCCACCAGGCTCCCCCGTCCCTGGGATTCTCCAGGCAAGAACACTGGAGTGTGTTGCCATTTCCTTCTCCAATGCATGAAAGTGAAAAGTGAAAGAGAAGTCGCTCAGTCATGTCTGACTCTTAGCAACCCCATAGACTGCAGCCTATGAGGCTCCTCTGTCCATGGGATTTGCCAGGCAAGAATACTGGAGTGGGTTGCCATTGCCTTCTCCGCAGAAAACCTGAGTATTTCCCAAATCAGAAGAAAGCACTGGTGAATCTTGAGGTTGGCCTTGCCATGTGGTAGAGATGTTGAGCTCAAGTCCAAGAGGGTGATCTGCATCCCAGGGTCTATCCTGGGTCCTGGGTCTGGCGGGCCGCCTGACCTGAATCCTTGAGTGAATTGAGAAGGTCACTATGTTTGTAGGAAGTGCTGACCAGCACATCCAAGGCCTCTCTCCCTCTTCCAGGCTTTCCAGGTGTCCTTCACATCTCTCCACAGCCATTCTGTCTAGTGCTCTTACCTTCACTCATCCTCCCTAAAATTGTCACCCTGGAGACTTCCCTGGCCAGTCCAGCAGTTAAGACTTCACTTTCCAGTTCAGAAGGCAGGTGTTTGACCCCTCGTTGGAGAACTAAGATCACACATGCCTTGAGGCCAAAAGAACATTAAAAAAGCAAACAAACAAACAAACAAAAACTCCAGAACCACTATTGTAACAAATTCAATATGTTGTTGTTTAGTTGCCAAGTCATGTTCAACTTTTTGCGACCCCATGGACAGTAACCTGCCAGGCTCCTGACAAGAATACTGGAGTGAGTTTCCATTTTCTTCTCCAGGGGTTCTTCCTGACCCAGGGATCGAACCTGTATCTCCTGCATTGGGAGGAAGATTCTTTACCTTTGAACCACCAGAGAAACCCAAATTCAATAAAGACATTAAAAATAGTCCATGTAAAAAAAAAACAATCTTAAAATAAAATTATCACCTTGGAAAGTATTTGCTAAAGCAACCAAAGTGTAGAACTGATGCTGGGGTAGCACTCCTCCTGACCACTTCGGGGCATTTACCTTTAACAGTCTTCAGTGCCTTTAATCTGAAGGAGCACTCTTCTAACCCCAAAATTCCAGGTGCTTGGGACAGAAGTGGAAACTATTTTTTTAAATTTTGTGGAGATCCTGGAGAGATGGGGGCTTATCACAACCCTTCAGAAGTTATGCCACGAAAAGAAAGTGTTAGGCACATTTGAGAGCTCAGCAATATGATTTTTGAACTTCATTCCTGCCTCTGTGAGGCATGTACCATTACTATTCCTATTTTATGACTAAGCAAACTAAGTCTTGGGGAGCTTAAGTAACTTGGCCAAGATTCCTCAGTAAGAGATGCAATTGAAGTTGAACTTTTGTTCTCTGACCCTAAACTCTATAGTTGTAAATCACCTGTAATTTTAGTAGTGGTGGTGCGAGTGATTCTTGCCATGGCAGTGATGGTTTAGGTACCAGGAGGGCTTCCCCGGCAGCTCAGAGGTAAAGAATCTCTCTGCAGTGCAGGAGAGTTGCAGGAGAGGTTTCGATCCCGGGATCAGGAAGATCCCCTGGAGAAGGAAATGGTAAGGAACTCTAGTATTCTTGCCTGGAAAAATCCCATGGGCAGAGGAATCTGGCGGGCTGTAGTCCCTGGGATCACAGAGAGTCGGACATGACTAAGTGACTAAACAACAAACCACAGCAATGCACCAGGCGTGTAATAAGCCCTTCATGTGTGTTATCCAACTTAATCCTCAGGATTGTCCCATGAGACAGGTAGACTTAAAATATTCCCTTTTTATATACAAGGGAAATGAGGCACAAGGAGGCAAAGGTTATATCATTCCAGGGCATAGTCATGGTTACATAGCTAGTAAGTTGCAGAGTTGTGGGTTCAAAACCAAGCCCACTGACTCTAGCATCTGTGCTCTCCCCACATCCCTGCCTTCCTTGATGACTCACTATCTACATAGAGACAGAGATGGCCCTGCTACCCCAGTGGCCATGATGACATGCACACCTTCAGATGTTGCTCTAGAAACTGGTCCATTCATAATTTATTGTGCCTGCTGAGGACAGAGGCTGGCGAGGCAGTAAGATGACAGAGTGGACCCAGGACCATTTGGTTCATCATCTCTGTGCTCTTTAATGTCATCGCATCTATTTCAAGTGGGGCCAAATTGGTCTCCCTTTAGTTTCTTGTCCCCGCTGCATATCTAAAACAATGACTGGAAAGCTAACCATATGCTATCTTTCAAAAGGTCTCCCATATTGACACCACAAGGGTGATGCTAAGGAGAAAGAGTTTAATTGTTTTAAATGTAGACGAGAGAGAGGGAGGCAGAGAGAAAGAGACAGAGAAATGTGGGGAATTCTAACATGCAAGTCAGCTGGGATAAAGATGCCAAGTGACTATATCCCAAACTATCCAGGAGAACCACTGGCCCAAGAGTGGAAGGAACCAGCCCAACCCCTTAGTAACAAAGCTTCAGCTTCCCAGGTGGTGCTAGTGGTAAAGAACCTACCTCCAATGCAAGAGATGAAAGAGATGTGGGTTCAATCCCTGGGTTGAGAAGATCCCCTGGAGGAGGGCATGGCAACCCACTCCAGTGTCCTTGTCTGGAGAAACCCATGCACAGAGGAGCCTGGAGGTCTACAGTCCATGGTGTCACAAAGAGTTGGTCGTGACTGAAGCAACTTACACATGCACACAAACAGCTTGGCCATCAGTTGGGAAGATGGGATGACAATTCTGAGGATGAGAGTGTATTTAAGGGGCTGTGAGTGCTCACTCAGTTGTGTCTGACTCTTTGTGACCCCATCAACTGTACCCTGCCAGGTTCCTCTGCCCATGGGATTCTCCAGGCAAAAATACTGGAGAGGGTTGCTATGCCCTCCTCTAGGGGATCTTCCCAACCCAGGGATCAAACCCCCATTAACTCTCCTGCATTGGCAGGTAGGTTTTTTTTTTTAACCACTAGTGCTACCTGGGAAGCCCAAGGGGCTTGTGAGTATGGATATAAGGAACTCCTCTACTTCCAGCTCTGTAGCATAAGCAACACTGCTTGATAACTTGCTCTTATCGTACAGGTGAAAAAGTTGTCCTTCCTCATTCTCCATCTCCCAGGCCTTAAGCCTTCCTGAGGTCCGTCCTTGTGTTCTTTTGCAAATGCAATTGATGGGAAAGAGAGTTTATTTCCTCAGGGATTTAAATCTGGAAGGCTATAGCCTGTTGCTGTTGGTGGCACTCTTTTCGTTATGGGACACCTAAAAAAAAAGTATCATGAAGACCTGCAGGTCTGAGAGATGGAGAGCCTCTGCATTCAGATCCCTTCCTGCATAAACCAGTCTGATTTGGGGTTTCTGACCTTTGTCATCCAAAGAGGGGAAGAGGGGGTGGGAGAAATTGAAAGATTGGGACTGACATATGTATACACTGCTATGTATAAAACAGATAACTAATGAGAACCTACTGTATAGCACAGGGAACTCTACCCAGTGCTCTGTGGTGACCTAAATCCAAAGGAAATCCAAAAAAGTGGGATATATGTATATGTATAGCTGATTCATTTTGCTGCACAGAAGAAACTAACCAAACAGGGTAAAGTAGCTATATTCCAATAAAAATTAAGAAACAAAACAAATCTAGTACTTAAAAGCTGTTTGATCATTTGCTCTTTAACTCAAAGACTCCTGTTAATAAGCTGATCATAGAATGTGTTAGATTAATGCCAGATCACCCATCAAGCTCAAGAAAATTTCTGTGCAATTAAGTACACTATAGAGCTTCCCAGCGGAGAAGGCAATGGCATTCCACTCCAGTACTCTTGCCTGGAAAATCCCATGGACGGAGGAGCCTGGTAGGCTGCAGTCCATGGGTTCGCTAAGAGTTGGGCATGACTGAGCGACTTCAATTTCGCTTTTCACTTTCATGCATTGGAGAAGGAAATGGCAACCCACTCCAGTGTTCTTGCCTGGAGAATCCCAGAGACAGAGGAGCCTAGTTGGCTGCTGTCTATGGGGTCGCACAGAGTCCGACACGATTGAAGCGGCTTAGCAGCAGCAGAGCTTCCCAGATGGCGCTAGTGGTAAAGAACCGGTCAG
Organism: Capricornis sumatraensis; assembly: GCF_032405125.1. Lineage (NCBI taxonomy): Eukaryota > Metazoa > Chordata > Mammalia > Artiodactyla > Bovidae > Capricornis > Capricornis sumatraensis. Next base: position 53,757,199 of record NC_091079.1, read on the forward strand.
CCAATGCAGGCAGATGTAAGAGTCTTGTGTTTGATGCCTAGATTAGGAAGATCCCTTGGAGGAGCGCATGGCAACCCACTGTAGTATAGTTCCCTAGAGAATCCCATGGACAAAGGAGCCTGGTGGGCTACAGTCCAGTGGGTTGCAAAGAGTCTGACACAACTGAAGTGACTTAGCATGCATACATGCGGTACACTGTGAAAACCACACAATTCCACCGTCAGTAGTACTCTATTTGCCGCTAGGGTGCTACCAGCCTTCAGGGGAATTTGTCTTAAAAAAAAAAAACCAAACCAAAAAACCCAGAGTCTCCACAGAGAGGTTATGGTTTGGGTCATGTTTTTAGTTGGATTTGACAGGTGAATCTTTCTGAGCTTCTAGAGGTCTATGTGCTAATGGTGTGCCATTTCCAGGGATGGGATCAGGGGTGATTTTTTTAGAAAGAATTATTTCTCTGTTAATAGAAAAATATTACACATACAGTTTGGACTTTTTTTTAGAGTTGTGAGATAGTCTACTGACCATAATGCTTCTTTTGTCCCCAAAGAAGCCCCTTGGTGCTGGAGAAAATGCATTTCCTCCTCTCAACCATGGGGATAATGATGCTGAGAGCTCACAGCTGGGCTTTTGCACGTATGCACACCTCATTTGTCTTCTTTTATAAGATGAGGTTCAGTCATCTGTCCTGCAACTTCTTCTTTCCTGTAATTGGGTTTAGCATCTTTTCTAACCCAAGTTATTTCCAAATTCTCCAATCTTGGGAGGTCAACTGTGGAGTTATTTGTCAAATAAAGTCATGATTGTCTTGTGATACCTGCAAACTGGGAGATGATGGTGACTGATAGCTTCCGGAGGCAAAGTGGTCCTCTCCAGAGACAGGGGTGAGGCTGAGGAATATCTGAGTGTGAGACCAGATTTTTTTCTGACATATTTATTTTCTGTGTGTGCACACACACACACCATTCACATGAGAGGTAAAACTGGGACGCTTTCTTTGAATAAAAGTCCTTCAGGTAGGCTAATGACTCCACTTAAATCTAGGGTCATCTTTGTCCTCTATCTGACGGCTATACTTCTGGGTAGGAATTAGGAATTGTGCACGATGAGGGGATGAGAGGAGAAGCATGGGGCCCCTAAAGTGACTAAATTTACTAGCTACTCTGAATTGGCTTCCTGTATTTCATCTTGGGGGAAAAGAAATTCAGAGCAAGTGACAAAAAACGACTTCTGGCTTTTGAATACCCTCTGGGGGGAAGATTTCTAACCTTTGACAAATTCTTTAAAATAGAAGCTTGAAGAAAATGTATGCATGCTCTGGTGTGCTTTCCACAAAACTCTGCTCTAAATGTTAGTTGCACAAGGAGTAAATTCTCCTGAAAGTTTTTGCATTTACCGTGGATCATTGGATGATTAATGCTAGCCCCCAACACCAGCCTCTGCTGTACAGGATAGTGCCTCGTGTTAACATTATACTGTTTATTTAGAAGTTTGCTTAGAGGTCAAATCTTGGTTTGGGTTCTTATCACAAAATTATAAATAAGTAATAGTGGGAGGGACGTTTTGGAGGTGGTGGATCAGTTTATGGCATGTATATAATGTGGTATATACTTACTTTTCAAATCATCAGATTGCATACATTTATTATTCAAAGCTTTTGTAGTAAAAAAAAAAAAAATCAAACTGGCCCTGTTACTCAGCGGACTGTAGCCTACCAAGCTCCTCTGTCCATGGGATTCTCCTGCCAAGAATACTGGGTTGCCATGCCCTTCTCCAGGAGATCTTCCTGACCCAGAGATTGAACCCACATATATGAGTGTTTTTTTTCTCTTGTGTTCTTGTATGAGCCATTCATACACTATTGACCAGTCATATTCTGTTGAATATTAATATTTTGCTTCAAAGATTTGGTGACTTTGTAATACATTATTTTAAAAAATGAATTTTTAGACATATTTTTAGACAAAATCTTTCTAGATAAGAGTACAGAGAATAGTGTGATGAATTGCCACATACCTGTCACTGAAATTTAATACATATTTAATTCATTTGAGGAAGAATTTAAAAGTTAATCATAGACTTTTAACATTCTGTTCCTAAATATTTATTTCCACGTTCATCTCTGAAAGAATTCTTCTATAATAACACTAGTGTCATCATGCCTATAAAAATGAATAACTTTTCCCAGTAAACATAAGTGTAAAGTTTTTTTTAACGTTATGTAACAATGAAAATATTTTGCATGTTATGTTTTTTAGTTTGTACCCAGAATCTTCTCAAAATTTATATCACTGTCAACAGAAAGTAGTTTTTTGTTTGTTTTTTACATTTGGAAAAAACCTTGATACCACATTATGGAATGAACACATTCCTTGTGTTCCATCTTAGAGATTTTATTGAGAAGCTTACTGAATAAATCTGCATCTTTTTTCTCACACTCTTTAGCATAATGTTTTATTGTTCACAATACATGTGTTTTTGGCACCGTGAATAATCATTTGTTCCTTTATGATTTTTTTTTTTTTTGTGGGACTTGATGGCTTACAATGAGAACAGCTGAATCATCTCTCAAGTCATACTCCCGGTGTACACGAGAACACATGATACATTGAACTGTTTCCATTCTATGGGATTTAACTCACTAATGTATCGGGCAGTCAAGTATAAGAATTACAACATTAGACTTTCAAAACTCTCTCTAAGGGCCTTGTTAGGAACCATGTGTTTTCACAGTGTCTGTGAATGCTTTATAAGGACAGCTCTTTAAATGTGACTGATACAAAAGGTCATCTTGGACACTGGGGAAGAGCTCTAGAATTCCAATAAAAAGCATGTGTTGAGTTCCAGCTTACGTCTTAGTCACTGTGTGACCTTAGGCCAGACAGTTGACCTCTCTGAGCTTCAGTTTCCTAACTCGTTAGATGGAACAAACCACAGAGTTATGCGGATTAAATGGTAAAGAGTTTTTTGGCAAAGCATACTACTCTATTCACCCAAGTTGATAGGGATTGTGCTACAGAGTGAACTATATCCTGCCAAGTTCATGTGTTGAATCCCTTAGCCCCCAACATGACTGTATTTCAAGATAAGGTTTTTAGGGGGTAATTAAGGTTAAATACAGTTGTAAGGGGGCTTCCTGGTTGTCTCAGTGGTAAAAAACCCTCCTGCCAATACAGGAGATGTGGGTTCCATCCCTGGGTTGGGAATATCTCCTGGAGGAGGAAATGGCAACCCACTCCAGTATTCTTGCCAGTAAAATCCCACAGACAGAGGAGCCTGGCGGGCTACAGTCCATGGGTCACAGAGAGTCAGACATGACTGAGTGACTCAGCACAGCCACACTGTAGCATATATAAGAGGAAGCTTGGTCTAGAAGGATTGTATTAAATTTCTAATCTTGCCTTAGTTGTCTCTTGTCTAAGTCATCTTGGGCAAGTTACAAAAGATGAAAGTCTTTGGGATCTTAGTTTTCTAATTTCTAAACGAAAGACATTTTAACAAAATATTTTTCAAGGTCTTACTTTGTCCTTGAGGTTCATTTGAGCGTCATGATCTTTTTCCCCTTCACCTGATGCAACAGTGAAACACTTGAGAGTTATCTAAAGGATTATAAAGGTGTGTACCATGATGCTGAGCCTCACCTGTCTTGAGTAGTGTATGCTATTTACCTGGAAGTGAGCCTGCTGGCTTTTCTCTGGAGTTCTCTCCAGCCACCAGGTTTTCTGGTGTCTGGTCTTTATATTAAGCAGTTTGTAGGTAGAAATGATATATTTTTAAATTCAATAGACAGAAGCTATATAGTGAGACTATTAATTCAAGTAAAAGTATGTTAAACTTTACTTTATACCTTGAGAAAGTGTTTTGCTTATTTTGAGCCTGACCTTGTCATAGTGATTTTAAACACACACATGTGCATACACAGAGTGGGTTAAGTTGCGGCCTCTCAAGATACATCACCCGGAACCTGTGAATATGATCTTACTTAGGACCATGGTACCTGCATGAAATTAAAAGACATTTGATCCTTGAAAGAAAAATTATGACAAACCTAGACAGTGTATTAAAAAGCAGAGACATCACTTTGCAACAGAGGCCCACATAGTCAAAGCTGTTTTTTCTAGTTGTCATATACAGGTGTAAGAGAAGGACCATAAAGAGGGCTGAGCGCCAAATAATCAATGCTTTCAAATTGTGGTGCTGGAGAACACTCTTGATTTTCCCCTGGACAGCAAGGAGATCAAATCAGTTAATCCTAAAGGAAATCAACCCTGAATAGTCATTGGAAGGACTCGTTCTAAAGCTGAAGCTCCAATACTTCAGCAATCTGATGCGGAGAGCCGACTCATTGGAAAAGACCCTGATGCTGGGGAAGATTGAAGGCCAGAGGAGAAGGGGGTGACACAGAATGAGATGGTTGGATGGCATGGACATGAGTTTGAGCAAACTCTGGGAGATAGTGGAGGACAGGGAAGCCTGGCATGCTGCAGTCTATGGGGTAAAAAAGTGTCAGACATGACTGAGCAACTGAACAATGATAACAATTTGCAGATGTAATTAAGGATTTCGAGAAGAGAGCTTCTTGAATTCTTCAAGTGGCCCTAAATCCAATGACAAGTGTCTTATAAGAAGCAGAAGAGGGGAAGACACAGGAGAGCAGAAGTCCACATGAAGACATAGGCAGAGATTGGACTGATGGGGCCATAAGCCACGGAGTGCCTAGAGCCAGCGGAAGCTGGAAGAGTCAAGGAAGGGAACTCCCCTGATGCCTTCTGAGGGAGCAGGGCCCTCCTAACACTTGGATTTCAGATTCTGGACTTCCAGAACTATGAGATAATTTATTTATGTTGATTTTATAGACAGTAGAATATTACTGAGGCTTTAAAAAGAATGAAATAATGCCATTTGCAGCAACATGGATGGACCTAGAGAGTGTCATGCTGAGTGAAGTAAGTCAGAGAAGGAGAAATATTGTATCACATCCCTTAGATGTGGAATCTATAAAGTATTAGAGCTTCAGCATCAGTCCTTCCAATGAATATTCAAGGTTGATTTCCTTTAAGATTGACTGTTGTGATCTCCTTGCTGTCCAAGGGACTGTCAAGAGTCTTCTCCAGCACCACAATTCAAAAGCATTTATGGTCCAACTCTCACATCTATACATAACTACTGGAAAAACCACAGCTTTGACTAAATGCACCTTTGTTGGCAAAGTGATCTCTGCTTTTTAATATGCTGTCTAGGTTTGTCATAGCTTTCCTTTAAGCCTCCTGGCTCATGGTAATTTGATATGGCAACTCTAGGAAATGAATACACATACTCTTTTCCCCCTGTACTTTCATTATACACAACTTTTCAATAGATAAATACAAAAAATAGATTTAAATGATTTGATATTTTACAGAAGATGGGAATATTTCTGGAATTAAACTATAGATGATTCTGTCATTGAAGGGTAAATATTTATCACCACGCCAATACACTTTTGGTTGAATATTGGGAGGAATCTTCCTGGTTATCAGAGTTGGCTCAGTTTTGAAAGATGGAAAGGCAGTGGTAATGTTAAGATTGGGGCTTTGTGTGTAAACGGAGTTTTTCAGCCTAGGGGACAAAATGACCCCCAGGTGAGAACTACTGCTTTCAAAGATAACAAAATTACAGGCTCCATGATGAAAGGAAAAGTTCCTGTGAAAAGTATTCAACAGTACATCAAAAACAAGAGAGAATTTTTTAAGCAGAACCATTTTCTTAACAATAATAAATGCTCTCTTTTCACTTAAAAGTGGATGTATATGAGAAAAGAACACAGCTTTGATTATCATCCTGACAATTTTTAGTGTCAAAGAGGATCATCCTATTACAAAAGGGAGATCTTTGCCCAGAGTGGAAAATTATGTACAGGTATACATGTATGTATACACATACATGTGTGTCCATATATATACATACATGGGTATATGCATATGGGTATATATGCATGCATGTATGTATATGTGCATTGTTCTTTAGTCACTAAATCATGTCCGACTCTTTGCAACCCCATGGACTAGACTTCCAGGCTCCTCTGTCCATGGGATTTCCCAGGCAAGAATACTAGAGTGCGTTGCCATTTTCTTCTCCAGGGCATCTTTCCAACCCAGGGATCGAACTCGTGTCTTTTACGTTTCCTGCATTGGCAGGAGGATTCTTTACCACTGAGCCACCAGGGAAGCATGCATATGTGTAAATGCTTTATTAACAAAGAGAGTTTCATAAACCCGCTTTTCCTACTTGGGAATTCTGAAGTTTTAGAACATCATCATTTCTAATGATGAATGAGTAAAGGAAAAGCCTTTCAGAAAGCTCTCATTTCAAAAAGGATATGAGGTACGTTAGTATAAGAGGACTTTAACTGAAACAGAAGGGTCACCATTGGTTTCCAAGAGCCCTCATTTCTCACACAGATCTACGATTCCCCCAACTAATAGGAAAACAGAATTTTATTCCTTTATTTTACTCTCTACAAAGTGCTTATTACCTATTTGGAACTTTGTAATCTGCCCCATGCAGTTCTATGAGTCAGACAGCTGAGAATCCATCTGTTTACTCACACACACAGTTGCCTAATGTGTTCTACAAGCCACGTATAATTACAGTGAATGCATCTTTCTAAAGATACACTTGCGGTGAGCTTGGGTTCTTCTACTTCTAGAAAAATGTTCACATGTGGGAAAAAAAGTTTCCTTGACATATCTAAAGTCTTCTTTAAGTCCAGAAATATTTATTTATCTTTACCTTTAAGATATACATTTCAAAAGATGCCAACAGGCTGAACGTTGCTAAGGGCTGTTTCCCAGCTTGGGGATTGGACCCAATTCTCTGATCTAACAGCTACGGAGACTTCATCAGAATGATGAGATACCTCTTTCCAGAGACAACAGGAATCATGAGATAAGCTCTGGAAACAAATCAAGGATTTTTGTGGAAACAAATCCTGTGGTCCCAGGGAGCAAGGAAAACTGTAGGGAGTAGCTTTTTAAAATTGATATTTGAGTTTCATGAATCACAAGTGTTTCACAGATTGTCTACAGATGTTAAAAGGACTCCAGAGTTTAATTGACAAAAAAGTAACTTTGCACAGAGATACAGAAGGATGGCATCAGGCCATCCGAGCTACTGGGGTCTCTTGGACAGGGATATTTCACTTTTGAGGAAAAAAAAAATAATGGAGGAGAGTTGTGTGTGTGTTTGCCAAGTCACTGCAGTTGTGTCTGACTCCTTGAGACCCCATGGACTGCAGCCTGCCAGGCTCCTCTGTCTATGGGGTTCTCCAGGCAAGAATATTGGAATGGGTTGCTATTTCCTCCTCTGGGCATCTTCCCAACTTAGTGATCAAACCCATGTCTCTGACGTCTTCCGCATTGGCAGGCAGATTCTCTACCACTAGTACCACATGGGAAGGTTGGGGGAGAGTTAGAGAATTCTGTTTCTGTTAATAGTTTGCTCTCATTTGGGGAATTATTAGTGGCAAGTATGTGGTGGGGGCAGGGCAGTCCCCTGAGACTGGAGCCCAGTTTGGAGCCATGTCATTTGGGAAATACCTGTGCTGCCTGAGATCATCAGTAAGACACACAGTTCTGCCTACAGAGACCACCACAGGCTCTTGAAGAAGGTGGCACCTGCTCTTGGTCTGGGATCTGAGGCCACATGCTATGGCTCCTCAGTGCCAGCATGTCCATAGCCGTGTGATTGCTGGTGGTATGGGCTGGAGTTTTCCACACTTAATATGACCAGAACGTGTTCTAGACACTTTTGCTTGTAAAATGTCTGGTTTTGCCCACATGAGCAACTCCAAGCCCCAAAATGTAGGTCTCATGTGTGATTACCAGGATGGAACCCTGATGGAAAATTTGAATGTAAATACCAAAAACAATCATGAAAAAATGAACTTTTCTGGTAAAGAAATCAGGAAATGATTCAAAAGATACATTGTATAACCACCAATTGCTTCCCTAACTTTCACAGCAGCCTGCCTGGACATGAAGAGGGGTGGAGGAGACAGTACCAGCCGCCCCCACATTTTGATCTGAATTCCTGCATCAGAATCACTGGTCTCTCAGGACTAGCTTTTCCCTGCTGAGGTCTGGGGGTGTCCTCTCTCTCAGCCCACCTTGGCTGCTCTTGTGAGGTAGGGGATGATTCATTTCAGCCTCAGCAGCTTGTCTCCAAGGCCCCTCCTCACCTCAGCTCCAGAGATTACTTTTGTTAGTTTTGGGACAGGGAACCCTGGCACCACAGAGTTATACATTTTTTGTGTCTCTAAAGCAGGAATGGCTTTTCTCCTCCCCCGTAAATGCACCGTTAGGCCAAAACTCTCCTGCCGCCTTCAATTATGTAATTATCCCAGTAACGGTAATATATAGGCTTCCCTGCTGGCTCAGATGGTAAAGAATCTGCCTGAGATGGAGGAGATCCAGGTTTGATCCCTGGAAAAGGGAACCCACTCCAATGTTCCTGCCTGGAGAATTCCATGAACAGAGGAGCATGGCGAGCTATAGTCCGTGGGGTCACAAAGAGTCGGACGAGACTGAACACAGTTATAGAACAGAATCAACTTCTGAATCTCAATAAGGATTTTGCTATTTGTCTGCTGTCTCTCCTCATTGTAGAACATGGTTTTATGGGGTTGGGATCTCTCGCAGAAAACTCCAGTTTTGTATCTCCCTAGCTAATTCTGGAGCCTTATTCTTACTAGGAACATTTATATTTAAACCTATTTCTACTGGTAAAACATCCCACCTAACAACCTTGAGCATTAAACACCTTTTTAAAATTACTCATATGGTTTACTCGTCAGCTTACAACACAGTTTACAGTATCCTCCCAAAGAAGCAGTCAAATTGATCACAGCCACCTGTTCCCTCAAACCCATCTTCCCTTACCTAATCTGCACTCCCACCTTGACCTTTAGGTAGAAGCACAGTATCAGCCTCTTAACCACTGCAGCACTCACTCTGAAGTCACAAACGTGCTTAGCTGTAATGCTAAATTTGTCTTTTAAACTAACTGGAATATTTACCTGTGAATTTTTGAGTTAATACATTTTGACATCGACCTGGTTTTTTGGCTTTGATTTTCTTCATTTCAAATATGTACTCTTAGCTCCTTAGGCCCATTGACAGAAGAGTCTGGTGTGCTGCAATCCATGGGGTCTCAAAAGAGTCAGACACAACTTAGAGACAGAGAACCCTAAAAAGGCCACCACTTTCCCAGTGCTCCCAGGAAACAACTTCCATTTTAAGGACTTCTCAGGTGGTACTAGTGGTAAAGATCTCACCTGCCAATGCTGGAGATGCAAGAGATATGGGTTTGACCCATGAATCAGGAAGATCCCCTGGAAGAGGTCATGGCAACCCACTCCAGTATTCTTGCCTGGAGAATCCTATGGACGGAGGAGCCTGGCAGGCTGAGCTTCTTAGAAATCCTCAGAACTAGTTCTCCATGTAAATGGTTCCACCCCGTCATTGTAAACCCTAGACTGTTGTCTTAATGATTGAATTGCTTGGGTGGGAAAAAAGGTACCTTAAAGTGGTTTTCTTGCCACACTAGCTATAAGGTAAATCGTTCCTCTGCTAAATCATTCCTTTTGCTAAGTTATCTACCTTTGGCAAGAGATCACAGAGAAACTCCAAACAGGGGTATAACCACCCTGCCTGCAGACCCATGGTCTGGCCAGAAGCACGCTCTCCTCCAGACCTCTCCACTTTCCTGTCACCCTCTTGTTGAGCAAGTCTGCTCCCTTACTCATTTGCATTCTGCCTTTCTTCCTTCTCCCTACATCACTAGCTCTCCAGCCCTTTCCCCGCGTTACTGTAATTATCTTCAGTGATGAAGTAAAAGAGAAATGATGAGCCAAGTGTGAACATGATTTTCCAAAGAAAACCCTTGACCGTTTTCCATGTATTTGTGCATTTGAGTCATGTAAACCTTTTTTAAAACTCTTGGATCCATGACTTTGTTTTAGTTCCCATAATTATCTCTTTTATATCAAGTATATTTAAAGTTCATTAAATTGCCTCAGCTTTGATGGAGAATGGAGCTCCGTCAAACATGATGGTTTGAAGTGAGGCATAGATTTGCAGAACGATTTCCTTTTCTCTATGCATGGGAAAGATTATGCCACATTTAGCAAGTACCTACTGGAATTCTTAGCTGAAGTTAAATCATGCTAGCATTTTCCTTCAAGTTGAGGCAGCATGGTCGAGGCTGGTGAGTGATTCCATATAGGTGAAAACTTGGCCAGGAGCCTTTTAACCTCAGTCTGTGAATCTGAGCTGGGCGATAATTTCCACACATCCCCCTGAATCCTTCAGAGTACATAGGAGGGGCTAAGTTCTAAAGAGGGAGTCAAATTATTTCTATTTACTCAAGAACTGAACAGAGCTATTAGAAAGAAATCTTCAGGTCTTTTGTGGGATGAAAATAATTCTTCCACAGCTGCAAGACAGTGATGGAAGTTTTGTGAGCCAAGAGGAAAGCAGCTGTAAAGGGCTAGAAAAATCACCATGAGTATTTTTCCACTCCTATAAGTCATTAAAATTGGCTTAAAATATTGAGAGTGATTTTTCTTTGAAATGGCTCCTCCTACCATAACCGAATGGTCAACATAATGGTTTCTCTTCTTTGATTTTTAAAAAGTGGTACACTGAAGCACGGTAAGTTTACTCAGAAACTTGACAGTGCTGGTGTTTCTAGAAGCATTCCTATTCTTGGATACTCCTTCCTTTGGTGATAGAATTTAAAAGAGAATTGATTTTGAGAGTCTTGGGATTTGATTCTATACTTGTCAGCTATGACCTGGACCATTCCCTTTTTGAGTTTCAGTTTTTTTGTCTGAAAAAGATGGAGAAAATCATATCAAATTGCTGGCTTGTTGAAGAGGTTATGCCAAAGCCTCTAGCTCAGTGCTTGACACACTTTAGGGATTCAGCAAGTATTAAATGCCTTCGCCATGTTAGTGATGTTATTTTATTAACAAGATTATCTTCTTATTTAGTGTAGTACACTAGATTTATAAAGAACTAAAAGCAAACATGATAGATGGAAGCAGCAAACCATTTCTTAGTAGAGATTAATTTAGCAGAACATATAATACTGGCATCGATTGGCAGGTATAGTGTGTCTTCAGGGTTGATTCTTAGTGGTGAAAAGACTGAATCCAAAGGAAAGTACATTTTTTTTTGGGGGGGGGACAGGTATTAGCAAATGTCTCTTCAAAAAGGCTGTTCCAATTTTGATTCCCCACCCCCACAAAAGGTTTATAGGAGGGTCCAATTCTATGAGCCCTGATCAGAGCTGGATATTTTAAGTGTTTTAATTTGGGGACCACTATGAAACGTAAGATTATCTATTATAAAGTAAGTGCCCTACATATGAACCTTCAAGTTGCAAACTTTCAAAGATGATTTCGCATGTCCAATCCTGTAAGTTACTGCATGTGTCTGGCATACATCATCACATGCGAGCATCCTCTACAAGTGGCTGTACTTTTGTGTACTTTGCAGTACTTTGAGAGTATAGTAGTACAGTATCCTTATTTCAAGCCCAGGATGTCCAGAAGCAAGCATAAAAGCAGTGGTGATGTAGCAGGTACTACTGTACTTTTCAAGGTACCATACTATAAGATTAAAAACCCTTTCTTTATTTTTTGTTTGATTGTTTTTATGTCTTATTTGTGTAAAAAGCATTATACACCTATTACAGTACAACACTATATAGCTTATCAGGTTAGCTCCATCGCTGTTGTTCAGTTGCCCAGTTGTGTTGGACTCTTTGTGACCCCATGGACTGCAGCACACCAGGCCTCTCTGTCTCTCACCGTCTCCTGAAGTTTGCCCAAGTTTATGTCCATTGGATCAGTGATGCCATCCAGCCATCTCATCTTCTGGCTGGATGAGATGGTTAGTTGGGTACCTAGACTAACTTTGTAGGACTTACAAATGTGTTTTTGGAATGAAACTCATTTGTATGTAAGGGACTTCCTGTACTGGCAAAGCATTATTACAGGATTTAAACTTAAAAGTGCTGGGCAATTTCCAGAAGCCTCATTCATGAAGTGCTATCTGTATTTTTATAGCATGATTAACTGTCTTCCTTCTGTTGGCCTGTCCTTTTCCCTGTTTTAATGGCTGGGTGAAAATACCCTCCTCCCTGCCTTCACTCCCATCCCCCAGATTTTATGTCCTTCCAGGCTCTCAAAGAATCTTATTCCTTAGCCCAAAGTAATGCAAACAAGGGATAAGCTTGTTATCACCATGCCTCATTGCTAGAGAAACTACTCTAGGCTAGTCCCATACAAGATCAATAGAGATCATGATACTCTAACTAGAGCATGTATAAAAATCAGAGCATTGAAACATGTACGTTAGCATGTGTAAAATAGATGACCCGTGCAAGTTTGATGCATGAAGCAGGGCACCCAAAGCCAGGGCTCTAGGATAACCCAGAGGGAGGGGGTCCGGGGGAGGTGGAAGGGTAGTTCAGGATGGGGGGTACTCATGTATACCCATGGCAGATTCATATCAGTGTATGACAAAAGCCATCACAGTACTGTAAAGTAGTTATCCTCCCATTAAAATAAATACATTGATTTAAAAATTAAAAAAAAAATCAGAGCATTGTGAAAAATAAAGATGCATGGGGTCTTCTCAATAGAGTCTCATTCTATAGACCTGGATGGATCCTGAAAATTTGCTATAGGTCCCACAATAGGTGATGCAGGCAGCTCCCTAAACAGACAGTTATAGGAGATTTGTTGTTGTTTTGCAGTCACTAAGGCATGTCTGACTCTTTGTGACCCCATGGACTGCAGCACACCAGACTTCCCTGTCCCTCATTATCTCCTGGAGTTTGCCCAAGTTCATGTCCATTGAATCAGTGATGCTATCCAACCATCCCATCCTCTGCCACCCTCTTTTCCTTCTACCTTCAATCTTTCCCAGCATCAGGGTCTTTTCCAATGAGTCGGCTCTTCACATCAAGTGGCCAAAGTATTGGAGCTTCAGCATCAGTCCTTCCAGTGAATATTTAGGGTTGATTTCCTTAGGATTGACTGATTAGCCAGCTTTTATCCAGCTAGGCTAAGTCTCTGTGAAGGTGTCTTTTATACTCATGAGTGACAAGTAGGCCCTGTGTATTAGGTTTTCCCAGTTACTGTCCCCATCTGCCTTTAGGCTGTGAGGAGTTTTGGGGAGGTGCAGCTAAAAAGCCAACACCTAATGGCAGTTTAGAAAGTATTTTATTGGCTGGGTAATCACTTAGTAGCCTTGAGTTTCAACTCTGCCGAAACTCATTGGCATGGCAGTCTCACATGTTTGACCAACCGCTCTCTGCCCTTCGTACCACCTGGCCTCATGACCTGAGAGGAATTGGCAAAACTCTCAGAGACAGCACTGTAATTATGATATGAATCGTGGCGTGGGAAAGAGAAGAGGGAGAGGAGGCATCCAGATTTAGTTTCTGTTTGTCTTGGAGTTTTACATCTCTTTAATCGAGTTTGTCAATGTTATTAATTGATTCAACCAGTCTGGTCTGCTGACTTCTGATTCCTTTAGCTGGCTTGAGCTGCTCCTAGCATGGTTCCGAGTGCATGTATATAGTCAGTACGTGTTTGCTGAACATGCATACATGCCTTCAACAAACTTCTATTGAGAGTATGACTCTGGGCAGGCATTTGGGATATGATAGTGAAAAAGATAGGGCTTCCCTCGTGTCTCAGACAGTAAAGAATCCTCCTCCAATGCAGGAAATGTAAGAGACCCATGTTCAATCCTTGGGTTGGGAAAATCCCCCGGAGAAATGAATGGCTACCCACTCCAGTATTCTTGTCTGGAGAATTCTATGGACAGAGGAACCTGATGGGCTATAGTCCATGGGGTTCAAAGAGCTAGACACGACTGAGCAACTAACACTTACTTATTTAGTGAACAAGATATGATGCTGAACAAGATGGACCTGGTCCTTGCCTAATAGGGTTTATACTCTAATTATCAAGTTCACTGCCAACTATAATTCTATCACAAGTCCTACAAAGAAGAATGTATCAACACAAGCTTTAGTGTAAATAAGCAGTCTAACTGGAGGATTAGACTTAGAGCAGCATTCCTTCACAGCATTCAAAACCAAAAAGAAACAAAATAATGAATCTTTTTGGTCAATATGATAATCTATTTCTGGGTATTTTAAGTCATTCTGAAGAAGAGCTTCCCAGGACTGATGAGTTTGTCTTCTAAGTGAAAAGAAAGTGAAAGTTTCTCAGTCGTGTCTGACTCTTTGCAACCCCATGCACTATACAGTCCATGGAATTCTCCAGGCCAGAATACTGGAGTGAGTAGCCTTTCCCTTCTCCAAGGGATCTTCCCAACCTGAGGATCGAACCTAGGTCTCCCACATTTCAGGCAGATTCTTTACCAGCTGAGCCACTAGGGAAGCCCAAGAATACTGGAGTAGGTAACCTATCCCTTCTCCAGAGGATCTTCCTGACCCAGGAATTGAACTGGGTCTCCTGCATTGCAGGCAGATTCTTCACCAACTGAGCTATCAGGGAAGCCCTTGTCTTCTAAAGTAGCTGTATAATGTATAGGCTTCTTACCACAGCTACATGGTTCATTCTCAAATGCAGGTAGATGTCTTTGCCTGCTTTAGTCCAATATCCAGACATGTGCTAAGTTCCCTGGGATCTTTCCAATATGAGAGCTAATTTTAGGCCCCAGACTTGGCTTCCCGCCAGTGTTCAGGACAACCTCCTGAATGTGCTCAGGGAAGCATGATAATTACTGTCTGGAATGATGATCTGGTTTCTGTGACTAGCATGCTTTACAAGCAGATGATCCATGGCTGGATGGCTTGTGAACAGCTTGAACATCCTTACATGGTGGTTTTTTGGATATCACCTCATGACTGTATTTAGGGACATCTGTTATTGGGGATCCTGTGAAATAAATTAATTTGTGATTTGATGAGTCTGCACATGTAACCTGGATGCTCTTTCTTTCTCTTTTTTTTTTGTCTTTGCTCCTACTATGCAAATAAGTAGTTATTAATACCCATTAAACTACTCCATAAAAAGTATGTGCTGTTGACCCAGTGACATAATTGAGAAGGATCTCTTATCCTCAGGGAAGAAGCTTCCAACATCTTATTATTGGTACCAATCATTGTAAGAGCAAGGGGTCAGAAGTGGTTTTAGAGCTGCCAAATGAAACTTCCCTGAGCTAATTCCATATAGATTCCGAAACTCAGCAGTACTCCAATTTGAGAATATATAAAAATTAGAATGTTTATGATACCTTTTGGCATCATAATTTGAGGTATTCAGAAGCAATGGTTTATGCCCATCAAAATCTGGGGATACTTCTTTAATATTCTGGAGAGTGGTCTCCTGCTGCCTTTGAATTCCTGAAGTTACTCAGCAATTATCCAGGTCAACTCAACAAATATTATTAAAAACCTCATCTGTCTCAGGGGTTTCCCAGGTGATGCTTGTGGTAAAGAACCCACCAGGCAATGCAGAAGACACAGGAGACAAGGGTTTCATCCCTGGGTCAGGAAGATTCCATGGAGGAGGAAATGGCGACTCACTCCAGTACTCTTGCCTGGAGAATCCCATGGGCAGAGGAGCCTGACTTGCTACGTCCATGGGGTTGCAAAGAGTTGGACAAGACTGAGTGACTGAGCACAACAACTGTTCCAGGGAGCCTGTGTGGGGTGCTGGGAGGTGATTAAGAGCAAGTAGTAAAGTTTCCACCCTCAATATTTCATTAATCTGGGGAATTTGTGGAATATAAGTCTCAATGTAGATTAGTTACCAATATCAAGGTAGTTTACTGTAATACTCCTTTGGACTTAGGACAAGGTGGAACATGTGTGGCTAGTTACAAGGGGGTGAGTAGAACAATACATCAGCTTCAATATTAGTGACCAGAAAGCATGACTTCATTTTACATCTTTCCTAAAATTTTTGTAACTAATATTATAAAGCAATTCAGAACTGAATGACATCTCTCTGAAAATTATTTCATTGGTCCACATTCACTTCTTAACTTTCAGGACAATTGTTGCCTCTCATGTGTGGCCACCCTTCCTGACCTCTTACTCTTTTTCCTCATCTCTCTCTCACTGTATCGTCTGTTTGCCTACAGCTGATAACACTCATAGGAAAGAAGTTTACCTTTGGAGAATCAGAACTTTTGACTACTATAAAACAACTAAAAATAAATAAATCAACTAAAAACACTTCTTTGCATCAACATTTGAATCCCATCAGTTATTGTATGAATTTCCTAAAACAGAAATGTACTTTTTGCACCAGGGAAAGGTGGGTGGGGAAGGGTAAGTGGGCTGCAGACACCTCAGTCTTTTCCCTTTTTTTAGGGGTGGGGGGGAGAGTTTCAGATCACATTTTTATTACATTTAGTGTAAAACTCAAGGAGATGAATGATTAAGCATCATTGAAACTAGGAATATTAGATTATTAGCCTTTCAACTGGTAAAATCTCCATATTAATAAAAAATTTACCTCTAATTGAAATTTACAAAAATCTTTGAGATTTGGGAAACTAATAAAAATCCATTTGAAAGTTTCTTAAAGAAGGTGGTTGATGACTTATAACCCATCAGACTTAAATACCTCAAAGTGTGCAAGCATGTGTGAGCTAAGTTGCTTCAGTTGCGTCCTTCAGGAAGGAAGGACCCCATGAACCATAGCCCACCAGTCTCCTCTGCCCATAGGATTCTCCAGGCAAGGATACTGGAGTGGGTTGCCATGCCCTCCTCCAGGGGATTTTCTTGAGCCAGAGATCGAACCTGCATCTCTTACACCCCCCTGCACTGTAGGCACGTTCTTTACCACTAGCACTTTCTATAAACAGCTTTTCCCCACATAACCACAATACAGTCATCAAAATGATGAAATTAGTATTGACATTGCTACTGTCTCCTCAGAATCCCTTCAGGTTTTGCCACTTTTACAGAGTCAGAATCTAGCATTGCATTTAGTTATTGTGTCTCTTTAAATTCCCCAGGCTCAATCTTCAATAGGCTGTCCTGACAGCACTTTTACCACTCTAGACAGTTTGGTGGCAGTTCTACCACTTGGCCAATGCCAAGTTGGCCTGTGTTGAAGCCTCATGGTGAAATGAAATTTATGGTGATTTTTTGCAGGGAATGAGGCAGAGCAACCTTAATCAGTCCTCATACAAGAGTCCAAACAGTTGTCTGGCTAAATTGATAGTTGATAGCCCTTGACTGACTTAACAGGGGGCCTCCATGGCACTACTGCAGAAGTGTAAAGAGAGCCACTTCTGGCAAGAAGGGAGGAGGGGAGACCTGAGCTCCTCCCACTGGGGAGATGGATGGAGTTTAGGATTTTAGGGATGGAAAAAGATGGGAGGTTGCTCCAGGTGATTTCAGGTGCTCACAGAGCCTTAATAAATGGTGCTGTGATTTGAGCTGAGCCTGACTGAGAATTCAAATTCCTACTCCCTGCATGAAAAGCTGGTTGGTATTTGGGGGCTTCTCAGCTGATGAATAGTGATGATCACTTGATGTCAGGTAATGTGAATGCTTAGTTTCCTTACTTTGTTTTAATGAATGAGTGTCATATTTTCTCAAGAGGACTCTTCCTGTTTTAGAATCTGTATTTCATAAAGGGAATTTGATAAAATGGAAAGTGTATGGCTTTGGAGTCAAGTGTACTGCAAAACAGGATTTGACTTCAAATCCTAGCATGGGCATTTGGTAGTGGCATGACTTTAGGGGAAGTTACAGAAACTCTCTGAGCTTTAGCTTCCTCATCTGTTGGACTGTGAGGAAAAAGCTCACCTTGTAGGGATCTAGTGAGGATTAGCGGTAATGTACATAAGGCACCTGACAAAATATCTGGCCAAGAGCAGGCACTGGATAAATTATTATATTGTTATTCATTTCCTTGAATCTGCCATCAGGGCTTTGGTATAATCCTCTGCAGTTATGATTAGGGTTCAGCTGTCTAAACTGAGCTATGGGTGTGGCAAAGGACACCTCTCCCTTGTGTCTATGATTCTCTGGGTGAGCCTGGGCAAAATGTGTTCTAGAAGCAGCCTTTTTAATTTCTGTGACATGTGCCTTTTTAAAAAAAAATTATTGTAAAAACAAATATCGTATATATGTAGAATGTAGAAAAATGGTAAAGATGATCTTATTTGCATAGCAGAAATAGAGACACAGACATAGAGAATAAATGTGTGTATACCAAGGAGGGGTGGGATGAACTGGGAAATTGGGATTGACATATATCCACAATTGATACTATGCATAAGATGGATAACTAATGACAACCTAATGTATAGCACAGGAAACTCTCTTTGGTGCCGTGTGGTGACAAATGGGAAGGAAATCCAAAAAAGAGGGGGTATATGTATATGTATGGCTGATTCATTTTGCTGTACAGCAGAAATTAACAGTGTAAAGCAACTATGCTCCAATTAGAAAGCTAAAAAAATTATTGTAAACACCTGATTAAAAAAAAAATAAGCTCAACATACAGAAACCTCCTATGGCACCTTGGAACCTCCCAAGCAGGGCTGCAATTGGTTGCCTTAGCAGTAGAAAATCCCTCCAAGGCTGTGGTTCTACTTGTGAAATGTAAGTCTCCGAATTGTGACTGAGGTTTGAAAATGAAAAGACTCTTTTAAATAATGGTGCAGGCTGTTCAGATGCCTTGGCGCTAGATGAAGCAGAGTTTTAGAGGATCTCGTTTTTGAACATGTTTTGGCTATAGAAACTGGCGCTCTAGACTTTCGTTGTTGTTGTTGTTCGGGACCTTCTATTTTGTTTGTGGAAAAGCAGGCAGAAAAGTTCTTGAAGTCTGACTGGCAGTGAGTACCCAACTATTAGCATGTTGCATGTATACCCCTGAGACATCACTCCATGTACAAGATGGCTTTGGTTCCAGAACAAAGGGCACATCTGTTTGCCTTAAAACGATACTTGATGGTGAACTCACTGCACATTGACTGTTCTGACCTTGGTTTCTTTAATTTTATCACCTCAGTATTGATTCACCAAAGGGGCCAGTGCTTCAGGGGACACAGAGGTGAGAAAAGTCTCCCCACCTCTGTACCCAGCTCTTGCAGGAGGGCACTGAGGGGCATACCCCAAGTGTACAAATAACTGCTATACAAGGTACTGGATGAGATATACCAGCCAAGTGCCATGGAGATGCCAAGGAAGGCAATGTGGAATCCAGGGATGGGGACCTGGGACATATTCAGAGAGAAAGACTCTGGCTTTGTGGTTAGAAGATCACATATTGGGTAGCAGTCAAACAGGTAAGAGGCAAGTAGGTGTTAAATAAAACCATGCTCTGTGATTACAAAACAATTTTGGACTAATAAGACCCTCAATCATTTTAACATGTAAGAATAGAAAAGGAAATGGTGATGTAGGTCTCCCTAAGACACATCACAAAGACTCTTTCAGAAGGCAACATGGGATTTTTAATACAAAAGGTTACAGCTTATTCACTGAACCCCAAATATATAAGCCTAAATATATCTACCAGGGCTTCCCTGGTGGCTCAGATGGTAAAGAATCTGCCTGCAAAGTGGGAGACCTGGGTTCAATCCCTGGGTTGGGAAGATACCCTGGAGAAGAAAACAGCTACTTACTCTACTACTCTGGCCTGGAGAATTCCATGGACAGAGGAGCCTGGCAGGCTACAGTCCATGGGGTCACAAAGAGTCGGACACGACTGAGTGACTTTCACTTTCACTTTTCAAATATATCCAAGTACACAGATTTCTGAAGACCAGTGGATCACTCTAGAGGGTAAATGGACATTTTTCTAGAGATTTTATTAGTCTCAGTGACTCACAGATCCACCAGCCTGTATTTAGATCATAACACTTTCCACCCTAAAACAAGGCCAAGTTGGTTTTATGACATATTGATAGGTTCTTGACTGGCTTTCAAAAAACTTGATTTTTCTTTTTTTTAAAAAAGATCTACTTTTTCTTCCTCAAATCATTGGTTGCAGAAACATGGACAGATGTACAAATTAAAATAGGAACAACATCCTGTTCTACCCAAGTTTTATTGTGGGCCTGGACTAGCCTTTACATTTCTCCTTAGAGCTTTGAGTTCTTCTGACTGGGCTAGAATTTTACAGTAGAAAATTTTTCCATCTGACTTTGGCCCTTCAATTAAACACTGCATAAGCTTTTCATTTTAAATCAGGCTGCGTTTGAAGGAAGTCAAAGCAGATATGTGGTTCCTGTCTCAGCCAGGAACCTCCCCCGGCAAGCAATCTCAGCTGCTCATATTCTTGATCTGTGGGGATGGATCTAGGCAAAAAGTGATCCTTTTTTGTTGTTCACCAGGGTGACTGTTGTTCACCAGGTTTCTTGACTGCAGCAAGGGGAGTGAGAATAATCAACAGATTCCCTTTCTTTCTTTCTCACTCTTTGACCTGGGTGCAGTGGGAGAGGGGGTACGGGACAAGGTTACTCTTTAGATGGGGTGAGGGTAGGGGTGAATCCAGGAGTCAGGCTGGATGGTGGCTTAGGTGTTCATTCCACAAGCAGGCAGAGGGGGATGAAAGTCACATTGATTGACCTCATGGAGCTTAATATTGAGTTAGAGTGATTTCATTGTGTGAAGCAAATGGCAGCTCACTCCAGTACTCTTGCCTAGAGAATTCCATGGACAGAGGAGCCTGGTGGCCTGTTGTCCATGGGGTCGCACAGAGTCGGACATGACTGAAGCAACCTAGCATGCATTGGAGAAGGAAATGGCCACCCACTTCAGTATTCTTGCCCAGAGAATCCCAGGGACAGAGGAGCCTGGTGGGCTGCTGTCTATGGGGTCGCACAGAGTCGGACACGACTGAAGCGACTCAGCAGCAGCAGCAGCATTGTGTGACAGTTCTCACAGTAACCATGGAGCCATTTTATAGGAAAAGAAAGCCAGGCTCAGAGATTAGGTCGTTTGCTTGTAATAGGGAAGAAGAGCTGACTTTTGAAGTAGGGTCTCATGTCAAAACTTAAGCTTTGGCTCTTTTGTTTATATTATATCATCACCACCACCACCACCACCACCATCATCATCATCATCATTATCTGTATCTACTGTCCACCAGGCCCTGTGCAAACTGCTTCAGATACAATAATGAATGAAAAATGGTGTTTTGCTCAGAGAACTCAGTCTAGTGAGAAAGCTGTCCTCCCAAGTAGTTCTGGCAGTGGGCCAGTGTGCTATAACAGGAGGCAAGAGAGTTGGTAGCAAAACCCAGAGCCTCTAGTATATTGAAAGGCATCCAAATATCTATAGGTTAGTGGTCTTTAAGGTATGTTAGAAGGGTACCAAAAAGATTGTAGTAATTTTGAGCTCATTTTGGGACTCTGACAGCTGGTGATTAAAAAATAAACCAAAAAAAAAAAAA
Organism: Capricornis sumatraensis; assembly: GCF_032405125.1. Taxonomy (NCBI): domain Eukaryota; kingdom Metazoa; phylum Chordata; class Mammalia; order Artiodactyla; family Bovidae; genus Capricornis; species Capricornis sumatraensis. The sequence continues at coordinate 53,778,650 of NC_091079.1, forward strand.
AAAAAACCCACCCAAAGAAAATGCTTGGGAGTTCATTTTATCCTCACAAAATTCTTTAACTATTCTCAGTATTCATTTTCATGAAATGTTAAGTGTCTGGTATGATTTGAAATTTTCAGTTTAGTTCAGTCACTCAGTTGTGTCCGACTCTTTGCGACCCCATGGACTGCAGCACACCAGGCCTCCCTGTCAATCACCAACTCCTGGAGTTTATCCAAACTCATGTCCATTGAGTCAGTGATCCCATCCAATCATCTCATCCTCTGTCGTTCCCTTCTCCTCCTGCCTCCAATCTTTCCCAGCATCAGGGTCTTTTCAAATGAGTCAGCTCTTCGCATCAGGTGGCCAAAGTATTGGAGTTGCAGCTTCAGCATCGGTCCTTCCAATGAACACACAGGACTGATCTCCTTTAGGATGGACTGGTTGGATCTCCTTGCAGTCCAAGGGGCTCTCAAGAGTCTTCTCCAACACCACAGTTCAAAAGCATCAATTCTTTGGTGCTCAGCTTTCTTTATAGTCCAACTCTCACATCCATACATGACTACTAAAGGCTAAAAAGGCTAAAAACCATAGCCTTGACTAGAGAGACCTTTGTTAGCAAAGTAGTATTTCTGCTTTTTAATATGCTGTCTAGGTTGATCATAACTTTCCTTCCAAGGAGCAAGCATCTTTTAATTTCATGGCTGAAGTCACCATCTGCAGTGATTTGGGAGCCCCCCAAAATAAAGTCAACCACTGTTTCCACTGTTTCCCCATCTTTTTGCCATGAAGTGATGGGACTGGATGCCATAATCTCAGTTTTCTGAATGTTGAGCTGTAAGCCAACTTTTTCACTCTCCTCTTTCACTTTCATCAAGAGGCTTTTTAGTTCCTCTTCACTTTCTGCCATTAAGTGTGGTGTCACCTGCATATCTGAGGTTATTGCTATTTCTCCCAGCAATCTTGATTCCAGCTTGTGTTTCTTCCAGTCAAGCATTTCTCATGATGTACTCTGCATATAAGTTAAAAAAGCAGGGTGACAATATACAGCCTTGATGTACTCCTTTTCCTATTTGGAACCAATCTATTGTTCCACATCCAGTTCTAACTGTTGTTTCCTGACCTGCATACAGATTTCTCAAGAGGCAGATCAGGTAGTCTGGTATTCCCATCTCTTTAAGAATTTTCCACAATTTGTTGTGATCCACACAGTCAAAGTCTTTGGCATAGTCAATAAAGCAGAAATAGATGTTTTTCTGGAACTCTCTTGCTTTTTTGATGATCCAGTGGATGTTTCAAATTTTAGAAAGATACAAATTTTAGCTAGATTTGTGATTTTAAAGTTTCAACTTAAAAATACTCCAAGAATCTATTTCTTTATATGATTTACAAAATTCATGTCAGATTATACAATATGTTTCCTTCTCAATTTTGTCTTAGAAAAGCAATGGTTTTTCAAGCTAAAAGAATTAGAATATAGGATGATGCAAGGTCATAGGATGAACTAAGGGTGGGTTAAAATTCAAAGTAGAGTCTATGACTAATTGAATCATGTCAGTGATTCCACCCTAAATATGGACCATACTTATCCAGATATAAATTTTAATAGGAATTTTAAAATAATCATAAATGTACCTTGTATAAAATCTAAATGTCAAATTCTTTATAAAAATATGTTCAAGACTTTGTGTCCAGGATGACATAGGACTAAAATCTTGGTCTCTGGGATGACCCTAATTCTGGGAAAGATTGAAGGCAGGAGGAGAAGGGGATGACAGAGGATGAGATAGTTGGATGGCATTACCAACTGGACATGAATTTGAGCCAGCTCTGGGAGTTGGTGATGGACAGGGAAGCTGGGTGTGCTGCAGTCCATGGGGTTACAAAGAGCTGGACACAACTGAATGACTGAACAGAAGTGACCTGGGGTGATTCTGCTGAAATTCATATCCTAGATCTGCTGCTTATTGGCTGTGTGGGCTTTGCAAGTCTCTGAAATTCTCAGCCTCAATTTTCATGGCATGCTGCAGTCCATGGGGTCACAAAGGGTCAGACATGACTTAGTGACTGAAAAACAGCAACAAAATAGGGATAATCATAACAGCTATCATATTTTGAGCACTGTTTCAAACCTTTTACATATATTATAGCAATTAATTTTCACTAATATTCCTATTTTGTGATGAAAAACACAAAAATGTATAGAGATTAAGTAACTTGCTTAAGGTCATACACTTAGAGTATAACCAATTCCAACCCTGTCTCACTGTAGCATCCATGCTTCTAACTGTTTTACCACTATACTAAACTCTCAGAACATATACCCTGGAGTATCTGCCTCTTAGGTTTGTAATGATGATTTTTAAAAATCCATATAAATGAAATTGGCTCATCAAATTAGATGATCTTATTTAAAGCCACAATACTTGGCACATTCATGTTCAATAAATGCTAGAAGATGAATTATTATTATTATTAGCATGCCCTTTATCATTATTTGACTTTTCACTTGGCTGCCAAGATGCATTTAAAATAAATAGATTCCCAGCTGTCTTTTACTTTATCATCATAACATCCATTGCAAAGTATGCAGTTGTTTCTAATTCAAGAATTTCTTTCTGGCATTTCCAACCTAGTGTTTAATATTAACAGGTACTTTGATATGTATAGCATCTAAATTGTGTCAGCAAAAAGCCAATGTAGTCAATTTTAAAAGATTAAATGTCTAGTACAATTTATTTTTCCATCTTGCAAAGTCCTAAAATGTATTAGGAGTAACTAGAGATAATTGTTGTTTTTAAGTCACTAAGCTGTGTCCAACTCTTTGCAACCCCATGAACTATAGAACACCAGGCTTCCCTGTCCTTCACCAACTCCCAGAGTTTGCTCAAACTCATGTCCATTGCAATGATTAAGAACCTAAATTCAGTTTTAAAAACTAGCATGAAGCTGTGTTGAGAATAAGAATGTGTGTAAATGTGACGGTATATAAAGACTTGTGTCCACCAGAAGGATCGTCACATCTAAATTTTTATATCAGTGCTGAATGCTTCTTCAAAACAGGAGGGTGTCATTTAATACAGCAGAAACATGAAACTCTGCAGGGGGTGAGTGTTTCAATATTTTCTGTTGTCTCCTCCCCATGTCTTTTTCATGTTGGCTCCATGCTGAGTAGCTGCCTTCTGTTCAGCCTGTCTTAAGGGTCTCAGCTGTTGAAATCAAGATCTTCATTGTCATAAACTTGATGTTGTCTTATAACATGCCCTGCTAAGACCTCTGCTTGTGAGATTTTTGGTAGACAGAGCTTCTCTGTAATATGAAAAACATCCTCTGGCTTGGCTATTTTCCTGTTTCCAAATCCACAGCTCCATTCTGAAATCTGAGTTTCTTCCCTAGAAAAGCTTTTATTTTTCTTCTTTATAGCTGGCTTTCTCTTTTCCAACATCACCACACCTGTGTCATATTATCCTGTAAATGCACCTTGAGTGCAAATGTATTTTTCTCTTTGAGGGATATAAAGTAACATGTATTCAGAAATATGAACCCATTTCTGCCTAGTCTACGCAATCAATCATTTCATGAATGAATGAAACTTTGGTCCTGTTCTGGTACTTTCAAACAGCTTCTTCATAATAATTCTAGATATTGATAAATTAGTATGCCATCAACTTGTACGGATATGGCTCCCTTATGTAACAAGGATGTGTTTTATAACAGCTTTCCCCTAAAAGATTTTAAATGCAATTAGAGAATGAGATAGGTATGTGTGGATAAATAAATAGCTTAGACTAGATGGCTTCTATGAATAAAAATCAGAAGTGAATTTACAACGGACAAATATGGTTCCTAAAACCTGTTGGTTCAAGGAACTTGAGGATTTGCCTTCCAAAGATGAATCAGCTGTTTCTCACCTCTGTGACCAACTGGGAGCATATGGTGAAACCCAATAATTTTAGTATATAACACCTTTCACTCAAGCATCTCCCAAGACCTAATAGATACTGAGCTCCTGCTAGACACCAACTCAATGGTACCTTTCATAAAACAAGCCATGCTCTTAATCATCTCAATCTGAAGTAGGATTTTGGTGGTGATAGGTCTGCCAAGAAATCTTGGCAATTCTTATTTTCATTAGCTATTCTCTGGGTGGGGTGGGGGGAGTGGGGGAATGGGCTAAATCCTGCATAAAGGGGATCTTGAAGGTTGCACCAACCCCAGTGCCAGGGCCATGTGTATAGCATATTCACCACACTCTTGGAAAGCCTGGAGCCTATGTCTGCATCTGGGCTTTCAGAAAAAAAAAAAAGAAAAAAAAAAGAATCTTAACCCCACACTCCAATTTCTACCTCGGTTTCCCATTTAAACATAATTAGAACTCTTTTTTTTTTGTTTGTTTTTAACTGGCTCAACAGTGCTGCTCCCTACTGTGGAAACCCTCTTTCTCACCACTCCTGTTTCCAAACTATTGTTTAACCACAATTGCTCATCATCATCCTGGGAAGTCTGCACTGTACAATTATCCCACACTTTTTCCATCCTGTTCTGCTACCCAAAACTCAGTGCTCATTTCTCAAGATTTCAGCAGCAGCATCCTCCAGTTAATAAATATTTATTGTGGGTCTGCCATGATAAGACCAGAGTAGAGATGGTTGTTATGCTCCCTGCTCTGAGTGTAGATTGGCAGACTGGAATGTCTACTCATCTATCTCTGTGTTTCTCTTGGATTCAGCTGGTCCTAATTTTCACATGTTCACCCAACCTATGCACATGTAAGTATTCCATGATCATAAAAAAGGATTTAATTTATAAATGTTGACAGGTCTTGACCATTAATAAGAATTGCATGGACCTTCCTTGGTGGTCCAGTGGTTAAGACTCCATGCTTCCAACGCCTCCACTGCATGGGGGTGTGGGTTTGATTCCTGTTTGGGGAATTAAGGTCCTGTAAGCCTTGGGCAACATAGCTAAAAAAAAAAAAAAAAGGCCAAAAAACAATTGAATGGATTTTTGAGTCTGTAACAGGGGCACGCATTTGAGAATCTGCTTTTACCTTCTGAAAGTTGTATCATTGTTGTTTAGTCATTAAGTCATGTCTGACTGTTTTGTGACCCCATGGACTATAACCTGTGAGGCTCCTCTGTCCATGGGATTTCCCAAGCAAGAATGCTAGAGTGGGTTGCCATTTCCTTCTCCAGGGGATCTCCTGACCCAACGATTGAACCTGTGTCTCCTGCATTGCAGGTGGATTCTTTACCACTGAGCCATGGGGGAAGCCCCCAAAACTGTATTAGGTCATAGATAATAAGTTACTCTGTCCATCTTTGGGCTTTTGAAGGCTAACATTTCAGAAGGAGATTGTTAATCATGTTTTGAATAACATATAGAAGTAAGCTAGATATGTTAATCCTTTATTAACTACTAAGATCTGCCAGAGTTGTGTGTGTGTGTGTGTGTTGCTGAAAGTATGTAGAGAGTATCAACCTGCCAATATTGAGGGCTAGGAAGGAAGATCTCAGGGCTCAAGAAGAATAAGTGTGGAGTACGAGACATGGTCTGAGAGTCAGCCCTGGCCCCTGCAGGAATGAGACTGTGGTGAAGATGGATCTCGGTTAGCAGGTCAGAGGTGTGTGAGAGTGATTTCACCCGAGGGAGCCACATATTCAGAGGGGCACCGGTGGTATGGCAGAGAGCCAGGGGGGTGGTTTGAGAAGAGTCTGAAGAGCTGGGCAGGGCTTGGGTCATCAGGCCTTGAGAACCACGTGAAGGATTTAGTTCTTCTGGACTATCATTTTCTACTCTCTACCATCTCCCATTATTATTGTTACTCCCATTATTTTTTGACTGCACCCCGCAGCATGTGGGATCTTTTTTCCCTGACCAGAGATCAAACCCATACTCCGCCTGCACTGGAAGCTGGAGTCTTAATCACTGGACCACTGGGGAAGTCCGTTCCACCGTGATCTGCTAGGATCTTAAACTGCCTTCTCTTGATTGTCCTTAAGCATTGGCCTTGAGATTCCTCAGCCTCTCCCACTACTCCTTCACAGCTGCGAGCACAAAATTTAGAGCACAGAGCACAACAACTGTTAATCTCAGGGCCGGGTAGAGCATGCTAAGGAAGAGACCGTACAGGAAAGGCCTCACATAAATGGTAATATTTGATCACCTGCATTTTCCCAGATAGATATGGGCTTTGTAAGCCCAGATGTTGGTGTTACTCTGTGCAAAGTTGGTCGTCAGAGATTTAGCATCTTGTGGGGATGTGATCCGTTTGATCTGTTAGAAAGATATCTCTTAGAGGTAATCGGGAGAATAGCTAGAGCAGGGAGGGACCAGAGACTGGGTGTTCAGTTAGGGATAGATTAGTTAATCTTGATAGATTAGGTCAAACATAAGAAGGACCTAAAATTCAGGGACTAAGTTGGCACAAAGAATGCTAGATTGCAGAGATTTTTTAAGGAGAAGGATGTGTAGGATTTGAGGACCAAGGAAAGCCAAGCATGACTTACAAGAGTTCTTTCTTGGCTGAGAATAGAAATAATGAAGGCAGTATAAGAAGTGGTGATGTCAGAAGGAAGGATACATTTGGGGGTGAAAAATGATAAATAAATGGAGGTGAGAAAGAAGAAAGAACTAGTGAGCTTTGAGATAGGTTGGGTTCAGTGTCTGTGACTGACTGGAAATCTAGACTGTCTTTAATTTCCCAACCCCCATCTCTCCCCCATTTCTCCTAATAGCTCACCAGCGACCCATTTCAGTCAATTATAGGACTTCAGTTGAAAGACTTCCAGAGTTACATTTCTAGTTTCAAGCTCTCTCCTGACCTCTGGTTGCATTCCAGATTCCTGCCACACATCTACACCAGAGTGTTCTGGGGAACTTCAAGTTCAACATATTTAATTGGAGTTCCATGTCCCTATCAAAGATCCCTAAATCTGTTAGGGTATCTACCTAATTCTCAAGACTCAAAAGCATTATATTCAATACTATCCCCATCCCACACCCAAACCATTGTCAAGTTTAGAAGATTATATTTCTATCAGCTGCTAAGCTTTGTTTCCCTTCTTCCCTATTGATGCCACTCTTGCCTTAGTTTGTGCCTTCATTGTGACTTGGCTGTTCTCTCTATAGTCAGTCTTTCCTGCTTTCTTTCCATCCTACACATGGATGCCCAACCCATTCTCCCAAAGCTCAGGTCGTCTAATCATGTTCCCTCTAGACAAGCAATCACAACACAGCTAACCAACCAAAAGAAGACAACAGAACCACACAGACACACATAGACACACACACACAGCTTTGATAATTCTCCTTTGCTCAATAAAATGTCCAGTTTATTTTCAAAGAAAGTGTGTTCTTTCATGCCTTGTTTCTAGCCTATGTTCCCCTGGTTTCTTCCAGAATGCAATGTCTTGCGCCTGATGCTCCATCCAACATAATCTGCTTGCTGTTTTCTTCCTGTATTGAATCGTTGAATTCTATAACCTATGTGGTTGCTGGAACGCTGATGAGAGGCCAGGAGGTGTACTCAACAAGTGCATTTGTATTTAGAACTGAGGTAAAATTAGCTGTGTCAGAATGGATAGATACTTTCAGTTTTTTAGGGGGTAGAGCAGAACAGCAATGAAAAAGGTATAAAGTTTATTCCCTTTCATAGATTTCTTAACACTTAAAAGTATGTTTGAAATAAAATATTAGGACACATGTACCTCATCAGAGTGAAAGAAAGCTTTTACCAGGAAGGTTGGGTTGAAATAGAGTAGAACCCTCAGGTTCTAGATGTTTGGTTTATAAACAGTTTTGTAGATTTGTGAACATTGTTTGTAGGGCAACATGGGCAGCTGAAGGAATGCATCATTCTGGAACCTATTGTTAGTATATTCTTTTTTCATAAGATTATTTTTGATGTCAACCAAGTCTTTATTTATCTAACTTGCTATAATATTTTGCTCCTGTGTTATGTTTTTTTGGCTGCAGGGCACGTAGCATCTTAGCTCCCCAGCCAGGGATCAAACCCACATCCCCTGCATTGGAAGTGCAGCATCTTAACCACCTGAGTGCCAGGGAAACCCATGCCCGTGCACTCTCAGTTTTCCTTTCTCTTTTCTTCTCTTTCCTCCCTCTCCCCTTTCTCCCTCCTTCCCCCCTTTCCGGTCCCCTTCCCTCCCCCTCCTCCCTCCTCTTCCTCCTCCTTCTCCTTCATCTTCTTTTTCTTAACTATAATATATAAGAATCTATTCCTCCTCTTTTCTGAGAAAGTTAAAATTATTAATTAGATCAGGGGTTCCCAACCTCTAGGATCTAACACCTGATGATCTGAGGTGGAGCTGATGTAATAATAATAAAAATAAAGTGCACAATAAATAGAATGTGCTTGACTCATTCTGAAACCATCCCTTCCCATCCAGTCCATGGAAAAATTGTTTCCACGAAACTGGTCCTTGGTGCCAAAAAGGTGGGAGACCACTGAATTAGATTAGGTCCAGTATGTGCTTTGCTCACTTCAGAAATGTGGTATGTACAATTAAAATGAAAAATGTCCTCAGATATGCAAAGGAAAAATACAGATAAGTGGAATGCTAAATCCTCAAACCTCACTTTAGGATATTTAGCTTCTACTTTCCTCCAGACTAACCATTTTAGGAATTCTGTTATAAATAGTACAATGAGATGGTTCATATTTTAACCGCTTCCCTCTTAATGTCAGGGAAATTTATAATTATAAAAGAAAACAAACAATACCAGCAATGAAGTCCATCAGTATTCTGCAAGGTGGATATTCAGCTATTGATGGAGTTGATTATAAATATTAGACTATGTAAAAAATGTTTTGACTAATTTTTCTAATTTACATCAAGCAACATTTGTTTAGAATCCAGGAATGTTAGGGATCTTCATTTCATGGCTGCAGAAAGAGTGACCCATGGACTTCCTCCGTGGCCCACTGGTTAAGACTCCAAACTTTCACTTCAGGGGGCACAGGTTTGATCCCTGGTCAGGGAACTAAGATTCCACATGCTGCATGTACAGCTCCCCCCCAAAATAAAGAGTGACCCAGAAAGCAGGGTGATTTGTCTAATATTCCATAGTTACCTGGTGACATTACTGGGGTATCATTTGGGTGAGTAGTGATTTCTAGCTCAGAGTTGGGGTGGCCATTTCCCTGGACCATCAGGTCCTGAGTCCAGAATGTGGAGAAAGCTCATCAAAGGCCATGATGTATACAACTATGCTGCCTACTTCAGATTTCCCTGATTGCCACATTTTTACTTTCTTCTCTGGGACAGTGAGATAGTGATGGAGGCAAGGATGGTAACAACTGCCATCAGAACTTGTTCTTTCCCTGAAGTTTCAGGGAATCGTCTTTCATGCGGTATATATTTCAGATGACATTTGAAAACTGAAGCTTGTCTGAATAAATAAAGTCTAGATACCCTTTGTTTTTTTCTGTCTCCTAGGTGTGGTCAGTTCTTCTCAGTGATCTTACAAACAATAAATATTTTAATTTTTTTAAATTAAGGGTCAGTCTTAGGAGTAGATGAACTTTTCATGTGACCAGAGCCTATATATCACTGTAACAAGAGACTCATTAAAAACTTTCTAGAAACAAGTTCTTAATGTGTGCTTGCTTAGGAAAATAAATTAATGATGCATGCTGGCTATTTAATATTATAATTAGGTGTACATGTAGATACATCATCGATGTGACAGCAACACTTACTGGTAATGAATACATCATTAATGATCACTGATACTGTGAAGATCTTGCTTCATTCTTATTAATCCTTTATTGTGGAAAGGTGGAAAGTTCATTAGACCATATGCATAGCATATGTGTATATATAGCATATATATATCAGGTTAAGCTAAATGTTTCTATATCTTTTAAATAGTTGTTTTCTCAACGTAAAATGATGCTCTTCTATGGGATTGAAAAGAATAAAGGATGCTGTTGGAGGGAATGAATGGCAAGGAGGGGACCTGAGGTCATGTGAGGGAAAGTGGCATGGGGACAGAGAGAAGAGATCAGTGGATACGTGTTAGAGACCTGAGTGTGACCTCAAGGGCCTTTGAGGTCAGTACCTCATTATCTCGCCACTTACCTCTCTTTGCTTCTTCAGTATCATTACACAAAATTCAAAATTAAGTAGCAACCCAGGTCAGACAGGACTAGAGCGGGATGCTATATTCTTTCCTTTCTAGTAAGATCTTCTTTCCTTCATTCAGCCCTTTGTTGCTTTTCTCACTCTTGCCCTTTTCAGCTCTGCTTCATCTTTCCACTGCTTGAAGCTCTAGTTTGTCTTATCTGTGGAATGCAAACAATAACTCTGATGTTAGAATTAGAGACCTGCTCATATATGAATGAGCACAAAAGTGGCTCTACCCATAGATTCAAGGGCAGTTAATCTGGCAGGCTAACACTCATGGAATAGTCTTTCCAGAAAAAGAAAAAAAGACCCAAACAAACACATTTTATAACTTCAGGGGTGTTTTACTAAATAGACAAACCCCTTCAAAATTAGATTTTTAAAAAGTCTTTATCCATTCTGATTAAGAAGAAAAACTTGATTTCTACAGAACTTCTTTCTCCAAGATTATTTGTGTGCAAAAATTCTGAAGTATATAAGTTGTACAGGATCATGAGTGTTTGGGTGGGAATTGGGCTGTATGGCTTCTATTCTGCTATGCTATTTAGTTTTAGTGCCAAATAGTTTTATGAAAATCACATTGCCCTGACTCATTCATGCAGAATCTATTTGGTTGTAGGCCATGTTGGTTTACATTAACGTTATTTTAATTTTTGAATAAATCAGGATCTTTTCAGAGGTTTAATAGTCATTCTTAAAGAACCTTTGTTCCAAATAGGCCTCAAATGCTCATAAGACTATTTTCTTTTCATGTGTGATATGTTTATTTGTGTTGGTTTGCATGGATATTGCAGTGATTTGCATGGGGAAATGAGGAAATTTGTTAAAGCATCCATCTCTGTTAAGCATGGTACTAAATATTTTTTTTGTTATCTTTTCACTTGTGTAAACATGGATTCCTATGAAGACACTCAGTGGATGTTATTGGTCATTACTTTAAATTCTGGATATGCTCATTGTGTGCCATTTTTCTCTAAAATATGTTCTGCTGTTAAATTCTCTCCCTCCCAAATTATTCTTAAAGAGAGAATCCTCTTGCATAGATAAAGGCAAATATAAGATGTCTTTTCTTTAAAACTTAAGAGCAAAGCAGCCCAAATAAAGGATCTGTAAGAATACAAATGAATCTTTAAAATTAATCTAGGGACAGACAGAGATCAAATGTTTCCAATTTATCTTGGAATTTGACATATGGCCTATTTACAATAAAAGATAATTGGGGTCAAACCTGATGGCCTTGTGGATGCTTCTGGCCACCCACCTCGCTTAGTGCAGCCTTTACAGTGTCAGGTAGAAGGTGCTATGGATAGGCAATTAGTACCAAACTCGTGGCTTTTAGTCATTTTCTATAAGGCACATCCATATGTTTTTTTCTTGTTTGTTTTTAACTTGCTGTATTTCCTAGCCTGAACACTACGAGAGTTTTATACAGCTTTGGTTAGAACAATTACTCCCTAATTTCTTCAGTATTGTTGTTTAGTTGCTAAGTCATGTCTTAGTCTTTTGCAACCACATGGACTGTAGCCTGCCAGGCTCCCCTGTCCATGTGGTTTCCCAGTCAAGAATACTGAAGTGGGTTGCCATTTCCTTCTCCAGGGGACCTTGCTCATCCAGGGATCAAACCTTTCTCTTCTACATTGGCAGGTGGATTCTTTACCACTGAGGCACCTGGGAAGCCCCTTCTTCAATATACTATTTGAATTTAAATACACCTTACTAGGTAGAAGCCTTTGCAACTTTTGTAAGTGTTACAGTTTTGTGAGCTATTGAAGTGGACTGAAATGAAGAATTATGATCTTTGTCAAATTACCTTTGTTTGAAAGATGCTACTCGATGCTTCGCAGGTGGCACCAGCAGTAAAAAATTTGCCTGCCAATGCAGGAGCCGCAGGAAATGTGGGTTCAATCCATAGGGCGGGAAGATCCCCTGGAATAGGAAATGGCAATCCACTCCAATATTCTTGCTTGGAAAATTCCATGGACAGAGGAGCTGCAAGGAGGGTGGTATAGTCTATAGAGTCTCAAAGAGTTGGACACAACTGAACATGCATGCCATTGTGGAGAAACCATGAATAAGTATTTTTGCCAACGTACTTTTTGTGAAAAATTGTTTCAAGTACCAAATCCTGCATTCTCCTCCTCTGTAATGCAAAATACAAACAACAACAAAATCAAATTCTGCCTTCTTCTTATTCAGTGGGCTATTCAGAGAGCTACTGGTAATGGTAAACTTGGCTTTCTCCCAAACTCCTACAAATCATAGAGATAAGCATGTTTATAGGATGTGGTTTCAGAGAAGGCAATGGCACCCCACTCCAGTACTCTTGCCTGGAAAATCCCATGGACGGAGGAGCCTGGTAGGCTGCAGTCCATGGGGTCGTGAAGAGTGGGACATGACTGAGCGACTTCACTTTCACTTTTCACTTTCATGCATTGGAGAAGGAAATAGCAACCCACTCCAGTGTTCTTGCCTGGAGAATCCCAGGGATGGGGGAGCCTGGTGGGCTGCCATCTATGGGGTTGCACAGAGTCGGACACAACTGAAGCAACTTAGCAGCAGCAGCAGGATGCAGTTTAGAGATGAATGGTCAGGATAAATGACTGTTATATATTGTGTGTATTTGTGGTGGCTGAATAGATAACTATACCTGTTCCAGTTCCTTTCTTACAAGAACTATTACTGGCTACTAAACCAAGGACTCCAATGGTTATTTGGGGTTAGTAAATATTAAAGTAAATATTAGCCCACTTGCACATGTGTTTTGCCCTTGAGCCAGCCTCCATGTGTACACTTCTATGCATTCATATTTAGCTCTGAGAGTCCTTGACCTTGCCATTTTCTAGATAGAGGTTGTGAAGATTTCAAGTGAATTAGTTTTAAATAAAGGATCTGAAAGATATGATCACAAAGTATCCCATGATACTGTAAGCTAGTTTCAGTCAGTTCAGGTCAGTCTCTCAGTCGTGTCTGACTTTGTGATCCCATAGACTGCAGCACACCAGGCCTCCCTGTCAATCACCAACTCCTGGAGTTTACTCAAACTCATGCCCATTGAGTCAGTGATGCCATCAAACCATCTCATCCTCTGTCCTCCCCTTCACCTCCCACTTTCAATCTTTCCCAGCATCAGCATCTTTTCAAATGAGTCAGTTCTTCGCATCAGGTGGCCAAAGTATTGGAGTTTTAGCTTCAGCATCAGTCCTTCCAATGAATATTCAGGACTCATTTCCTTTAGGATGGACTGGGAGGATCTCCTTGCTGTCCAAGGACTCTCAAGCATTTTCTCCAACACTACAGTTCAAAAGCATCAATTCTTTGGCGCTCAGCTTTCTTCATAGTCCAACTCTCACATCCATACATGACTACTGGAAAAACCATAGCTTTGATGAGATGAACCATTTTTGGCAAAGTAATGTCTCTGCTTTTTAATATGCTGTTAGGTTGGTCATGGCTTTTCTTCCAAGGAGCAAGCATCTTTTAATTTCATGGCTGCAGTCACCATCTGCAGTGATTTTAGAGCCCCCCGAAATAAAATCTTTCACTGTTTCCACTGTTTATCCATCTATTTTCCAAGAAGTGATGGGACCAAATGATCTTAGTTTTCTGAATGTTGAGTTTTAAACCAACTTTTTCTCTCCTCTTTCACTTTCATCAATAGGCTTTTTAGTTCTTCTTCACTTTCTGCCATAAGAGTGGTGTCATCTGCATATCTGAGGTGGTTGGCATTTCTCCCGGCAATCTTGATTCCAGCTTGTGCTGCATCCAGCCCAGCATTTCTCATGATGTACTCTGCATAGAAGTTAAATAAGCAGGGTGACAATATGCAGCCTTGATGCACTCCTTTCCTGATTTGGAAGCAGTCTGTTGTTCCATGTCTAGTTCTAACTCTTGCTTCTTGGCCTGTGTACAGATTCCTCAGGAAGAAGGTCAGGTGATATGGTATTTCCATCTCTTTAAGAATTTTCCACAGTTTGTTGTGATCCACATAGTCAAGCTTTGGCATAGTCAACAAAGTAGAAGTAGATGATTTTGGAATTCTCTTGCTTTTTCGATGATCCAGCAGATGTTGGCAATTTGATTTCTGGTTCCTCTGCCTTTTCTAAATCCAGCTTGAACATCTGGAAGTTCACAGTTCATGTACTGTTGAAGCCTGGCTTGGAGAATTTTGAGCATTACCTTGCTAGTGTGTGTGATGAGTGCAATTTTGTGTGGTAGTTTGAGCATTCTTTGGCTTTGCCTTTCTTTGGGATTGGAATAAAAACTGACCTTTTCCAGTCCTGTGGCCACTGCTGAGTTTTCCAGATTTGATGGCATATTGAACACAGCAGTTTCACAGCATAATGTTCTAGGATTTGAAATAGCTCAACTGGAATTCCATCACCTCCACTAGCTTTGTTCACAGTGATGCTTCCTAAGGCCCACTGGACCTCGCATTCCATGGTGTCTGACTCTAAGTGAATTATCACACCATTGTGATTATCTGGGTCATGTAGATCTCTTTTGTATAGTCCTTTTGTGTATTCTTGCCACCTCTTCTTAATATCTTCTTCTTCTGTTAAGTCCATACCATTTCTGTCCTTTAATGTGCCCATCTTTGCATGAAATGTTCCCTTGGTATTTCTAATTTTTTTGAAGAGAACTCTATTGTTTTCCTCTGTTTCTTTGCATTGATCACTGAGGAAGGCTTTCTTATCTCTCCCTGCTATTCTTTGGAAGTCTGCAATCAAACGGGTATATCTTTCCTTTTCTCCTTTGCCTTTTGGTTCTCTTCTTTTCATATCTATTTGTAAGTCCTCCTCAGACAGCCATTTTGCCTTTTTGCATTTCTTTTTTGGGGGATGGTCTTGATTATTGCCTCTTGCACAATGTCACGAACCTTCATCCATAGTTCTTCAGGCACTCTGTCTATTAGATCTAATCCCTTGAATCTATTTGTCACTTCCACTGTATAATCATAAGGGATTTGGTTTAGGTCATACCTGAATGGTCTAGTGGTTTTCCCTACTTTCTTCAATTTCAGTCTGAATTTGGCAATAAGGAGTTCATGATCTGAGCCACAGTCAGCTCCTGGTCTTGCTTTTGCTGACTGTGTAGAGCTTCTCCATCTTTGGCTACAAAGAATATAATTACTCTGATATCAGTATTGACCATCTGGTGATGTCTGTGTATAGATTCTTCTCTTGTGTTGTTGTAAGAGTGGCAAAACTGTTAGCCTTTGACCTGCTTCATTCTGTACTCCTAAGTCAAATTTGCCTGTTATTCCAGGTATTTCTTGACTTCCTACTTTTGCTTTCCAGTCCCTAAAAAAGGACATCTTTATGGAGTTTTAGTTCTAGAAGGTCTTGTAAGTCTTCATAGAACCGTTCAACTTCAGCTTCTTCAGCGTTACTGATCAGGACATAGACTTGAATTACTGTGATATTGAATGGTTTGCCTTGGAAATGAACAGTTATCATTCTGTTATTTTAGAGATTACATCCAAGTACTGCATTTCAAACTCTTTTGTTGACTATGATGGCTATTCTATTTCTTCTAAGGGATTCTTGCCCATAATAGTAGATATAATGGTCATCTGAATTAACTTCACCCATTCCAGTCCATTTTAGTTCACTGCTTCCTAAAATGTAGATGTTCACTCTTGCCTTCTCCTGTTTGACCACTTTCAATTTGCCTTGATTCATGGACCTAACATTCCAGGTTCCTATGCAATATTGCTCTTTACAGCATTGGACTTTACTTCCATCACCAGTCACATCCACAACTGGGCATTGTTTTTGCTTTGGCTCCAGCCCTTCATTCTTTCTGGAATTATTTCTCCACTGATCTCCCGTAGCATATTGGTCACCTACCGACCTGTGGAGTTCGTCTTTCAGTGTCCTATCTTTTTGCCTTTTCACACTGTTTATGGGGTTCTCAAGGCAAGAAGAATACAGAAGTGGTTTGCCATTCCCTTCTCCAGTGGACCACGTTTTGTCAGAACTCTCCACCATGACCTGTCTGTCTTGTAAGCTAGTTGGTGTTCCTTTAAATTACAAAGTTGATTGATTCTTTGTTTAATACTGAACTCACATGCAGTGTAATTTTTATTGAATGTGGATGAAAATTAAACTCAATGGGAATATTTATCTGACATCATCCTTTTTTCCCTGTGTATATTTTTAATTTATTTAACAAGTATGAAATAAATGTCAACTAATGAGATGTAAAAACAGATAACCTGCATGTTGCTATTTTCTGAGCTCAGAGCAGACATCACTAATCAATGATCTGCAGTTTTGCTTGGTGGAGTCTAGTCATGAATTCCCCTCCCTCTCAGTGTACTTCTCCAGGAAGGCACTGCCACTAAAGTGGAGATGGGAAATAAGACATTTGTTACTTCTAATCTGTTATTTACTCAGTTCTGTGCTAGGCATTGTAGGGAAACACAGGCATGAGACATCATTCTTTAAAGGGCTTATAACCTAGTTAAGGGAAAACAAAAATGCAACAATTAGAGAGCAGCATAAGGCTCCAAAATTATATTTTAAGTGAATTGTAATTAGAAGAGGGCAATATTTTAGTTATCCATTATATGTTTAACCACACAGCTGCAATGTTTATTCTGATCTAGTAGTTCCAAATAATATCTGCCCACTTCCTTGACTGATCAATATTTCCTGGATTTGGGTAGGTCTTAGAGAATATCTCTGTGTCCTTGGACACAATTTTGTAGATGTTTTGAAAGTAATTTTATTTTCTTTGTTTCTCTGGGACAACTTCATTTCAGGATTGACTTGGCTGAAGGTGAGAAGGTAGATAGCCTAATCAAAAGTTACAATGTGTTAATAAATTTCAAAGGCTTCAAATGTTTATGCTCAGAGATGTCTGTGAAGAGCCAATGAAAAGCTGAACTTAGAATAAAATCTCCTTAAATCAGAATAATTTGGAATTTATGATAATTTGGTCAAGGCCTGGGTGGATGGTTACCAGTATGTTAAGTATTTGAAAGGACCTAGAAAAAGTTAATGCTGCAAATGAAGTAATAAGATAAATTCCTTAATTATATAAGAAAACAAACTTTTTTTAAAAAACAATTTTAGAAGTATCTGATTTTACAGTGCAATTGCATGTAATCAGAGACTTGTCTTTTGAATACTTTTTTGAGATGTAATTATAAATCCTTCTACTAACTAGTAAACAATGGCCTTTTCTAGGTGTTGGTTCTTAACCTCATTTGAACTCCATTATGGACTTAGAAATAACATCAAATTTCATTAAAAAAAACTTATTCAGAAATTATGCAAATTTTTTACCTTTTTGTATAGCATGAGATACTATATTTTGATATTGGTGGTTTTCTTTATCTTATTTCCTTTAAAAATTTATTTCCCCATCATACTTTATAGTTCAAAAAGAAGTATTGGATTTTAAAGGTCCTGGAAACCAGGTGGCTTAACATTAGGTATCCAGATAGCATCATAACGTCCTAGCTCCACTTCCTTCTGGAGTGAGGTAAGAGAAAAAAATATGAACTTTGAAGCCAGTCAGACCTGAGGGCAAATCTCAGGTTGGCCTTACTCTCTACGTGTGTCAATGTAGAGACTACATTTATTTCTTCATTTATGAAATGAGAATGATTTCTGGCATCATGAGGAATTATTAAGTAATGATCTAGTAAAATCACTTTTCTAAAAAATTTGGCATAGGACCTGTATATTAGTTAATATTCTTTTGGTTATAAGAAAAATAAATTGAGTCTGGCTAGTGTTACATAAAATCAACTTATTGTAGTTTTGTATGTCTCTCTCTCTCAGAATTGAAGGTGTTGCTAAATCTTGGGCAGGGCACATCCCAGGCAAAGTTGGGGTTCTTAGCAGTAGGATTGCATGCATATTTTAAGAGGCTTCATTAGTGAGACTCAGTTTTAGCCCTTCTCTGTGTTCTGTGTTTAAATATCTGAGTGACTCTGAAACTCTGTGATGAGTCAGTAGTCTGTGTCTCAGGAACCCCTGTAGATCTTTCTGATTATTGCCAAGTTTGAGGGCTACTGGTCTAATGCAGGGCTTCCCTGGTAGCTTAGATGGTAAAGAATCAACCTGCAATGTGGGAGACCTCAGTTTGATCCCTGGGTTGGGAAGATCCCCTGGAGCAGGGCTTGGCAACCCATTTTAGTATTTTCCCCTGGAGATCCCAATGTACAGAAGAGCCTGGTAGGCTACAGTTCATGGGGTTGCAAAGAGTTGGACACAACTGAGCGACTAACCGCACATAGTCTAATGCAGACCCTCTCCTCCTTACCCGGCTGATCTCTGCTGCCTCTAGTTAGAGCAGACTAGAACCAGAGAAAAGTTTATTTCCTGTGAGTCTGCAACTATAACATTGTAATCTTCTGACTCTTTCCACTGGCATCATAGTACACGCAGGTGCTGTTTGAGATTCCTCAGATTTAAACTATAGTCCTTCTATGTCCCATAGGGAAGCAGCAATCTTATTTTCCCCACACTCTGAGAAATCCCCCAGCTAAAACCATGATCTATGCCCCCACCCTCCATTCCTGAAATGGCACTTGGAGTATTTGCTTCTAATGCAATGGAATCAATCATTATTTGACTTCTAGGAAGAAGCATTCCTTTTTGGGACATTAACATCTTAAATCAACAGTTAAAAATCTTAGCCAAGAAGTAGTTACTTTGCAAATGAATCATTAGGTACATTCACAAGAAACACCAGCTCTGCTACCCAGATGGCTTCCCAGATTCCTTATATTCTAACCATTAAAGAAATGGCAATATATTTAGGCTACAGGCCTAGAGTACATGTTGCATCTCCCAAGACAGTGTCCTCATATTGCCAGGTATTATCACTATAGCTGAGTCATAAGATCAGTGTCATCTTTCCAAAAAGTCATCTGTTTCTGGAGGACACCAAAAATGAGAAGACTATGAATACCACAGGGATTAGTCCATTACCACATTATGTAAGAAATCAAAGCAGTGAATAAGGGATTAATAAATACCTGTACAAAAATGTTGACAAAGGAAGTGAAATTAACTCCAAAATAATTGCTGTTTACTAGGACTAGGACAAATCACTGCTCAAATTATGGGAGAGACTCAAGGGAATCAATCTATCACATATTCTCTAAGCCTGTTTCCTTGTTTGCAAAATGAAGATAATACCTACTTGACAGCATTCTTGTACAAACTGACACAGTGTTTAACATAAAGTTAAGACCTATTAAATATGAATTTATTTTCTCTTTCATATTTTATATTTAATAAGTCTTAACTTTATGCTGAACACTGTGTCAGTTTGTACTGGGCTTCCCTGACAGCTCAGTTGGTAAGAAATACGCCTACAGTGGCAGGAGACCCTGGTTCAATTCCCGGGTTGGGAAGATCTGCTGAAGAAGGGAAAGGCTACCCACTCCAGTATTCTGGCCTGGAGAATTCCATAGACTGTATAATCCATGGGGTCACAAAGAGTCAGACACGACTGAGCCCTTTCACTTTCTTTTCTCTAATTTTCCCAATACCTTATCACTAAACTAGGTCTGCAAAAGAGATGTGACAGCAGGGAAAGCAACCTTGTGAAAGATTAGCTCTTTGTCATTTACTAGCATTTGGACTTTGAAATGGTTTTCTTTCCTGTCCTCATGTATAAAGCCATGGAATTGAAACAGATGACCAGTGACAAAAGTATATTCTAAAATACATGTTCATATCATTAACAGTCAGGAATCTAGAATCTGATATAGTGGAAAGTTAGGATCAGTCAGATCCGTAGTTAAATCTTGAGTCTAAATGGCTCTCAATTCTGATCTCCACCTCTGGCTCTTTCACTTGATCACTGGGTGGGCCTTTTAAGGCCCACTGAATCTCTGCACCCTCCTGTGTAAACCTGGGGATGATGTCCTACCCTATAGGGTTGCTATTAGTAAGTGAAGAAGTTATATGACCTTCCCTGGTGGCTCAGTGGCAAAGAATCTGTCTGCAATGTATGAGATGCCGGTTCAATCCCTTGGTCCACATGATCCCACAGAAGAGGAAATGGCAACCCCTTCCAGTGTTCTTGCCAGGAAAAGTCCCATGGACTGAGGAGTCTGGTGGGCTACAGTCCATGGGATCTCAAAAGAGCCAGACCCAACTTAGTGGCTAAACAATAACAACGAAGAAGGTATTTAAAGTATCCTGAACACCACTCTTCAATGTGGCACTCTCTTTGATGATGTCAGTGTCCCATCTGCTTTGCACAATGTGGTGAACACTAGCCACATATGATTATTAAGCCCTTGAAATGTTGCTACTACAACTGAGAAACTAAAGTTTCACATTTTATTTAATTTTAATAATTTAAAGTACTAGCTGTTCAAAAATGCCTATGAGTCCTTTTTTATGATCTTTAAAAATTTTATTTTACTTAAGGTTTGATGCATGATACAGGGTGCTCAGGGCTGGTGCACTGGGATGACCCAGAGGGATGGGATGGGCAAGGAGGTGGGAGGGGGGGTTCGGGATGGGGAAACACATGTACACCTGTGGTGGATACATGTTAATGTATGGCAAAACCAATACAATATTGTAAAGTAATTAGCCTCCAATCAAAATAAATAAATTAAAAACTTTTTTATTTTACTTAATAATCTGAAGTTCTAAGGGCCTCCCGATGGCAGAGTAGGTAAAGAATCTGTCTGCAATGCAGGAGACACAGAAGAGATGTGGGTTCGATCCCTGGGTTGGAAAGATTCCCCTGGAGAAGGAAATAGCAACCTACTCCAGTCTTTTTGACTGCAAGACCCCACGGACAGAGGAGCCTAGTGGAGTACAGTCCAAAGGGTCACAAAGTGTCAGACATGACTGAATGACAAAGCAAGCATGAAGTTCTAGCAGTCTTACAATTAAATGTAAATGCTATAGATTGAATGTTTGTATCCCCCTAAATTCATATAGTGAAACCGAACCTCCAGTGTGATGGTGTTAGGAGGTAGGGCCTTTGGGAGCTGATTAGGTCATGAGGGTGGAGCCCCCATGGGTAAGTTTAGATAAAGGAGACCCCAAAGAGCTCCAGCACCCTTCTGCAATGTGGGGACACAGCAAAAAGAGCACCATCTATGAGCCAGGAACCGGGCTTACTAAATACTGAATCTGTTGATGCCTTAATCTTGGACTTTCCAGCCTCCAGAACTATAAGGAATAAATTTCTGTTGTTTATAAGCCACTCAGTCTGTGGTATTCTGTTATAGCAGCCTGGACAGATTAAGACAGTAAATAAGTAAAATACCATGCACAGATTTTTTTTCTTTTCCTCATCTGATCCTCCTAGTCTTCTTCCATAAACAGAAACCTGGAGGAGAGTATAGGCCTGAAAAGGCTGGTAAGGCAGGTGATGTCCAGGGGAGAAAGTGAACTTAACATTGGGCAGGTCACACATGCATGCTAATTCACACATGGGTGTTAAGTGAGAGTCAGAGAGCCCAGTAGTGAACCCAGGGGTACAAGGCCAGGAACATCAGGGATGACTGTGGAGGAATTCCCCAACCCCAGGGCTCTGTATAGGTAAACAAGGAGTTAGGAGGTTCAGCTGTTCTCAGGTGGGGCATTCCCTGATTCACTGGGACCTAATACCAGATATCAGCAAGAACTTAGAATGGAACTCTACTTTGAATAGCCAGGAATTGGAAAATTGAATGGTTACTGGCAGATTGAGAGCTATTATACCCCCCACCCCCTGCCCAAACTAACCAGTCATTAGGTCAGACAGACACAGCACAGGGAAATATAGCCATTATTTTGAAATAACTTTAGAAGGAGTATAACTATAGAAATATTGAATCACTATGGTATTCACCCATAACTAGCATAATATTGTAAATCAACTATATTTCAATTTTAAGAAATAGGCAATTGGTTTTTAATGATGATTAACATGCACACAAAAGTCATCCCAAGAAGCAATATGAAAGCAATGACATCAGCATATAATAAAGTGGAATTCTTTCTGGGATCATTAATTACAGAAATTGTAGCCATACAATGGCTCAAACATCAGCAATCCCCAAATCTAATTCTCATAATCCTATGAAGAGTATCACTATACATTTCCAGTGAACAACTTAATAGTAAGGGATCACAGATATAAAATTATGAAGATTTCATTGCCTCTACAATAAGCATTAGAAAGCATTTACTGGCATGTTGCAAAATAACATAAGTAATTAAAATACATCTACTTATTAAAATGTCAGAATAGTGATGCTATAGCCTCATTGTTTATTTCCTCATGGTTATTTGTAAAATTCAGTAACTTCAAGAAGTTAATTGTCATTAGTGCAAAATGGAAGAACATGTGATAAATGGGTTGAAAAAATGACTGACAATATTGTAATAAAAGATAGGAATTTAAGTCTTCATTTGGGAAAAAAATTCATAAATGAATTAACCTTTTGCTAACATCAATTGGAGAGCTATTTTGGAGACAATTATTTAAGTTCTTGTTGTTGTTGTTTAGTCACTAAGTCATGCTGGACTCCTTGCAACCCCGTGGGCTGCAACCCACCAGGCTCCTCTGTCCATGGGATTTCTCTGGCAAGAATACTGAAGTGGGTTACCATTTTCTTCTCCAGAGTATCTTCCTGACCCAATTATGAAATCTGCATCTCCTGCTTGACAGGCAGATTTTTAAGCACTGAGCTACCTGAGAAGCCCTCGTGCTGCTGCTGCTGCTAAGTCGCTTCAGTCGTGTCCGACTCTGTGCGACCCCATAGACAGTCTCCTACCAGGCTTCTCTGTCCCTGGGATTCTCCAGATAAGAACACTGGAGTGGGTTGCCATTTTACTTATGGGTAAATTATAGTCATAGGTAACATGGAAATATTGGTTAAATCTAAGTTTCTATTGTTGAAAATATCAATATGAAATTCAAACATCAAAACTCAAAACTTTTTCACTTGCTTTAATATTAGTAGCTTCAATCAAACAGAGAACATGTAATCCAACACTGACAAATTGTATATGAAGAAGCTATAATGAATTTGTAAATTATTTTTCCAAACTATGGATAATATCCAGTATTTGATTTTTTTAAAAAATTATTTGATTTTGGAATTGAATTTGGAGTCAGCTCTCCTGGGTTCTTCAGAGTGGTAAAAGAATTAAAGAACTAATGGGGCACCATACTGTTTTTCATTGTCTCCTGATGGGAGTGCCTTCCAACAACTTAATTGCTCTTATTTCACTTTCCCCCAGCCACCTAATTTTTATCCTTGTCCTTAATTGATCCTGCCATTGGCACCATATGTGTCAGCCCACAAGGAACAATGTCAGTATCATTTGCTGCAAGATGATCCTCACTCCAGGTGGTTTCAGGGCAAGATGAACAAAGGCGAATGAGAGAGTAATTTATTTTTTAAAAACTAGAATGCCAATTTACTAATGGACAATTAGAACTAGAACTGTCACATAGACTAAAATATGCATCAGAAAGAGTTGTGCTGATACCAACAGTCTGGTCAGTGTGACAGTTATTATTGTTTTCGTAACTTAGGTGTTCATTTGATTGCAGGCTGTATAGAAGGAAGGCCAAATTTTATCCAAAAAGTGCTTGGTGAGGAAAGGAAAAATTTTAATTTGAACTTCTGTAGTATCAGGCTAATAATAGAACCTGGGGCCATAGCCATTTCCAAATGGGGTGAGTTTATTATGATTTTTAAATAGTGTACTATTGTGTACTGGAAAGTTCAGAGATCTTCATTTAACTACACTAGATCAAAGATAACCCAGACTCTATATACGGGCAACTATAGCAAAATCATTTTAGCATATCTAGTTATTTGTTCAAGGATGTAGTTCCTAAAACATAGGGACATTAAAAATTAAAATTAATACCTTGAATCTTACTTGGAATAGAACAATCAGCTAATATGATGTACAAGACCCTGATGTCTTGTACAAATCATAGTTGATGATATAATATTCAGTATAAAGAATTTATATTTCACTTTCTGTGTTGAATGCAGATATGAACACTTCTGCATGACTATTTTGGTGCATTCATTTCTACTCTGTTATTTTAATCAGCTCAACAAATTCTTGTTGATTCTATAACATAATCTATAGTCTAAACAAAGAGTATTTATTAAAATTAACCTGGTATTTACCCTAACATTTTATTGTGTACCTGAAAGACCACATGCAAACACATGTTAGTAATTTGAATCCATTTGTGAAAATGATATATGTATTTGACTCTATCTAAATAGCCAGCATTTTATTTATACTATTGCTAATATCTTATTTTCTTAGGCTTGTGCAACATTCATAAGTGCTGAAAAGTTTGAAGTTGTATTATTGAAAATGGATGTGATTTTCTGTGAAGTTGATAGGGAGTATTATGGTTCTCCTGTGAAACACACACAGACACAAATACACATGGTTTTTCTGATTGTTTCAAAGATACAGAGAAAGGGTTGATGAGGAGTAAGTGAGATAGTAAAATGATTTTCAGTGATACTGTATCCTTTAAAACAAATCACTTGAGTTGTGTCAACAAGCAAGAAGTTAGTATAGTTGAACCTTGAACAACAAGGAGGAGAGAGCGGTTAGGGATGCCCCCTCTGCACAGTGGAAAATCCTCATGTAACTTTTATTAGCCCTCCTTACCCGTGGTTCTACATCAGCAGATTCCACCAACCACATCCTGTAGTACTATAGCAATTGCTGTTGAAAAAAATCTACATATAAGTGGACCTGTGCAGTTCAAGCTTCAACTATATATTTAAAAAAAGCAGTACAACTGAGTTCAGATCATCTATCAGCAATCAGCTCATTTGTTCATGCCCCCGTTCATGTGCCAGGCTCTACACAGAGGTGAATGAAATTTGGTTCTGGCTGTTATTGAGTACAAGCCAAGACAAGAAGATTATTTCTTTCAGCAATGAATGTTACTTTAGGACACTGATCTTAGCATATTCTTATATTATTATGTACTTTGGTCTTTCTCCATTCAACTTAGCTTTCTGTTTATCACAGCTCTGATTTTTTGTTTTAAAACTTTGCATTCCTTCACTGCACTCATCACTTCTCATTGAATTTCTCTGGATATATTTCCTGATAGATAATCAATCCTCTTCTTAGTTTTACTCTTTGATGTTTCTTAATTGTTCTCTTCTGGATCTCACAGCTGCCCATTGCCTAGTTACCAATCCTCTCTTAAACTGGCTGCCTCTGATGGGTCTGACATTTTACTGGAAGGTATACCATACCTGGGAAGGTATGGGATCTACAGATTACCAAAATGGACCCGGGTTCAGGTAAAGATGATGATCATGGTTGCATAGCCATGACCATAGGCTGCTATTTCCCATGGAGGGAGAGCTTTCAGAAGTCATGGTTTTAAAAGATAAGTGGATTTGTCCCCACCAAAAATGGTCAAAATGCAGAAGGAGAGGTAGAGGGGTAGGGGGAGAATAAGATTATTTTGACAGTTGTTTCAGAGTGTAACTTAGGATAAAAATTCTTAAAGAAGAGCTTCCCTGGTGGCTCAGTGGTAAAGAATCCGCCTGCCAATCCAGAAGACATGGGTTCAATTCCTGGTCTGGGACGATCCCATATGGCGCAAAGCAACTAAGTGCATGTATCACAACTATTGAGCCTGTGCTCTAGAGCCCAGGAGCTGCAACTAGTGAGCCCACGTGCCACAAATACTAAATTAGCTCATGTGACACAGCGCCTGTGCAATGCAGCAAGAGAAGTCACCACAATGAGAAGCCTGGGCATTGCAACTAGAGTAGCCCCCATTCTTGAAGCTAGAGACAAGCCCATGCAGCAACAAAGACCCAGCACAGTCAAAATTAAATAAACAAAATTATCTTTTAAAATGCTACAGAAGATTTTTTAAATTGAAGTACAGTTGATTCCCACAACAAAGAAGCCTGGTGTGCTGCAGTCCATGGGGTTGCAAGGAGTCAGACACAACTTAGCAACTGAACAACAGCAGCTGATTTGCAATGTTGTGTTAATTTCTGCTGTACAGCAGCAGTGATTCAGTTATACATATATATGTATGCACATTCTTTTTAAAATATTCATTTCCATTATGGTTTATCATAGGATGCTGAATATAGTTTTCTGTGCTATATAGTAAGACCTTGTATATCCATTCTATATGTAAAATTACATCTGCTGATCTCAACCTCTCAGTCCATGCTTCCTCTAACCCCCCCACCCCTTGGCAACTACAAGTCTGTTCTCTATGTCTATGAGTCTGTTTCTGTTTTGTAGATAGGTTTTTGTGTCATAGTTTAGATTCTACACTTAAGTGATATCGTATGACCTTTGTCTTCATCTGATTTACTTAGTATGATAGTTTCTACTTGCATCCATGTTGCTCCAAATGGTATTATTCCATTCTTCCTATGGCTGAGTAGAATCCCATTGTCTATGTTTGCCATATCCTCGTTATCCATTCATTGATGGATATTTAGGTTGTTTCCATATCTTGGCTATTGTAAACAGTGCTGCTATGAACATGGGAATGCATGCATCTTTTTGAATTAGAGTTTTGTCTGGGATATATACCCAGGAGTGGGATGGCTGGATTATATGGTAGTTCTATTTTTAGTTTTCTGAGGAACCTCCATACTGTTTCCCATAGTGGCTGTACCAACTGACATTCCCACCAACAGTGTAGGAGTGTTCCCTTTTAAAGAAGATTTTTTAAATCAAGTTTTGCTGTACATCAGTGGTCCCCAACTTTTTAGGCACCAGGGACCGATTTTGTGGAAGACGATTTTTCAATTGGACTAGGGATGGAGGGGAGAAGGCAATGGCACCCCATTCCAGTACTCTTGCCTGGAAAATCCTATGCACGAAGGAGCCTGGTAGGCTGCAGTCCATGGGGTCGCTAAGAGTCGGATACGACTGAGCGATTTCCCTTTCACTTTTCACTTTCATGCACTGGAGAAGGAAATGGCAACCCACTCCAGTGTTCTTGCCTGGAGAATCCCAGAGACGGGGGAGCCTGGTGGGCTGCCATCTATGGGGTCACACAGAGTCGGACACAACTGAAGTGACTTAGCAGCAGGGATGGAGGAGATGGTTTGAGGAGGATTTAAGCACATTGCTTTTATTGTGTACTTTATTTATAATATTGCATCTGATATGACAGGAGGTACTGGTCCATGGTTTGACAGGAGGAGAAGAGGGTGACAGAAGATGAGATGGTTGGATAGCATCACCAACTCAAGGGACATGAATCTGAGCAAACTCCCAGAGATGGTGAAGGACAGGGAAGCCTAGTGTGCTGTAGTCCATGGGGTTGCAAGGAGTCAGACATGACAGCAACTAAACGAAAATAACAACTGATCCCTGGCTCAGAGGTTGGAGAACCCTGCTCTATACATATTGATAACATGTAACCTCTTTATCCTTTATAAAATTTAATTAAGGAGCTCCATTAGTCTTTGAGGCTTTGCAGTTAGATTTGTTTGGCTGGAGCAATATCCCGAGCCTGACCTTAAAAGGAGGAAAAGAGTCTGGTTGTATTCAGGAAACCTGCACCTTGGTATCATCTGGGTGAACTTAGATTTATTCCTTGATGCTGCTCCTGATATGATGAACCATATTTGCTGTTGGTAGTTCAAGGAATGACACATTTTTTCCTTGATTGTTGGAATCTTTCAGGGTAAATTTTGCTGAACTTCAGATCCCAATATGTAGCAGGGTTTTGAAACTTTGGTGCACATAGCAATTATCTATGTAATTTTGAGAAATATACAAGCTATAGACAGGGTTTCAAACCAGACCTCCAGAATCAATTTCTGGCAGTGGGACCTGCATGTATGAATTTTCAATAAGTTTTGTAAATATATCCAATGTTCAGGAAGGATTGAAGACTTGAGCTTTTATACCTTTCCTTGTAGTGGTCTCATCTGTGTATGCTAAGTCATTTTAGTTGTGTCCAACTCTTTGTGATCTTATAGACTATAGCCCACCAGGCTCCTCTGTCCAAGGGATTCTCCAGACAAGAATACTAGAGTGGGTTGCCATGCCCTTCTCCAGGAGATCTTCCTGACCCAGAGATCAAACCCATGTCTCTTATGTCTCCTGCATTGGAGATGGATTCATTACCTCTAGTGCCACATGGAAATTCTGACTATGTGCTCTGCTTTTGACAGTAGGAAAAGCAGAACTGGAACTTAGAAACCTGGATACTTATGAGTGCTGAGGCTGCCTCTGCCAAGGGTGTACATAGAAAAGGAAAGCCGGGGATGAAGTGTTAAAAAATATCTTCAGTGGCTGTTCTTGTTGGGGAAGAAGACATAGAAAAGACAAAGAAGTCTTATTTTACTCATTTCTGGAGAGTGGAGTCAGTAGAGCTGATGACCAAGAGGTTATCAGGGATGTTCAAGAGAGAAAATCATGATGAGGGTGGAAGTTAGATTGCAGAGGTCAAAGGCCATTCTTCTCAATCCTGCTATGGAGATTTAAAACCAAAGGAATTTCTGATTCCTAGCCCAGATGTACTAAACTAGGATTTCTGGAAGAGAGGCCTGAACATCTGTAATCTAAATTTTTAGGAAGCTACACAGGATGGGCATTTAGTAAGTGAAACCAGAGTCCAGGGGCTGGGGAAGAACTAGAATATAAGAAGTAGGGGCAGGAATATGGAACATTATTCCAAAATGGTGGTAGGGAGGGGGGAAAGGCAGATTGCCAAGAGGTAGGTTTGTGGCTCAGCTGGTAAAGAATCCGCCTGCAATGTGGGACACCTGGGTTCAATCCCTGGGTTGGGAAGATTGCTGGAGAAGGCAAAGGCTGCCCACTCCAGTATTCTGGCCTGGAGAATTCCACGGACTGTATAGTCCATGAGGTCGCAAAGAGTTGGACACAACTGAGCAACTTTCACTTCACTTCACTTCAGAGGTAGGTAGAGTGGGTGGAAGAAAAGGTTTTGTGCTTTAGTATTTTCTATGGAAGGAATCAAGCATGTTTGAAGGGCAAGAATGGTTAAGACCAAGAGGTTACAGCAGCAACTGAGAAAGAGTAATTGAAGTTCTTGAGAAAATATCATCAAAGCCTAGCTTGAGGGTGGGGAAGGTGAGATCAACAATTGATTCTTGTTGCATTTTTAAAATGAGCCAAAAAAGTAATTGGTCCTTACCTGTGACTATTTTGGGTTCAGCTGTATGCATGTTGCACTTCAGTGTAAACCCTTCAATCCACACCCCAGCACTGAAATGATGGATCACTATCAGGCTTGAGTGAGCTAAAATGGACTGGAAGGAGTGATGCTAAAGAAGTTCAGGAAAGCCTGAGAAAATTATTGCATGCTAGTCATTCTATGTGTACTCAGTCACTCAGTTGAGTCCAACTTTTTGCAACCCCACGGACTGTAGTATGCCAGGCTAATACTAGACTGTGTTCCCATTTCCTTCTCCAGAGGATCTTTCCTACTCAGGGTTGGAACCCACGTCTCTTGTGTCTCCTGCACTGGCAGGCAGATTCTTTACCTCTGCGCCACCTGGGAAGCCCATAGGTTTATAGAAATAGTGATTAAGGAGACTTGAAGCTTCTGTAGATTTTCAGGTCTATTAACAGGGTCCAAAGCTTCTATAATTCTCCACAAAGATGGCCATTGATGCTGAGCAATGATTTTTCATCACATCGGAGTGCTGAGCAGCACTTATTTATGCTCTCAAAGAAAGTTACCTTTTGCCTCTAAAATGATTGATTTCTCATTTCAGTACAGTTCCTTTCTCCTGCATTAAACTCCAGGAAATGGGGGATGGTGTGTATTCAGCACGTATTGCAAGTAAATCATGAAAACCCTTGCAAACATACCTTATAGCTGTCAACTGAATTATTCTCAATGAATGGCTCTTTGGCAGTGTGTGTTTAAGCTGGTGATAATAAATACCCAAAAAAGGGGGTCAAATTTTAACATATGTCCCGTGCAGGCCATAGCTTATTTCACCTGGCTGCTATTCAATCTGCTTTTTTAGGTGCAGCAAACATAACCATTCAAAGAAAATAATCTAACTACTAACAAATGATTTCTAAGAAAATTTAGGGCAATGTGGTTGTTTCTTGTCACTGTTTATCTACCGTTTTCTGCTCGTTTTGGGGGATGGATGTATACTGCCCCTTTTATTGTATCAAGAATCTGTTAAGGGACTAAGAAATGCAGGTGAACCTATTTAAACTCATGACTTCAGAATTAGGCCTAAATAGTTAATTTTGTTCGATTTTCTTCTCTTTCATCCAATGGTTAGATATTTTTCCAAGATAAAGTTAAAATCTACTGGTCCCTTAAAAAATATTTAAAATGGACATATAATTTACTTGTTGACTTTAGGGTCTTTTTGAAACAAAGGTCCAGGAGAGAGAACTCAAGGGAATTTCTTGATGATGCTCATACTCCCTGGTGAGAACCAGATAGAGCTTGTTATTAGTGTCTCCTGTAGTGGACCATTCTGTTTAAACTCAAGGAGATGCATCTGCTCTACAGTAATGCCAAGTGATTCATGTGTGGTTCTCTTAGACGTTACTCTTGTGAGTAAGGGCTGGGCTTCCCAGGTGGCACAGTGGTAAAGAATCTGCCTGCCAACACAAGAGACATGGGTTCAATCCCTAGGTTGGAAAAATCCCCTGGTGGAGGGCATGGCAACCCACTCCAATATTATTGCCTGGAGATTCCCCATGGACAGAGGAGCCTGGCAGGCTATAGTCCGTGGGGTCGCAAAGAGTTGGCCACGACTGAGCACAGCACAGAGCACTTGTAAGTCTCCCCAGTTTTGAAGACTTTATTCCTAAATTCTACATAATTTTTAGAAGTTCACTTATATCATTTATTTATTCTGCCAACAAATTGAGTACCCTCTGCTATGTGTCAGACACCAAATGAGTAAGAGAGCCTGACTACAAAGAAATCACAATCTAGCGGAGAAAGCTGACTTGTAAATGATGCCAGGTTAGTCAATGGTACTTTAGAAATATTGTATTTTTTTGATGTGGATCTTTTTAAAAATGCCTTTATTGATTTGTTACAATATTGCTTCTGTTGTTTATGTGGCTTAGACAGTAAACAGTCTGCCTGCAATGCAAGAGACCTGAGTTCGATCCCTGGGTCCGGAAGATCCCCTGGAGAAGGAAATGGCAACCCATTTAAGAGTGGATTGGAAATCTCCGAGGATCGATCAGGAAGCCTGAAAAACTCTTTGATGGAAAAACTCTTTGACGAAACCTGCAGAAGCAATAAATAAACCCCAAGTCCCCCTTGCCCAAACTAAAGGGCAATGTCACGATGCAAGAGTGTCTCCTTAAGCACCCTCGACCGCCAACAATGGACCATTGCTTGGCGTCTTTCCCTTCCTCTAAATCACTTTGTTTAAATGGAAGAGGCTTCTGTTGTCAAAGGCTCATGGTAGGCTGAGTTCCTCTGCTGACCCAGCCCTGCCAATATCCAAGGTGAAGAACAAATGCATTATGAGGAGAAATCCATCCAGAGACGTTTCCTTCAACAGCCAAAGTGGCTTTCGAAGATCAATACGCCCTTTGCACTGCTGCCAAAAGCAAAGAGCCAGTGTGCCAAATTATAAACTGTAGGAGGGATAACTACAGGAGAGCCTGCCCAGCCAGAGTCCCCTGCCTGGCAGTCCGGCTGCTAGGAACCTGCTGCTTTTGGAGCCATCAATCTTCACCTTGTCACCACTGTGGTGACCTGGGCAGCAAGCACAGGTGAGTACCTTCCGCCTTCAGAGGTGCCAGCTACGGAGCCTCTCTGACCTGATGACTTGGGTCACGTGCTTGAGTAGGAAGTTAAATATGCTGACAAGCAAATGGTGTTGTCACCTCAAATTTCATTTCCAAGGGAGAAATGGGCCCCCGCCTGTACCATCTTTTCTGGATCTGCTGGAGAGGGTCTGGTGTTTTTTTGAGGTTTCAGGCAATGTGCTAGGGGTCCTGGTGGTGGCAGAGATATCAAAACTGTGAGAATGAGTTGAAGCTTATTTTGCAAGTAGCTAAATATGGTCTTTCATTAAGCAAATGACATTATTAAAACGTGTTTTCGATGGGCATTCAGGTGGGGAGGGAAGGAAGGAGAGAAAGGGAAGTCTCTCTCTCCTGAAAACTGTTATAGTTCTCAAAATATCCTCACGAGAAACAAGGGTTACTCACTGGAGTGTGATAGAAATCTTAGGGAAAGCAGTGGGTAACTGACATTGAAGTAATTGAAACAAACTTTAAAACTGTCTGAATAACTTCTGTGAACAACCACAAGGAACTATTTTTCAACCAAAAGAGCTGTGGCTTAAATCTCTGAAATGACACTGCTGGAAATCCTGGTCACTTCATGACCAGGTTAGCGTTGCTGCTGGACTGAGGGTGAGTGGTGTAGAATGTGGTGGAATGTTGTGTGGGCCCATCTTTCAGCTGTACTAAATGAGCCTTGTGGCTTGGCATATCAGTGAAATAGATGGGGTCTTGAATTTACATGATAAACATTTTTTTTCAGCTGTTATATATTCATTTGTTTGTTCATTTATTCAATGATGCAGTCCATGGTTAACTGTGTCCTAATCCACTCCAGGACTCTTGCCTGGAAAATCCCATGGACAGAGGAGCGTGGTAGGCTACAGTCCATGGGGTCACAAAGAGTCAGACATGACTGAGTGACTTCACTCACTCTAATAGTGCAAAGCACCAGGCGAGGTGACTAAATCACCATGAAAAATACCACAATCCATGACCTTAAGGTACCTAGCATCAAGTTAGTAGGAGACTGATGAGCATGGTTGATGAGGAAGCCAAGGTCTGAAGCAAACTTGGAAGAGTTTGTGTTAAATAACTTACATCTTTATCAGTAAAAGTTACTGAGAATGAGCTGGAGATGGTTGGCCATTTGAGGAGCACTGGAAATGTTGGGAAAGGTCACAGCGAGAAAACTGATAGGGTGATCATTAACAAATGATCTTAGAGCTGCCTAGTGGTAGAGAGGGCAGGTGCTATCAATAGGTAGCACTAATCTGTTTGGAGATCAGTTTGAACCTTCCTCATAAAACTGCCACACGGCAGATAATGAGGACGAGCAACACCTGAAAAAGTCTTGTGGGTTGGAGGTCATTGAAGATGGTTGTCCAAAACAGGATGCTTTGTCTTCTTAAGGGAAGATAACTCAGGAAGCATGACTTGGGAAATAATTTGCAGCCTTGCCAAGGGCATGAAAGAGGTAAAAATATGAACTAAGAAAAAGTCATTAACACGGAGATAAGAACAGAGTCATGTACCATGGAGGCAGCGGAGTGTAGCAGAATTGCTGGGGCTTATTGTAACTCTCTGTTTAACTTTTAGAGCAGGGGGCCCCAACCTCTAGGCCATGGACTGGTACCTCCTATCAGATTAGAAATAAGGTGCACAGTAAATGTAATGCACTTGAATCATTCTAAAACCACCACCCCCCACCCCGCCTCCACTCCCGTCCATGGAAAAATTGTCTCTCATAAAACTGGCCCCTGGTGTCAAAAAGGTTGGGGACTGATGCTTTAGAGGAACAGTCAAAATGTTTCCAAAGTGGCCATACCATTTTATATTTCAGCCAGCAATGTAGGAGCACTCCAAGCTATCTACGTTTGTTAATTCTAGCTGTTCTAGTGGGTAGGAAGTATTATTTCATGGTGGCTTTTATTTGCATTTCCCTTATGGTTACTGATGTTGAGCATCTTTTGGGTTGTTAATTGTTTGTATATGTTCTTTGAAGAAATGTCTGTTTTGACACTTTGCCCATTTTATAGCTGGTATTTTATTATTGAGCTATGTTCTTCAAGTAGTCTAGATACTTGCAAGCAAATGTTTCCTCCCATTCTGTGGATTTTCTCAGTTTCCTGTAAAGCACAAAAGGTTTAAATTTTGATTAGATGTAATTTATTTTATTGCTTGTTTTTGCTGTTATATCTAAGAAATCATTGCTTAACCCATGGTCCTGTAAAGACTCCTGAGTTTTTTCAAAGAATTGAATACCTGTAGTTTTTACACTTTGGTCTGTGATTGATTTTGAGTAAATTTTTTTTTGTGTATGGTGTGAGGTAGGGGTCCAGCTTCATAATTTTACATGTAGATATCCAGCTGTCTGAGCACAACTGAAAAGAACTGAAAAGAACATTCTTTTGTCTGCTGAATTGTCTTGAAAATTTTGTCAAAAATAATAAATATACACCAAATGTAAGGGTATATTTCTGAACTTTTAATTGATCTACATGTTTGTAGACTACTATACAAGCATGATCTACAATGTAGATCATGTACTACTGTGGCTTCACTTTTGAAATAGAAACTTTTGGAATCCAAATTTTCTAACTTTTCCTCTTCTGAGTCCCTTATATTTCCAAATGAATTCTAGGATGAGTTTGCCAGTTTCTGCAGAAAAGTAAGCTGGGATTTTGATAAGGATTGTGTTTAATCTCTTAAATCAATTTGGGAAGTAGTAACATCTTAACTTCAGTCCATGGGGTCGTGAAGAGTCGGACATGACTGAGCGACTTTACTTTCACTTTTCACTTGCATGCATTGGAGAAGGAAATGGCAACCCACTCCAGTGTTCTTGCCTGGAGAATCCCAAGGAAAGGGGAGCCTGGTGGGCTGCTGTCTATGGGATTGCACAGAGTCAGACATGACTGAAGCGACTTAGCAGCAGCAACATCATAACAATAATAGATCTTCTGATACTTGAATATGAGATGTCTTTCCATTTATTTAAAATTATTAAAAATTTTAAATTTTAATTGGAGGCATTTACTTAAGCCTTTGAATTTCTTTCAATGATAATCTTTGTAGTTTTCAAAGTATATAAGATTTGTGCTTTATTAATTTATTCCTCTGGATTTTATCCTTTTGATGCTATTATAAATAGAATTGATTGTTCATTGCCAATGTATAGAAATATAGTCGATATTTGCATATCAATCTTTTACCCTGAGATCTTGCTGAACTCATTTGTTCCTTTTAATGGATTTCAGTGGCTTCTTTAGAACTTTTCTGTGTAGAAGATTATGTTGTATGCAAAGTAAAAGTGTTTTACTGCTTTCTTTCCAATCTGAATGCCTTTTATTTCATTTTCTTACCTAATTTTCCTGGTTAGAACCTCCAGTAAGATGTTGAGTTAAAGTGGCAAAAAGGAACATAACTTGTCTTATTCCTAATCTCAGAGATAGACCATTCAGTCTCTTCATCATTAAGTATTATATTTACTGTGGGTTTTTTGAAGATGCTCTTTAGAAGGTTGAAGTTCCCTCCTAGGTTGAGTGTTTTAATCACAAGAGATATTGGATTTTGTCAAGTTCTTTCCTACATGACCATGCAATTTGTCTTTTATTGATATGGTATATTATATAAATTGATATTTCAATGTTGAACTAATCTTGCATTCATGGGCTAAATCCCACTTGGTTGTAATGTATAATCTTTTACTTCTGGATCTGATGATGTAATGAATGTTCAGAGTGGCGTTTTAGGCCCCCCAAAGTGGAAACAACTCAATTTTTTGTTAGCTACTGAATGAATAGATGAAATTTGCTACAGCCATTCATTGGAATGTTAATCCTCAGTGTAAAGAAGTAAAATTCTAATACATACTGCAAATTGGTTGAACTTGGAAAACAATTTTAAGGGCAAGTACCCAGTCATGGGTTACACAATTCCATTTATATAAAAGGTACAAAATAGGCAAATCTATAGACACAGAAAGATTAGTGGTTGCCTGGGGCTGCAGGGTGGGAGAATGGGAGGACAAGGGAGGGGAGGATTGTGGGGAAATAGGGAATAATCACTAATAAAGACAGCTTTTTTTGAGTGAAATTGTTCTAAAATTAATGGATGATGGTTGCATAACTTTAATATGTGAACATATTAAAAGATATTTACTTTTACACCTTAAAGGGGTCAATTGCATGGCATGTGAATTATCTCTAAAATGGTATGTACATATAAAAAATGATTCTCTATGAACTAGACATCCCAAGTCTTTCACATCTATTATGTTGTTTAGTGATGACAGCAACCTTGTTAGAGGGGATTATTATTGCTATTTTACAAATGAAAAAAACGGAGGTTTAGAGACCTCAGTTAGGTAAGTAACTTGTCCCAGATCAATAACTTGCAAGCAACAGATTAAAGCAGGCTGTGTGCTTGTGAAGCCCAAAGTTACCCTTGGATCTCTTCTAGCTGAGGAGACATCTTATTTCAGTCCAACTGACCTCTGTCTGCTGCATTTTTCCATCCTTGGTCATACACTTTCTATCAGTATAGGGAAAGAAAAATGGAGGCTAAAGGCCATTTAAATAACGTGAGTAGCCTTATAAATTTGTACCTAGAAAAGAAGAAACAGAATGATCGATGCAGGCTATTTAAGATGACAGCTCAACTCTCCATGTGTTTTTCAGTGTAGACACATTCTTCAGGAGAATTCATGTCTATGAACTTTAAAAGAGAAAAAGACTGTTGGAGAGAAGAGCTAGTTTCAAACACTGATTTGTGCTGCAGTGAATTAAGGCCGGGGCATAAGGCTCTCTTTTTCTTTCTTAAAACACTTTTGCCATCTGGTTTCAGTGTCCCCTTAACATAGGTTTCAGGCTATGAAATTCTGTACATCTTTATGAAGCTCAAGACTTGACCTTTGAGAGGGAAAAGTCTTTCTTTATTATGCTGACACCACACATCATAACTCTTATTTTGCTTGGAGATCTCATTCACTGTCATCACCAACATGTGCAACAAGAGATACGTCATGTTTATGGCTAGAATATTCCTTTTATTTCCAGTTATAGTTTTCCCATAAAATCTCAACTGAAAATAATCTCCACACAGTCATTGAGTGTTATTGCTTGGAACAGAAATGCTAAAACAATTTGCTTATTTAGGATCCTGAGTATTTCCTAACATTTTGAAGTGTTTTGGTCCTCCATGAAATATCTTTTCAGCCAGAGCAGTAGTAATGTAAGTCTGTGGCTTCTCTTGTCACGTATTTTATGGGATTGTGTTACCTCAATAATATGTTTGGTATTCCTCCCACGTGTATTGGAGTGCAATGGGTAAATAATTCTCTATTGACTCTCTCGCCTAGATGTTTTATAGCTGTGATTGACATCCTCTCAAGAATTGTTCATTAAAAAATAAAATTTCCCAATGAGATCCAAGAGGGGTAAAAGGCAGGGTATGGACATCACACTGAGATGCAAAAAAGTACTTGTGCACATCTTCAAAATTAGGTTTTTGTCTTTTACCTGTCATCTTTTTCTGTATGTACAAAGTTCACCCTTGAACTGGGTAAGCAGGTTGGGAGGAAGATCTTGCCCCAGGAGGCCAAGGGCAGGAGAAGCAGAAAGTCCCTGGAGAATACTTAAGATCAAGCCCTGGGATCAAAATCCAAAGGATTGGGGTGGGAGAAGGAGGGTTGCAAGAGAGGAAGCAGAAAACAGTGTCCAGTAGGGGAGAGCTTGGCAGAACTCACAGCATAGGGGCAGAGGAAGGAGTGATCTGGACAATTTCCATGAATGCAGGTGACTGTCTAAAACTTGGTCTCTGTGATCTGATGCAGTGAAATGAATATGGCTTTGGAACTGGATTTGGATTCAAATTTTGCTTTGTTGATCAAATAAGTGATTTTACCCCTCTGCACCTGAACTTCTTATCTATAAAATGAATATCTTCATGATCACATCAGCGTCATTACAATAACTACATCTTCCCAAATCCCTGCAATGTGCTATTTATTTTGCAAAGATAATTGTGTTCAATCATCTGTGCAATCTAATGAAGTATGTTTTATCTATCCCCATTTTGCAAATGGGGGACACCAGAGCTCAGAGGTTTTAATTAGCTCAAGGTGCTTTCTTATAGCTGGCAAGTCATGGAACCAATATTTTAATCCAAATCTGCTGGACTCCATAGTCCATTAGACTACTGGATTGGAATGACCAAGAGCACTCAGCCAGAGGAATCCTAGACTCTACTGTAGATCTGTGTGAGCATCTCTGGGGATGGGGCCCAGGATTGTACATTTGAATTCACCTCTTTAGTGGGTTCTTAAGTTCCCCACGAGTTTAACTCACCTCTTAAGTGAGTTCTTATGCTCCCCATGAAAGTACCTGCCACTCAGGGTGTGGTCTGTGTTCCAGCACCAGCAGTATTAGCGTCACCTGGGAGCTTGCTTGGCTGCTGTTTAGTCACTAATTCCTGTCCTACTCTCTGTTGACCCCATGGACTGCTGCACACCCGTTACTTCTGTCCTCTGCTATCTCCTAGAGTTTGCTCAAATTCATGTATGTTGAGTCAGTGATGTTATCTAACCATCTCATCCTCTACCACCCTTCTCCTTTTGCCTTCAGTATTTCTCAGTATCAGAGTCTTCAATGAGTTGGCTTTTCACAACAGGTGACCAAAATATTGGAACATCAGCAGTAGACCTTCCAATGAATATTCAGGATTGGTTTCCTTTAGGATGGACTGGTTTGTTCTCTCTGCAGTCCAAGGGACTCTCAAGAGTCTTTTACAGTACCACAATTCAAAAGCATCTATTCTTTGGCACTCAGCCTTCTTTATGGTCCAACTCTCACATCCATACATGACTATTAGAAAAACCGTAGTTTTGACTCTGTGGACATCTGTGTGTATAGTGTAAATTTCCAGCCCCTATCCCAGCCCTGCTGGGGTAGAATATGCATTAGATCTAACAAGATCCCCAGGTGATTCATAAGGTTCGGGGGGACCTGTTCTACAGAGTTGTTGTGAGGATTAGAAATACTATAAAGTGTGGTTGCTGCTGCTGCTAAGTCGCTTCAGTCGTGTCCGACTCTGTACGACCCCATAGATGGCTGCCCATCAGGCTCCACCGTCCCTGGGATTCTCCAGGCAAGAACACTGGAGTGAGTTGCCATTTCCTTCTCCAATGCATGAAAGTGAAAAGTGAAAGTGAAGTCGCTCAGTCGTGTCCGACTCTTAGCGACCCCACGGACTGCAACCTATCAGGCTCCTCTGTCCATGGGATTTTCCAGGCAAGAGTACTGGAGTGGGGTGCCATTGCCTTCTCCGAAGTGTGATTGGGTGGTAGTTTAGTTGCTAAGTCATGTCTGACTCTTGCAACCTTATGGGCTGTAGCCTGCCAGGCTCTTCTGTCCATGGGATTTCCCAGGCAGAATACTGGAGTGGGTTGCCATTTCCTCCTCCAAACTATAAAGTGTCTACCATATTAAATGTACCCTTCGTTACCATTCCCTTTTTGGTCAAACTGAAGGTGTTCTGGGAGGACCTCCAGTATAGGGTGGAGGAAACGTCTGCTTTGCTTTCTCCTTCCTTTGGGATCTATGCCCAGTGCTGTTATGTTCTTTCTTACATCTTCTACCCATCCTTCCTTTCCTTTTTTTTTTAAAATATAAATTTATTTATTTTAATTGGAAGCTAATTACTTTACAATATTGTATTGGTTTTGCCATACATCAACATGAATCTGCCGCGGGTATATACATGTTCCCCATCCTGAACCCTCCGCCCACCTCCCCATCCTTCCTTTCCCCAAAGCATATCCTGCTGTTATTCCTCTATCAACACTTTGGTGTAGAGTCAGAAGATATGGGTTTCACTCTTGGCTTGGCTAATTACTGTCTGTGATCTTGGAAAAAATTAAGTTTTGACCCTCAGTTTATCAACTGAAAAAAGAGGAAGATGATGAAAACAATGCATTTGATGACACTAAACAGTCAGTCCTATTTGACCCTATTGTTAGGGTATCATTTGGAGGAGAAAGCAAGAAACATAGGAAGGGAATAAAAGTATTTGAGTCTGTATTTTCTTCTAAACAAACCAGTCAGTTTGGTTACTGGATGTTTGATTTTAATTGGTATAATTGTTTTACAAAAAGTTGTGTTTAATATTATGATTCTAAGGAAAAACATCTCTCTCAGTGAGGTTGAATAACTCCCTATTGTATGATTTATATATTGATTCTTTAGTTCCAACATTTAACTCCACTAAATTCAGTCAGTTACTGGAGGAGTTTGGGATTGTTTTCTCTCAGAAGGGGCTTCCCTGATAGCTCAAGTGGTAAAGAATTGCCTACAGTGTAAGAGATACTAGAGACGTGGGTTCGATCCCTGGGTCAGGAAGATTCCCTGGAGGAGGAAATGACAACCCATTCCAGTATCCTTGCCTAGGAAATCCCCTGGACAGAGGAGTCTGGCAGTACCCGGAAACACATACATCAGACACAATTGAACATGTGGGTGCGTGGTCTCTTAGGAAGGACAACAGAGGTTCCATTACTCTCAAGGCTGTGATTAGTTGATTTTTGTTTGTTTGTTTAAGTGGTCTTTTCGGTGCCTTTTCCATGTATGTGTAGAGTTGTTTCTAATGGTGTTTTGAGGAAGAGCTTGACCCTGTCCATATACATACCCCAGTTCACTTCTCTGGAGTAACCTTTTTTAGACATCTGTCTCCGGGAGCTTTTAAACAGCCTTCTCAAGGAGGCCGTCATCGGATACAGGGTAGGTTAGTTCCTCTTCTTCACCTCCTCTCAGCGCCCCTGCTTCCTCTCTCTGAGCTGATTCATTGTTATTTCTTAGGGTCAGTGCTCTCTAGACCAGCGGTTCTGCAGGGGACGTTTGGCAACATCTGGAGATAGTTTTGCCTGTCACAACTGGGGGCGTGGCTCCTGGGATATAAGAGGTGGAAGCCAGGGATGTAGCCAAACCTCCTACCCTGCCCAGGACAGGTCCCCTCCCCCAACAAATAGTTATCCAACCCCAAACATCATGGCGCTGATGTAACTCTAGACTGATTTGTCATTTCCGTGAGGACCCCACCATGGCCAAGCCTGCTTTAGTCACCTCTGTCATCCTACCATGCAAACATACCTCTAGGAAGTAAGCATTCAAGAAGTGTTTGTTGAATTACACTTAATTAATTGAATTAATGAATGAAAAAGGATACAACTTTTCATTTAGCACACTAACTGTTAAAACACACAGATCTGCTTTTAACTGTAGGTAGGAGTATGAGGGAAGGATTCATCAAGTTCACTGCAGCACTCTGCATTTCAAAATTGGGTTGACAGAATTAATAACTGAGCACTGAAAAAGCTACGTCATACCTGCATTTCTGGAAATGAAAGCACATATCCTAAGATGAAGCATCACTGAGCCAGGAACCTGGACCATTGTGTTAACTTTTCCATCCTCTGAGTTGCTGATGTAACTGAATTGTGTGGCACTGTCAGAATACTCTGTGGACCCTTGTGAGAAACATCTCCATAAGGCAGGCATGTACTGTAGGGGGTGGTGTTGAGAATTTAGCATTATTACATCCCATAGCGCTGCTTACTGGGCTTCCCTGGTGGCTCAGTGGTAAAGAATCTGCCTGCTAATGCATGAAGCCTGGGTTCGAACTCTGGGTGGGGAAGATAACTATGGGAAAGAAAATGGCAACCCACTCCAGTATTCTTGCCTGGAAAATCTCATGGACAGAGGAGCCTGAAGGGCTACAGTCCATGGTGTTGGAAAAGAGTCAGACACTACTTAGCCACTAAACAGCAACAACAAAAGTGTATCTTATTAAGGGATCATGGGAGAAATTGCCCTCTTGTTTCTGCTGCTTTTATCTTAAACATACTATGAATTACAAAATTGTGTTTCATTTGTTGCATTGGCTACTATGAAGCTTAGATATAAATTTGTGGCTCATTTTCTCCAAGTGTATGGGATATTATGATATGCTAATCTCATCTCTAGTTATTTTATTTTTTAAAATTTTATTTCCTTTTTACCTTTCTTCTCTTTAAGGTCTTTATTCCTCCCCATCCCTTCTCCCTTCTTTCCCTTTTTTCTGTCATGCTAAATGTGCCTTGTAAAAGTTTTTTTCTCCAAAAGGAACATTTTAAGATGTAATTTATTCCATATTTGTGTGCTTATTTTATTACAATTGTAGCTGTTTGACAAAGAAATTTATAGTATGCCTTGGACACACAAAACTTATCAAAATGGTCATCATAAATAAAGACAAACAGTATTTCCGTTAGGTTAAGAACATGAAACATTCATGGCACTCTTCACTCACTGTTTCTGGACCCAAGCCCCAGGGAGTGATTCAAGGGGATGCCTTGGGGATATCTAAGAGACAGAGTGAGAGGAGAGCTAGGCCTGCAGTAATCATGTTGTCTCACAAGTCATGCAGCCAGGTTCCTTTTAGCTTAGTGCATATCATGGCTTGGCACACATTTTAACTCATTTCTAAGCTTTTGAGGTTAGCTTTTGGGTTCAGCTGCTTTGGCTGTCCTGTACTTATGATCTACGTGAGTGGGCCTTTTGCTAGTGGGGCCTCTCTAGCTCCCTCAGTCTTGGGTATAAAAGTAATTACTATTGAAAAATAACTTAAAAATAAAATTCATGCCATTCTCTGTAAAATTTTGGGTGTGGGGGTGAGGTCTGGGACTGACAAGACAAACATTTCTAATCTAACGACTGAGAGGCAGTGACTCTGACTTCGATCCTATGCAAGTGTAAGGATCTATGTATTTTTTTAATGGAAATGGGATATTGTATATATTCCTTTGCAATTGTTAGTGTTCTCTCATTTGTGGTGCTGGTGATCCTTTCATGTCTTTGAACATTGTTCTACATTTTTTAAATTTAATACAAGATTTTTATGTTTAGAATTTAT
The DNA here is from genome assembly GCF_032405125.1 of Capricornis sumatraensis. NCBI lineage: Eukaryota > Metazoa > Chordata > Mammalia > Artiodactyla > Bovidae > Capricornis > Capricornis sumatraensis. The sequence continues at coordinate 53,821,452 of NC_091079.1, forward strand.
TTATTGGCCGCATAGAATGTAGGATCTTAGTTCCCCTACAAGGGATCGAAACTGTGCCCCCTGCAGTGGAAGCATGGAGTCCTAACTACTGGATCACCAGGGACATCCCCTGTTCTACATTTTTATGTTTGGTGGCTTGATGGTATTCTGTTGTGTGGACATACCATAGTTTATCAACCAGTATTTAAGTTGTTTCCATTGTAAATACTACTGAGGTATGTTGTGTGTGTGTATATGTATATATGTGCTTTGTAAACAGCTTAATTCTGTGATCCAAAGTCAAAATGTTTCATAACTTCAACCTGAAGTTTGCTTGAGACACAAATACAAATACATTGGTCCCAATGCAAACTGATAGAGCAGGGTGATTTTATAATATATATTTGCATTAGCACCAGTTGAATGTCATTTTTATATTTAGTCAGAGAAATAATTACAAGTTGTTTAAGAAAATTAAATAATGTAGGTAGTTATCTGTGTATATAGCATATACCTGTTTAGGCTAGGTTCATAAAGTTAGTGCTAAATCCTAATTTAAAATAACATCAGTGTTGATTCTTATAGACCAGGAATTTCAGGTGGCATTTTTTCTTTTCAACCAAGAGGTAGGGTAAATATCTCCGGGATTGAGTTTCAGGGAGCAAATTGTTGATCAAAACTGATGTGCCTCTCTCAGGACAGAACAACCAAAACTTCTTTCCCATAAAAGAATTATGAAGACTCTTTTATCTTCACAAATTACAAAAAAAGGGGTAGAGATAAAAGAGATGGAGAAGGAAAAGACAGACAAATCCCCATAGACATCTGTGATTTACAGGTGGGATTCAAAAGTCCTGCTGTGTGCAAAAGGCACCTTTATGAGGAAACTCTCCTCAGGTTACTTGGTCAGAAACAATCCAAAAGGACTCTGATTGAGCACACCCTTTCAGTATTGTTGCACTGCCACAGCGAATTAAATTCATGCAGGCTGACTTCATGCTATGCATCACTTACAAAATGTTTGCTTGTCTATGCCTCCCCTGCCCCCTCCACTTCTGGATGAATCAACCAAATGAACTGGTTATGCTGAAAACAAGGGAAGAAAAAAAGTGCAGTGTTAGCGTATCTAAAATATAATAGAGGGACATGCTAGGAGACTGCAGCTATCTTGGTTTGGGGGTTGATTTTCCACTTAGTAGCATAAATATAAATATCTTGCTTCTTATATTCTGGCTGTTATATAACACAGGAGGCTCGGCTGAGTGCTCTGTGATGACCTAGAGGGGTGGGATGGAGGGGATGGTGGGAGGGAGGCTCAAGAGAGAGGGGATATATGTATAGATACAGTTGATTTGTGTTGTTTTACAGCAGAAACTAACACAACATGGTGAAGCAATTATCCTCTAAAAAATTTTACCATACAGAATTACAAATAATAAAATAAAGGAACAATAAAGCAATATGTTGACCTCCCTCTTTAATGATAAAAATGTTGGAATCAAGATGCATTTTTTTGATGCTACATAAAGATTGGATTTTTTTACATTGTAAGTTTAGCTCATTTAAAATGTGTTAGTTTCTGCTCTACAGCAAAGTGAATCAGTTCTACATATGCACATATCTATACTTTTTTAGATTATTTTCCCATATTGGTCATTACAGGAGTAGGAAATGGCAACCCACTCCAGTATCCTTGCCTGGAAAATTCCATGGACAGAGGATCCTGGCAGGCTACAGTCAGACACGACTGAGTGACTGAGCACACACACAGTCATTATAGAGTATTGGGAAGAGACCAGATAGAAAGATTGGATTTTGCCTGACACATGGATTAGTTTGAATGGGTTTTAAGACCAGGTGTTAAAAAAATTTCCTTGAAGCATACAAGAGATCAGGAAAGACCATTTTCCCCCATGCAGAGATTTGTAAGCAGAGGCTCTGGGAGGCTTCTCTTGGTGGGGACTTCACCACTGTTGATTTGCAGCGGGAGAGTGAGATCAACACATGTGCCTCCATGTTGAAGCACTGAGTCATTCTGTGTGCCCTCTGCCGCACCTTTTCAACGTTAGAAGAATTTTTCCTGCAGGAATATGCTTAGAACTGTGTATCTTTACCCAAGAGAGAATGCAGTGGCGGCTGGCACCCAAACAGCTCTCTCTGTCCTACCGTCTCTAACCCTGTCCTCACTGCTGGAGAAATATGCTGGCCTTGTGTAGCATATACTACTAATCAGAGCATCAAGCAGATGTCAGCTTTTTGGGATGACACTAAGGTGCAGCATGTAAACTTGGCAAGCCATGAAGTGACTTTGCTGTCACTCATTAAAAATACCTTTTTAAACTGAAGTATAGTTGATTTATATTGTTGTGTTATTTTTAGGTAGACAGCAAAGTGATTCGGTGATTTACAAATATATTTTTTCAGATTCTTTTCCATTCTAGGTTATTACAAGATATTGAATATAGCTCCTTATGCTGCACAGTAGGTCCTTGTTTATCTAGTCTCTATATAGTAGTGTGTATCTGTTAATCCAAAACTCCTAATTTATTCTTACCTCCCCCTCCTTTGGTAACCATAAGTTTGTTTTCTTTATCTGTGAGTCTTTTTTGTTTTGTAAATAAGTTTGCTTTTATCATAGTTTACATTTCACATATAAGTGATATCATAAGATACTGGTCTTTGACTCCATTTATGATAATCTCTAGGCCCATTGTCAGACTTTTTGTAGATTGCCTTTCTGTACACTCTTTTCTTTAGTATGAGGGTGGCTTTTGGCAATGCCATCAAGCCAGTCCGACTTGACTGAACAGGCAAATCTATGTTCAGTACAAAACCAAATTAAAAAGTCTCTCTGTCACATCCTCTGACATGAGGTTGACTCAGGCTTTCCTTCAGTGAGTCTAAAGTAGAGGGAAATGGCTTGAAGGAAAGTGTTTGAAGACCTTGCTGCGTGTCTTTGTGTACTGCATGTGTATATGTTATCTGTCCTGGGCCCAAGGGCAGGTCCGGCCTTCCCCTGCTGGGAGTTCAGGCTTCTGTTGGAAAGCAGGTATGCAAAACCTTCTTTAACTTTGCCTGCCACGAGTGGTAAGGTGAAAAACACCCGCTGATGGTTAACAGATCTGTCTCCTAAGACACCACTCCTCAGAACATGGCATTTGTTGACTCTGGGCAAAGCTTTAGTATTTTCCGTGTGTAACAAGGTTTGGCCAGTTGCGCTTCTGGAAATGGTCATATTCCCAAGCCAGAAATGTCAGTTACCAGTTTTCTTTCTTTATCTGTTCATTAAACTTTTTAAATGTTTTCTCTTTGCTTCCCAGGAACTAGCGATGACATGTGTCATTTTCCTATCAGTAAACTTCTTTAAAAGAATAAGCCTATGATCGTTAGCAATTCTGTGCTGTGTAGGCTTTCAAATATTTGAGGATTTTATTATTTCTTGTTCACTGAGAGCAAGCAAAATAGCTAAATGTGTAGTATTGTTGAGCTCACTTAACCCCTATTTAGTATCAAAGTAAGAATCAGGGTGGTTATTTATATGTGAAGTTGGGTCACAAGCTTATTTCTAAGAAATTTATTCAAGGCAATAATTTTATCCTTAACAACTTGTCAGAACAAATGAAAATTTGCTGTGTGGATTTTCTGATCCATTTGAGATATTATGGCTCTGTGGGGAAGCTTCTTCTTTCTGTGAAGATAATGAGAAAAAAAATTGTCAGGAGGCAGAAAGCAAAGAGTTCAGAAGTAGGCTGAGTGATCAGCAAAGCGATCACACTGTTGCTGCTGCTGCTAAGTCACTTCAGTCGTGTCTGACTCGGTGCGACTCCAGAGATAGCAGCCCACCAGGCTCCCCCGTCCCTGGGATTCTCCAGGCAAGAACACACTATATATACTTATTTGTGATAAATAAGTCACAGTGTGGAAGACGCACTGGAACCCTGGTTCTGCTAGCTGATGCATCTCTGATCGTTTCCCCAGATGCCCCCACCAGCTATAAATCTCAGCCACTAGTCCCCGGAGGATCTTTCCATACCCGGTCCATTTTTGTGTCCCAGTTGAATTACCTGTTCTGTGGCTCCCCAGAGGCTCATATTCCCCATAGAGTATAATCTTCACACAGAGCTCCCAACAGTTCTATTCTCTCTAGATGATGGTAGCTCAGAGTCTCACGAGCATCTTCCTGTGTGGTTTGGAGCCATAGAGTGACTTGCAGTGGGCTTGTTTGGGAACCTGACATGGTGTGTTTTAGAGAAGTTGCAGATTTGTGACTCATCTTCAAAGAGAGATCTACACATATCAAAATTGAATAAGGATCTGATTGATGAAAATTGGCCACTTTCACTTTCATTGGCTGAGTTCTCTGTTTGTGCGAGGATTTTTAGTTCACACTCTATATACGTTTTCTTGTTCAGTCTTATAACCTATTTTCACTTTATGGATGAGGGAGTTGAAGCTTAGAAAGGTTGTCACTTGCCTAGGTTTCCTTAGCTGGGATGGGAAGTCAGTCCTGCCCACCTGTGTGACTCTGCATTTTTTCTGCAGGCCATACTATCTGTATTTCCCAAGAGACCATCCAAACCACTTTCCCATCTATGATTTCCTGCAGCTCTGCCCTTCCACAGTGTTCATCTCTCAAGACTGCAACCCTGGATTTGTTATCCTGCTTCCAAATGGGCACAACTGATCATCTGAGGGAGAGGGGAACCAAACTATAAACGATGCAATTCCTTGTAAATACCTCAGCTGGGTCCTCTGCATTACCACCAGTCCTCTCAGAGATCCCTGGTTAGTTTTCACTCCCAGTCCTCACAGAAGGATTCCAGACTATCACCATTCTCTTCCAACCCACCTTTTCACCTCTAAACTCAGCAAAGCCTTAAACTTCTGGGAAAAGCTGAGTCCATCAGAAAATTTCACACACTTTATTTACAAGGTAGTGAATCTTTACCTTTGTATTGCTGGTTTCAGGATATCAATTTCAGGTTAAGGTCAATCCCATTAGCTGATGATATAACTTTATACCCCTGTTGATGGATCCTGTTGATCTAACTGAACTATTACCAGTTTTATCTGATGCATTGGGGAACAAACCCTGTTAACTGGATCAAATCTGTTACCTGGATCCTACAAAACCCCTTACCTCCTCCTATTTCCTCTGGGACCTTATTCCATTAATCCAACTGGTTCCCTGGTGGCTCAATGGCAAAGATTCTGCCTGCAATGCAGGAGCCACACGGGAGGCACCGGTTTGATCGCTGAGTTGGGAAGATCCCCTGGAGAAGTGGCAACCCACTCTAGTTTTGTTGCCTAGAGAATTCCATGGACAGAGGAGCCTGGTGGGCTATAGTCCATAGGGTCACAAAGAGTCGGACACAACTGAAGTGACTTAACACACACACAGCTCAATTCCTCTACCTTTTATTCTCTCACTCTCTTCAGACATCTTCCCCTCAGCCTAAAACAAGCACATATCTTACCAAACAAGTTTAAAAGACCCATCCCTCCAGCTACCACCAAGTCTCTCTTTTCTTTTCATGAAACTCCTCAAAGAATGTTCTGTACAATTGGTTGTCAACGTCTTTTCCCATTCTTTTGCCTATCAGATTTGGCTTTTGTATTCTTACCTGTTCTTATTAATCAGGATCCAACCAGGCCAAAAAATGAACCACTTCAGTGATTTGTTACCAAATATATATATATAATGTGGGGAAATTGATTAGATGGGTAGTGGAGTAACTGAGAAACCAGACAGAGGATGGTGAGATATCTTAGATGCCCACAGCTGGAAGCTACTTCCACACATGGAATGGAGGGATGAAGTAAAAATGGTACTATCAGACCTTGGCCTGGAGATGACACTAGAGGCAAGACTCTTGGGTTGACTGGCTTGTCCAGAGGGAGCTGAAGCCATGGAGGGAATTCAGTCCATGTACTGTCAGACATGTATCCGCAGCAGAGAAGAGAAGCAGAAACACCCAACCACACTGTTCCCTTTGTCTTTTAATCTCTCATCCATATCAACCATTGGCTAAACTCAGCCCAGCTAGAGACCAGCTGGCACTCAGTTCAGTTCAGTTCAGTTGCTCCATTGTGTCCGACTCTTTGCAACCCCATGAACTGCAGCATGCCACGCCTTGCTGTCCATCACCAACTCCCGGAGTTCACTCAGACTCATGTCTGTCGAGTTGGTGATGCCATCCAGCCATTTCATCCTCTGTCGTTCCCTTCTCCTCCTGCCCCCCAATCCCTCCCAGCATCAGTCTTTTCCAGTGAGTCAACTCTTCGCATCAGGTAGCCAAAGTATTGGAGTTTCAGCTTCAGCATCAGTCCTTCCATAGAACACTCAGGACTGATCTCCTTTAGGATGGACTGGTTGGACTTCCTTGCAGTCCAAGGTCCTCTCAAGAGTCTTTTCCAACACCACAGTTCAAAAGCATCAATTGTTCGGCGCTCAGTTTTCTTCACAGTCCAACCCTCACATCCGTACATGACCACTGAACCATAGCCTTGACTAGACAGACCTTTGTTGGCAAAGTAATGTCTCTGCTTTTTAATATGCTATCTAGGTTGGTCATAGATTTTCTTCCAAGGAGCAAGCGTCTTTTTATTTCATGACTGCAGTCACCATCTGCAGTGATTTTGGAGCCCCCAAAAATAATCTGTCACTGTTTCTATTATTTCCCCAACTATTTGCCATGAAATGATGGAACCAGATGCCATGATCTTAGTTTTTTGAATGTTGAGTTTTCATACAGCTTTTTCATTCTCCTTTTTCACCTTTATCAAGAGGCTCTTCAGTTCCTCTTCACTTTCTGCCATAAGGGTGGTATCATCTGCATATCTGAGGTTATTGATATTTCTCCTAGCAATCTTGATTCCAGCTTGTGCTTCATCCAGCCCAGCATTTCACATGATATATTCTGCATATAAGTTAAATAAGCAGGGTGACAATATACAGCCTTGTTGTACTCATTTCCCCTTTTGGAACCAGTCTGTTGTTCCATGTCCTGTTTTAACTGTTGCTTCCTGGCCTGCACACAGATTTCTCAGGAGGCAGATAAGGTGGTCCCATCTCTTGAAGAATTTTCCACAGTTCGTTGTGATCCACATAGTCAAAGGCTTTGGCATAGTCAATAAAGTAGAAGTAGATGTTTTTCTGGAACTCTCTTGCTTTTTCAATGATCTAACAGATGCTGGCAATTTGATCTCTGGTTCTTCTGACTTTTCTAAATCCAGCTTGAACATCTGGAAGTTCTTTGTTCATGTACTGTTGAAGCCTCTCTTGGAGAATTTTGAGCATTACTTTGCTAGCATGTGAGGTGAGTGCAATTGTGCGGTAGTTTGAACATTCTTTGGCATTGCCTTCCCTTGGGATTGGAATGAAAACTGAACTTTTTGAGTCCTGTGGCCACTGCTGGGTGTTCCAAATTTGCTGCCATATTGAATGCAGCACTTTCACAGCATCATCTTTTAGGATTTGAAATAGCTCAGCTGGAATTCCATCATCTCCTCTAGCTTTGGTCGCAGTGCTGCTTCCTAAGGCCCACTTGACTTTGTACTCCAGGATGTCTGGCTCAAGGTGAAAGATCACACCATTGTGGTTTTCTGGGTCATTAAGATCTCTTTTGTATAGTTTTTTTGTGTATTTTTGCCACCTTTTCTTAATATCTTCTGCTTCTGTTAGGTCCATACTGTTTCTGTCCTTTATTGTGTCCACATTTGCCTGAGATGTTCCCTCGGTATCTCTAATTTTCTTGTAGAGATCTCTAGTCTTTTCCATTCTATTGTTTTCCTCTATTTCTTTACAGTGATCACTGAGGAAGGCTTTCTTATCTCTCCTAGATAATTTTTTGGAACTCTGCATTCAGATGGGTTTATCTTTCCTTTTCTCCTTTGCCTTTAGCATCTCTTCTTTCCTCAGCTATTTTTAAGACCTACTCAGACAACCATTTTGCCTTTCTGCATTTCTTTTTCTTGGAGATGGTCTTGATTACTGTCTCCTGTACAGTGTCATGAGCCTCTGTCCATAGTTCTTCACACACTCTGTCTATCAGATCTAATCCCTTGAATCTATTTGTCAGTTCCACTGTATAATCATAAGGGATTGATTTAGGTCATACCTGAATGGTCTAGTGGTTTTCCTTATTTTCTTCAATTTAAGTCTGAATTTGGCAATAAGGAGTTCATGATCTGAGCCACAGTAAGCTTCTAGTCTTGTTTTTGCTGACTGTGTAGAGCTTCTTCATCTTCGGCTGCAAAGAATATAATCAATCTGATTTCGGTGTTGCCCATTTGGTGATGTCCATGTGTAGAGTCTTCTCTTGTGTGGTTGGAAGAGGGTGTTTGCTATGACCAGTGCATTCTCTTGGCAAAACTCAGCCTTTGCCCTGCTTCATTTTGTACTCCAAGGCCAAATTTGCCTGTTACTTCAGGGATCTCTTGACTTCCTACTTTTCATTCCAGTCCCCTACGATGAAAAGGACATCTTTTTTGGTGTTAGTTCTAGAAGGTTTTGTAGGTCTTCGTAGAACTGTTCAGTTTCATCTTCTTCAGTGTTACTGGTTGGAGCATAAACTTGGAGTACTGTGATATTGAATGGTTTGCCTTGGAAACGAACAGAGATCATTCTGTCATCTTTGAGATGGCACTCAAGTACTGCATTTCGGACTCTTGTTGACTCTGATGGCTATTCCATTTCTTCTAAGGGCTTCTTGCCCACTCTAGTGATATAATGGTCATCTGAGTTTAATTCACCCATTCCAGTCCACTATAGTTCACTGATTCGTAAAATGTGGACTGCTCACTCTGCAGTCCATGGGGTTGCAAAGACTCAGACATGACTTAGCAACTAAACAACAAAATAAAACAGACAACTAAAGAAAACACATTGTATAGTACAGGGAACTATACTTAATGAACTGTGGTGACCTGAATGAGAGGGAAATCCTAAAGGGAGGATATATGTGTGTGTGTGTGTGTCTGTGTGTCTGTGTGGCTGTGTGGCTGATTCATTCTGCTCTGCAGTAGAAGCTAGCACAACATTTTAAAACAACTATATTCCAATAAAAATTAATTTAAAAATATGTATCTCTAGCCCAGACCTCTCATATAATACAAATCTGTGTTGGCAGCTCCCGGCCTCCATGACCACTTCAAGTTGAACAGCAACAAAACCAAATTCATCTTTCTCTTCAATTTCTTCTTTCATTCTCCTCTGCTTGCTCCCTCATCAATGGATTGATTCACTATCTGTCTGTTAGAAACTGTGTGTGGTCGGAGATTTTCCCTTTCTTATAAGTGATCAACTTGCCTGCCAGAGTTTCGTGGATGCTGGCAGAAGACGCAAGTCTCCTAGATCAGAGACAAAGGACTTGCTTCCTCAGGACACGATAAGCAGCATGAGCTCCATGATAGTGTAAGTTTTCTTTGCCCTGCAAGACCCACAGGGATGACATGGAGTGATTCAAGTGAATGCTGTGCATGGGCTAGGTCTGCGTCACTGCCGTGGAGCAGGCTGCTTAGGGACCCCCAGCCTTTTACCATGAGCTTCGAGCAAACCCCCACAATCTGTGCTCCAGAAGGAAACATTATCGCTGCTCAGGAGACTGAACAGTGAACATCTGCTCTTTGCTCTGCAGGGAGGCTAAAAGACAAAGGAGGGGCTCTCTTCTGAGAGGAGACTGATGCTTCTCTTTCTGTGCCTTGCTCCCGTGGTGACCTGTGTTTCCCTTGTCCTCTGGTTTCCTGTCCACCTGAAGAGCTCTTCTCATCCTTCAAGGCTCTGTCACCCGACCTGCCACCCTTCTACCATCCCCCCACCCCCATCAGTGGAAAAATTGTCTTCCATGAAACAGGTTCCTGATGCTAAAAAGGTTGGGGTTCACTGGTCTAGACAGCTCACTGTGCTTCTTCCACAACGATTCCTCTTTGGAACTATCAGAACATTAGTGCTTGTTCCTTCGGAGATGATCTAGGACACTGAGATGACCACATCTGTATTTCTGAGATGAGGCTAACACTGCAGAAGTACTAAACTGTGAGACAGTTAGGAAAACATGGTAAAGTAGCCATTACTTTGTTTTTCTGGAGTACATATTACGTGCCCCTGTGAGAACACTAGGCGGAACATCTACTATACTTCCTTAAGGAGAGAAATTACCCAGCTGTTCACCTGGTTTTGGTTATTTTACTTTCCTGTCAATAATATTGAAAAATATACCCATTTTTATTACAAGGATGAGGAAGAATGAGTTTGGAGTAACCTGTCTTTAATCACATTTGGATGACATTTCGGGAGATTTTGCAGCTGGCAAGAAGAGAACCTGGCAAGCATGTATGCACCCACATTTCAAAATGGTGTCCAATCCCATTTCTTGTTCCTTGAACAAAGTTCAAAGTTGGTCAGGCTTCTTTCCATTTCTGCAAATTCTGGAAATTCCAAAATCATTTTGTTCTAACCTCATTGGAAAAACCATGTAACTGTTTTCCTAATGGATTGATAACCAGTCAAGTATTTTGTCATGCATTTCACATAAAAAGTTAAATCCCATGCACTGGGGGATAAATGGAGGAAAAGCATAAAACCACGCTAAGTCCCAAGAACGGTGACTTTTACAAAATTGCTTTCGGTTTTATAAGAATCTGATATCTGTTATTTATAAGGCACATAACCTGTTTTTTTTTTTTTTATTACCAATACAATCATTTGGATGATATACATTGGGCAGGGTGTTTGAGTCAGGTTCCTGGAAAACTGCTTAATTACTATTAAAGCTGATTAAATCTAAAGTTTTCTTTTTAACCAAGAAAGTAAAATAAGAAATATTTTTTATGCTTTGTAGTCTGGAGACATGAGCTATTAAAACTATACTTTTTTAAAAGATGGTGAAGCCTACTTGTGGTAGAATCATATTTGTTAAGAATATGGATATTGTTGAGCCTTTAATGAAAGGTCATGCAGAGTTTAAGCCAAATTATGAAGTCTGTCTCAAGCTGGGTCTGTGTGTTATAGGAGCCAATTAATGTTGGCAACTGTAGGATAGGTTGCTTAGGTGTTTTGGGGTATCCAGTGCACCACAATTTATGTCCATCTCTTTTTCCTGAATAGTGAATAGATTGTATTGAGGTTTTTGTTTGATTTCCTTGTGCACAGATCAATAAGCTGTAGACGGTTTACAACATTCTAGATATATAACCTGTTTGCTTTAACTATTTGCTGCAACCAGTATTTCTCACCCTAAGTCATCCTGTGAACGGAGTTTTAAGTTCTTTAAGGCAGTTCTGCGAATGAATGAGAGGAAGAGGAGCCAAGAGAGAGCAGCATGAAGGAGAGGGTGGTACGTGCCATAGCCAGCTGAGGGAGCGGGGTCAGACAGGACTGCTTTGCTTTACTGAGTAGTGTTTGGAGATAATGGATGCATACTGTTTTTGCACTTTCATTTGGGCAAGAAAAATAATTTTTATAGCTTTTATCTTTACTTTAAAAAGCTGGATGTGCTTTTTATAGAAAATTTCATTTGTATAAGACAAAACTGAAAAAAATTGTAAATCTTTGTTTCCTTTAAAATAATCCTTTTTGGGGGGCTCTGCTGTGTATTAGTTAGGGCATGCAGGATCTAGTTCTCTGACCAGGGGTTGAACCAGGCTCCCTGAATTGGGAGCACAGATTCTTAGCCAGTGGACCACCAGGAAAGTTCCCCCTCATTCAAAATAATCTTTTAAGGAAAAGTATTTTTTTGTAACCTCAAAATATGTTCCAAGGCCCTGGTTATCTCAGTTGATCATGTCCTTAGAAATAGGTGCTCATAGCTTGTTTCCTTGTTGGGGTGGTTTGTTTTCAGGCCATGCTAAGAAGCTATTTTGAAAATGCACGGTATTATTCATGAGGGAGACTTAACTTAGAGAATCTGTAATGTCTAAAACCTAATTGTTACCATTTCTTAAAGAAACAATTTAAAGATCCCGTTGATAGTGGATAAATAGTTTAATCCCAAGCTATAAAAAATAATAGTGTGTTATCTTCTGAGATTTATATAATGGACTAAGACTTTATTCCTTCTTTTATATGTCTGTCTGTAAAATTTGCTGTCATGTAAAGCCAGCTCAGTGGAAGACTCTTAAATACCCCTAGACACTTACCTGCAATTAAGGTAGTTACCTCTATACATAGAGTGCCCTGGGTTAGACCACACAGGCAAAAGTGCTAGGATTTCCCCAGGTGTGGCCAGATGAGGGACTGATATGAAATATTTCATAATTTAGTATAATTAGAAACTCAGATACTATATAGATACAGACCAAGAATTAAAGAACCACAAATATCAAGGTACAAAACTTTTTTTGTACCTTTTTTTTCTTTCTTTTTTTTTCTTTTATAGCTGTGTAATTAGAGTCAGCCTTGGGTTCTAGTCAGTTTCTTGCAAGGTATTTGAAGTTCTCATGCTAATTACTATTTTGTAGTTCTGCTGATGGCTGGGCTTTTTTTTTTTTTGATTCTTCTTGTTGACATCAGCTCAGTAGTCTCTATGGATCTAAGAGGACAGCTATCTATAGTAAGTGGCTTCTTCTTCTGCTTTTTTTCCCCTCCCTAAAGCTAAAATTACAGATTCTGTGATTATCCTTTCAGCCAATAATTATCTATGGTGATTAAGGGTATGAAGAAAGTGAAAGTGATAGTCAATTAGTTGTATCCGACTCTTTTTGACTCTATGGACTGTAGCCCACCAGGTTCCTCTGTCCATAAGATTTCCAAGGCAAGAATACTAGAGTGGGTTGCCATTTCCTCCTCTAGGGGATCTTCCTGACCAAGGGATCGAACCTGGGTCTTTTGCGTTGAAGGCAGATTCTTTACTGCCTCAGCCACCAGGGGAGCCCATATTTAGAGTATACTTATAACTTACTCTTTCTTCTTCATCAATATTCAATTAATGTTGAATAACCGATTCACTTAGCTCCTGAGGTTTTTTGTTTTTGAATATCCTTTCTGTTTACTAAATCTTCTTTATTATTTTTTAATATAAATTTATTTATTTTAATTGGAGGTTAATTACTTTATAATATTGTATTGGTTTTGCCATACATCAACATGAATCCACCACAGGTATACATGTGTTCCCCATCCTGAACCCCCCTTCTCTCCTCCCTCCCCGTACCATCCCTCTTTTTTTTTTTTCTGGGTGACTTCTGTCCTTTCATTCAGATATTTTCTTCCTCTACATTTTCTTTTTTCTTTTTTTAAAATCATCTTCTACCTATCTGTCATCCATCCACCCACCCACATACATCCCACTTTATTTAAAAAAAAATTAAGGTGGACTCTTAAAAGGAGTACAATATTTTTAACCTTAAAATTATGAAATACAGGCTGAATTTAAGTCAAATAGTAGCTTACTTCTGACAAATTAACTCCTGCCTCCAAAGTATGACATGAAATGTTTAATGATACAAAACAAGAAAGTAACATTCTTATAAATGATTTTCTAATAACAAATATGATGCTTTTTGATTCAGTAAGGAATCCAATAGGATCCAAAGGTAAAATTAGCACTTTTTTTACATAAATGACAGATTCAAACATTGTTCCTTGGTTTGAAGGAAGTAGAAATTAGGGATTTTTAAAAAAGGGTTTGAGATCAGTATGTTAAGAATGATTTGGCAGGAAAAATGGCAGCAAAATGGTAATTATTGCAAAGACAAGTGACATGTACAAAAGGAAAATTCTAGTTGTTAGAAGAAAATGAATTCAGCCTAGAGCTCTAGGAAAATCAAAAACAAGGATGTGTCAGACAATTATACCTGGCATAGAGCAAGATCATAATGTTTAATCGCTTGCCATGAAAGCAAGCAAATATATCTCTCCTTGAAAAGAATATTGATTGAGTGAAGGTACATAGAACTACACATTGAGCTGAATTGCTGTATTCTTCTCTAATCATAAGCATTGCTTAAAAGTACTCCAAGAAAGGGATGAATGTAGATTTGACAGGTTAGAATCTGTTGCTGTGCTGGGAATTATTAGAGCTATGCCTAATCACTATGAACCAGTACATACTCATTACAACACAGTATACATAATTGTTTATCACAACTCATAATTATCTCTAGAAAAATGCATAATTTATTAATATGCATGCTGTATACAATGCAAATATGAAGTACACATGCATTCACATGCATGATATAAAAATATATATGGACTAGAGTATTTAGGATCGGTCAGTATTTTTATCTTCCAAAGGTAAAAATCCTTCAGGAAACTGCATTTCAGTTGTACAGTTGCTCAGTCGTGTCTGACTCTCTGTGATCCCATGGACTGCAGCATGCCTGGCTTCCCTGTCCTTCACTATTTCTTGGAATTTGCTCAAAATCATGTCCGTTGATTCGGTGATGCCATCCAACCATCTCATCCTCTGTCATCCCCTTCTCCTGCCTTCAATCTTTCCCAGCATCAGGGTCTTTTCCAATGAGTCGGCTCTTCACATCAGGTGGCCAAAGTATTGGAACTTCAGCTTCAGCATCAGTCCTTCCAATGAATATTCAGGGTTGATTTCCTTTAGGATTGACTGGTTTGATCTCCTTGCTGTCCAAGGGGCCCTCAAGAGTCTCCTCCAGAACCACAGTTTGAAGGCATCAATTCTTTTTTGTCATCCAGCTCTCACATCTCACGTACATGACAGTAATTATGTTTGAAACAAAAAAAGTTTGCTTTTAGATATTACATTTTTATGGTTATGATCTGACACAAAGCCTTTGTTCCATCTGACCTGGCTCCATAGAGGGATTTAATCTACAGTCACAGCTTCTTTTCTTCTCACATCCAGAGGTGTGCCTTTGCTCTGTGTTTGGGGGAGGAACCCAGAGGGGAAGCTGAGGTAGCCCCAGACAATGGCTTTTCCTGTTGTCAGCTGACCCCAGATTATTTGTAGATCCAAAAGACAGCAATTGGAAGAATGGAATCCTTCCAGCTACTGAGGCTGGTGTCATTCATTGTTTCCTAAAACCATTTAATACTTAGCACCCAGAAAATTGTCCATTAGATTATGACAAAAAAGTAATCCCATGCCTTCTCTTTCCAACCCTGGATTTAGTCATTGGTACAGTTGATCAAATTGCCAACATCTGCTGGATCATGGAAAAAGCAAGAGAGTTCCAGAAAAACATCTATTTCTGCTTTATTGACCATGCCAAAGCCTTTGACTGTGTGGATCATAATAAACTGTGGAAAATTCTTCAAGAGATGGGAATACCAGACCACCTGACCTGCCTCTTGAGAAACCTATATGCAGGTCAGGAAGCAACAGTTAGAACTGGACATGGAACAACAGGCTGGTTCCAAATAGGAAAAGGAGTACATCAAGGCTGTATATTGTCACCCTGCTTATTTCATTTATGTGCAGAATACATCATGCGAAATGCCAGGCTGGATGAAGCACAAGCTGGAATCAAGATTGCCGGGAGAAATATCAATAACCTCAGATATGCAGATGATACCACCCTTATGGAAGAAAGTGAAGAGAAACTAAAAAGCCTCTTGATGAAAGAGAAAGAGGAGAGTGAAAAAGTTGGCTTAAAGCTCAACATTCAGAAATCGAAGATCATGGCATCTGGTCCCATCACTTCATGGCAAAGAGATGGGGAAACAGTGGAAACCGTGTCAGACTTTATGTTTTTGGGCTCCAAAATCACTGCAGATGGTGACTGCAGCCATGAAATTAAAAGACGCTTACTCCTTGGAAGGAAAGTTATGACCAACCTAGATAGCATATTAAAAAGCAGAGATATTACTTTGCCAACAAACGTCCGTCTAGTCAAGGCTATGGTTTTTCCAGTGGTCTTGTATAGATGTGAGAGTTGGACTGTGAAGAAAGCTGAGCGCTGAAGAATTGATACTTTGGAACTATGAGTCCCTTGAGAGTCCCTTGAACTGCAAGGAGGTCCAACCAGTCCATCCTAAAGGAGATCAGTCCTGGGTATTCATTGGAAGGACTGATGCTAAAGCTAAAACTCCAGTACTTTGGCCACCTCATTCGAACATTTGACTCATTGGAAAAGACTCTGATGCTGGGAGGGATTGGGGGCAGAAGGAGAAGGGGATGACAGAGGATGAGATGGCTGGATGGCATCACTGCCTCAATGGACGTGAGTTTGAGTGAACTCCGGGAGTTGGTGATTGACAGAGAGGCCTGGCGTGCTACAGTTCATGGGGTCGCAAAGAGTCGGACACGACTGAGCAACTGAATTGACTGACAGTTGAACATAAAAGCAGATAGTCTGGGGCACAAGAAAAATAACAATACATCTGTGAAGATGATGCTCCTTGTCACTTCTCGAAATGGATGTTTCTAAAGATGATAAGGAAACCTGGATGGCAGGCCTCACAAGGAAATGTAAAGTGACAACAATTCAGTTCACTTTTTTCCACCTTCATTTAATGTTGGTCCAACATTATGTGAGAATTAGTGGGTTTAACATCAAAATATCTATAGATACAAGCTCTTCTTTGAAAGCCAGTGACTCCTGACTCTCCCTCAGATTCCATTTTCATTTCTGAGTCTTGGAGAAAGGAGGGATTCTTAACCCTTCCAAAGTTCTAGACTCATTTTATTTGTGTGTTAATGCCAGATCACGTTCCTGTTGGTTTTTATGTCCATTATTCTTAATGTGCTTCTGTTTACTTTTGTGCTGTGGATAAATTTCTGAAAGTTATCTGGTCAGAACATGTCTCCTGAGAACATGCTTGTGTCAGTGGAGAAGAGAACTCCTGGCTTTAGTTTTTCATGCTAAAGGAAAGCTAATAGGCCTGAAAGGATCATTTCCTTCACCCCCTACCTGTAAGAGGAAACCAGTTGATTTGATTTAATAATTGGTAAGTGGGCTTTCCTGGTGGTTCAGATGGTAAAGAATCTGCCAGCAATGCAGGAGACCAGGGTTCCATCCCTGAGTCGGCAAGATCCGCTGGAGGAATGGCAACCCACTCCAGTACTCTTGCCTGGAGAATTCCATGGACAGAGGAATCAGGCAGGCCACAGTCTACCGGGTCATAAAGAGTCAGACTGAGCAACTAATACAACAGCAATAGGTAAATACATCACACATGAATGAAACCTACAGAGATATCTAGAGCAGCATTAAAAACAATAGGTTTGTGTTTCTCTCTAAGGTTCTCCTATTCACATGATAAGGAAGTGTGAAGCACATGTGTGGCATGGGGAATAAGAAAAAATTATCCTTGATTATACATTCAAGATTTTTCAAAAAACAATAGGAAAAAAACAGGAGTTGAGATTTACTTGGATTTCACAATGGTGAGCCTCAGATATTTGCTGGATATTCTACCCTCCTGGCTACAGCATTTCATTAAAGTACAAATAGCTGGGTCAGCTGAGACTGCTGCTTGTACAGTAGAACCAGGGGAGTTGCCCAAGATGCTACGCCAGTTCACGGATGTTAAAACAAGTTTGCATTTAAAATAAGAAACCATAACTAATTAACACCAGGCAGGTGGTCTTGATGGAAACTTAAAATCCAACTCGGGTCAGCAGGCAACAGGGAATACAGACTTGGCAGATGAAACTGTAACTGAAATGATCCCCCCCACCACCACAAGACCCGCCAAGTGAGACTTGAGCCAATAGCCCTTCAAAAAAGCTTCCTGTGCCAGTCATTTCTGGGAAGATGGAGCCAAGGACAAATGACTGTAGATCTTAAAATGAGCATGATTACATTAAGATCTCAGGGCTTCCACCCCCGCATCCGTCCCCAGCCTCCCTGTACTCACACAGAGTTTTCTTAAATGCCAGCATCCTTCTGTGAGAGCAGAAATGGAGGCTGCTCCCCATGCATTTATATTAATAGCTGGGAGTATGATGCAGGGAGGGCAGGAGAAGCTTTCAACAGAAGAGAGGGTGTGAAGTTTTGCTGAAATAAGCTGGAGTGGAGTGGAGGAAATATTTAGACCCCCGTTGAGCACCAGAGCAAAATCAGATACCAATAAGGGCCGAACTCACAGAGTAACAGCCAGAAGAGCTGAAGTGTTGGGAGTGAAAACTAAGTTTTACTGCCACATGATTGGCAAGAGAAAGAAGGCTGAGAAGGTGAAGATGAAATGGAGAAATAGAGAGAAGGGGGCTGTCTGAGGTGTGATTTCTATCACAGTGCCACGAAGAGATGACTCAGTGATGGATTCCTGCTTTGCTTGCTTTTCCTCCCCGAGGGGCACATAAAGTGGTGGGATGTCAGTGCCGGATGGGCCCTTAGAGATGATCCGGTTCACGGCCTGCGGTTTATAGCTGAAGAAGCTGTGGCCTGGAGGGGAAGTCTCGCCCAAGGCCACAATGAATTCTTTAGCAGAGCTGTCTTGGAAACCTGAGTCTTGAGCCTTTCTGTTTGTTGCTCTTTTATTCAAGAAGAGCGGATGCTTTCACTGTTGCTGGTTCATTTGCTTTATTGATTAATTTCAAAGGCAAGAACCAAGTCTAAAGAAAACTGGAAATTGGGTACCAATCAAAACAAGATGGATCATTCTATGTGAAGCGATAATAATTTGAAATTGATAAGTTTTAAGCGGTCAGCATTGTTCTGAAATGAGCACAGACTCAGTGGAAAATGGCTCTCTTTCAGGAAGATTTTACTTTTTCTAATTCTGAAAAAAATTGGTACACTTATTTGAGGAACTGAAACATAATACTACTTCATATCAGCATCACTGAGAAATAACCACTGCTAATATTTTGCTATTTCCTTTCATTTTATAACATTATAAAATGTTACAACATTTTATAAAAATTAAGATCATCATAGAATTTTTTAGCAATCAACTTTATTGGATTATTTATTTTATTAGTCTGTTGTGTTTAACTCTGTGCAACTCCATTCCAGGCTTCCCTGCCCTTCACTTATCTCCCGGAGCTTGCTCAAACTCATGTCCATTGAGTCCGTGATGCAATCCAACCATCTCATCCTCTGTTGCCCACTTCTCCTCATGCCCTCAATCTTTCCCAACATCAGGGTCTTTTCCAATGAGTTGGCTCTTCACGTCAGGTGGCCAAAGTATTGGAGCTTCAGCTTCAGCATCAGTCCTTCCAAAGGAAATTCAGGGTTGATTTCCTTTAGGATTGACTGGTTTGATCTCCTTGCTGTCCAAGAGACTCTCAAGAGTCTTCTCTAGCACCACAGTTCGAAGGCATCAATTTTTTGGCCCACAGCCTTCTTTATGGTCCAACTCTCACATCTGTACTTCACTACTGTAAAAACCACATCTTTGACCATACAGACCTTTGTCGGTAAAGTGATATCTCTGTTTTTTAATATGCTGTCTGGCTTTGTCATAACTTTGCAATGAACAAGCATCCTTTAATTTCATGGCTGCAGTCACTGTCCCCAGTGATTTTGGAGCCCAAGAAATTGAAGTCTGTCACTATTCCACTTTCTCCCCATCTATTTGAAGTGATGGGACCAGATGTCATGATCTTCATTTTTTTAATGTTGAGGTTTAAGCCAGCTTGTTCACTCTCCTCTTTTACCTTCATCAAGAGGCTCTTTAGTTCCTCTTTGCTTTCTGCCATTAAAGTGGTATCATCTGCATATCTGAGGTTATTGATAGCTCACCTGGCAATCTTGATTTCAGCTTGAGATTCATCTAGCCTGTATTTCACATGATGTACTTTGCATATAAGTTAAATAAGCAGGGTGACAATATACAGCCTTGACGCACTCCTTTCCCGATTTGGAACCAGTCTATTGTTCCATGTCTGATTCTAACCGTTGCTTCTTGACCTGCATACAGGTTTCTCAGGAGGCAGGTAAGGTGGTCTGGTATTCCCATCTCTTGAAGAATTTTCCACAGTTTGTTGTGATCCACACAGTCAAAGACTTTAGTGTAGCATGAAGCGAAGTCGCTCAGTCATGTCCGACTCTTTGCGATCCCTTGGACTGTAGCCCACCAGGCTCCTCCATCCATGGGATTTTCCAAGCAAGAATACTGGAGTGGGTTGTCATTTTGTTGTCCAGGAGATCTTCCCAACCCAGGGACTGAACCCGGGTCTCCCACATTGTAGGCAGATGCTTTACCGTGTGAGTCACCAGGGAAGTCTTAGTGTAGCATACTGAATTATAATTTCCATAAAATAAACTCATTTTTAGGAAAAATCTTGAGGCTTTTATAAGTGCAGTGAAAGCCCCATAACACCTCCTTGCCTGTCTTCTTATGCACAGCTGTACCAACCCCAGGAGCCTGCATTTCTTTCCTGGCTTCTGTCTCCCTCCATCAGAGGCTCTGTATCTCTATCTGTCTATGTCTGTTTCTTTCTCTATCTTTGGTCCTCCAGATTCTTGAAGTCTTCATAGGGGAATCATAGATATTCCCTTCTCTCCTTGATTGTAATCCAGAGGTCCCTCTGTGTGGGCTAGTGCAGGGGAATGATGGGAGAGGAAGAAAAAGCTGCACTGTTTCCAGCTAAGGATGTTATTTAGGTATTTTGCTTATCAAAAGACAGTTTTGCTCCCTAAAAGAAAGTTTGTTTCTCTGCCTGCACTATGAAAATAATTTAGATATTTTCAGTGTTTAGTTTTTTCATCCAGCAAATTGGTATGTTTCACTATGATTTTATTTCTGTTGTTGGTTTTTTGGCTTTTTTTTTTTCTTTGCCCCAGAAACGGCCATTTCTTAATCCCCTTTCAGTCCTACATTAGACTTACTGTTGTGTTCTTCTGAGTCACAGTTTTCACCCTAAAACCATTATAGGTGCCTGTCTACTAGTAATACTGATGGTGATGATATTTAGAATATAGTGCTTATAACATATCACATCACTGAATTCTTTGAGCAGCTTTGTGAAATAGGCCTTGTCATCCTCATTTTGAAGTTGAGAATATTATTAGCTGTATCTGTCTTTTGTTGCTCAGATATTTATATACATATTAAATATTTTTGTTTTTTTCTCTTATCCCCTTATCATTTGATGTAAAACTTATTAATAATGGTGAACCTTATAGTATTTCAGTAACAGAACGTCAAAGGTGACGTAGAAATGCTCCCCAAGAACTTGGCCTTCTCTTGCGGGGAAGAGGTTGGTGCGTTTTCAGCTGCATGAAGGATAGCTGCATTGTGGCATGTAGAGCTATGACTTTGATACTTCCTTTATTTGGAGACTGTGATTTTTAAAGAGATGGGTGTTGGGTGCAAAGTTGACGAGGGGTGGACTTCTGTGGTCTTTTGAAGGACTCAAGTTAGTTAGGCTGTCACACCATTAGTCAGTCAAACACTGATCTGGGTGTTACTGTGAAGGTGTTTTGTAGATGTGATTAAAGTCTGTAATCAGTTGCCTTTCTTGAGGGAGGTTGTCCTAGACAGTCTAGTTGGGCCTGATTCAGTCAGTTGAATCTTAAGAGCACAGATGAGGCCTCTCTGAAGAAGAATTTTGCCCATGGACCGTGGCATAGCCCATGCCTAGGACTTCCAGGTAGCCTTGCTGATGTTTTGCCCTATGGATTTCAGATTTTCCTAGCCAGGTCCCATAATCATGTAAACTAACGTCTTGCAATAAAATCTCCTGATACACAGTTCCTACTGGTTCTTCTTCTCTGGTTGAACTGTGACTGGAACAGAGGAAAAGAAACTCATCCACAGCCAGGCAAGCCAGTAAGTGGCATCGTGGGACTAGCAGTCCACGCCCTTGGTTCTCCCTATGGGATGGCTTAGATGCCTTCCCTATCAGCTGCTGCTCTCCTCCCTAATCTGGCTGTCCTGGATCCTGTTTCATGTCCTCCACGACATTTACTCTCTGCAGAGTCATGACATCAAGGAGAAGATTGTTGTTTATCATGTGTTTGTATTAGATACAAGTATCTTCCCAAACAGCTTAGGAGTTAGCTTGTGCCCTTTACTTTAACCAATGACTAGTCAATGATGACTATATATATTTTTGTGAATAATTCATTGAATTAGGGAATGTGAGATTTTCAGAATCTTACTTAACATTAAAGTTACTAGCTGTATGGAATTCATTTTTTCCCCATTAATTTCACTATAAATAACCACATGGGTTTTTCTACCCTATGTGTTGAGATTTTCACTGGATAGAGTTCTTTGAAGAGGTATTCCTCAAATTCATTAGACTGAAGGGGACTCTTGAGTTTTGAAAAAGGGGAATACGAGCGATTTCTTGCTCTCAAAAGGCTTTCTAGAAAATTGTTGAGGAAGAGGCTCTTCACTGGAAATTGTGGGGCTGAATACTTCAATGGTTAAAGAACTGATTTTCAACTTATTAGATGCAGTGCCCCCCTCTGTAAAAGGCACAATTTTTACATCACATTTGACATCTTGAAATGAGATTCATTGATAATATAACCAACAATATACATATAAAAAATAATGATATATTAATAATACCCCAACTATAAGGTAACTGAAACTAAGGGAAAACAATGTATAATAAAATAACACCTATTTCTGAATGTTTGGGTATAAAGTACAGTGAAAAAGTAAAAGTGTTAGTCACTCGCTCATGTCTGACTCTTTGTGACCCTATGATCTATAGCCCTCCATGGTTCTCTGTCCATGGAATTCTCTAGGCAAGAATACTGGAGTGGGTTGCCATTTCCTTCTCCAGGGGATCTTTCTGAGCCAGGGATTGAACCTGGGTCTCTTGCATTGCAGGTGGATTCTTCACCATCTGAGCCACCAGGGAAGTATGTGCTACTTCCCTGGAATGGGTATGGTTTTATGCTAAATGTTCCTTAAGGAGTCAGATGTTTGCCTAGTCAGGGACCCTGCCAGTGGTGTAGCTGTAAGTGTGAACTGGAGAGACAAATTATACCAGTGGCTTGGTTGTCCTGAAGAGTGACACAGCTGGTGATGTGGTTTTCTGATACAGTGAACAATTCTTGGTAGACGTCAGAACAAAATTAATTACAATTTTCCCTCGATTTGCGTGGCAGTTGCATTTCAGGAAACATAATGAGATCTTAAGACAGTGCAAAAGTACTTTTTGTTTTATGTAATATTGGGTTAAGTTCCATGCTCAGAAAATTAAAACAGGTTTTTACAAGCTCCAGAGAGCAGAGAATTTCATCCACCCAGAACCACTGAATAAGGGGCAAGCACATGGCATGCATTTAGCTAATATTTGCATGAATGTCTGAAAGTTTTTCATCTCCATGAAGTTGAGGGTGGGGGGCATTTGAAAATCACAGAGAATGAGGGACAATTTTTCTCTGTGCAGGACCATCCCACACCCACTGGATGACCAGCATCTATTACCCTTGCTCACTAAAGACAGTGGTGCTTCTAATTATTCTGAGAGCTCAAAAAGTTGCCACCACAAATTTCCCAGTTGCCCCTTTGGGTGGTGCTGCTGAGAATCACAGAATTAAGCAATGATATGGGTACAGTATCTGTCCATCAGAAGCTGAGGTAAATTCACTCACAGAAGTGATGCCTGAGCCGGTGGTGATGGGGCAGCCCCGCTACAGGGACCTTCTGCTTTGAAGTATGTGAGCAACAGTGTAAATGTGACCCTGAGAGAAAAGTCAGGCTTTGGAAAGGGGTGTGTGACTCAGGACACGGCCACAAGGACCTTTGTGCAAATTATAGAAAAATCCCCACTCTAGGCTGACCAGCTTGGATAAGAGCTCAGTTTGGTCACTGATATGAGTACATGCAATCCACAGGGCCTGACAAGTGGAACCCTGCTCAGAAATCGGGTGTCTCTCCCAACCACTTGGCTTGAGCAGCCTTTTTATAGGACACAACTTGCACACACCTTACTGAGTTTCCACGTGAGACAGAAGTTAAGTGTCAAGAGCAAAAGATAAATTCATCATGGTGTTGAGAAGAGAACTAAAGGGACTGAGCAATGAGCAAAAAAGCATAAGTGAAAAGAAGATAGGTTTAATGGAATCTGTCAACAAGTTGAGGGCGTCATCCTCTCATACTTTGTGTCATAAAGCTGGGTTATACCAGTGACTTAGTCTACATGGAGTTCATGGAAGTTTGGAGCATGGAGCATTGGTACTCACTGGGGTAATAAAGTCTTGAGGTGTTTGTCAGAATTCTGCTAGCTAAATACACTTAATACACTTAATTGAAATGTACTGGGAAATCTATTTACAGTGTTGCTTGCTTGCTTAGTCACTCAGTTGTGTCCAACTCTTTGTGACTGGACTATAGCCTGCCAGGCTCCTCTGTCCATGGGATTTCCAAGGCAAAAATTTTGGAGTGGGTTGCCATTTACTTCTCTGGATTTACAGTGTTAGATGATGCTATATATTTTTGTGGGAACTATTATTCTTGTTGACCAGGAAATCAAACTCCAAATCAAAGCACCTTCCTGGTGAGAAGGAAACCAGAGAAGGTGTTTATTTTTAAACTAATCTTTATTGGAGTAGTTTAGTTTACTAAACTAGTTTCTCTTGTACAGCAAAGTGAATCCGCTATACGTATGTCCCTCTCCTTTGTATTTCCTTCCCATTTAGGTCACCACAGAGCACTGAGTAGGGTTTCTTCTGCTATAGAGTGGGTTCTCATTGAGCTCTCATTCCCTGGAAGAAGGCATGGCAGCCCACTCCAGTGTTCTTGCCTGGAGAATTCTGTGGACAGAGGAGCCTGGTGGGCTACAGTCCATGGGGTCGCAGAGAGTTGGACATGACAGACCGACTAACACTCATTGAGTTATCTATTTTATCCATGGCATCGATAGTGTATATATGTCAATCCCAGTCTCCTAATTCATCCCACCTCCCTCTTCCCCTCATTGGTGTCCATATGTTTGTGTCTGTGTCTCTATTTCTGTTTGTAAATAAGATCATCTATGCCATTGCTTTAGATTCCACATATATGCATTAATATACCTTGAAGGACATTTCCTTAAGGCCACTATAGAACCCATAAGCCTGCTCTGACTTATGCCAAAATAGCACATACACACCCCTTTTTTGGGCCCTTGACTGCTCACGCCCTCAGAATTCTCACCCAACTTGACTAGACAAGTGTAGAGAAACTTTGACAGATTCTCACCTTTTGTCTCTGATTTGTTGAGCCTCCACATGGATCACCCCTTTTGTTTGAACTCTTCATTGTCAGTTTCTTTCCTCATGACTTTGTTAGAGGGAAGACATCTCATTTCACAGGTGGCCCATGAGGACACCCCAGTACCATCAGGAAACATTCTCCCAAACATATGTAGGGTGGTTATATCAGTAAAAATAGGCTGAATCATGCTGTGTGAAAAATAACATTAAAAATTTCAGTGGCATAACAGAACAAACTTATTTCTCTTTCACACAAAGTCCTCTGCAGACCCAGTTCTCCAGGGAAGTAGTGGTTTGGGATTCTGGGCTACTTCCTTTTCCTGGTACCTCCATCTCCTTATGTTCTTTGATTGCTGTGGCATGGAAGAGAGTTAATAGAATATCCTGACCCAGCAATGTAATGCTTTGGCCCAGAAATGCGATGTCACTTCTGCTTCCAAGTAATTGGTTAGACTTGGGGAAATTGTTCTCCTGTGCCCAGGAGAGGAGAATCTGGTGTGAGTGAGCCTTAGTGGTGAAGTAATACCAGCCATGTGTATCATAGTAACGAAGCCCCATAGACTAGATTCACTGGAAAAGACTCTAATTGCTGGGCAAGATTGAGGGCATCAGGTGAAGGGAGTGACAGAGGATGAGATTGTTGGATGGCATCACTAACTCAATGAATATGAGTTTGAGCAAACTCCAGGAGATAGCAAAGGACAGGGAAGCCTGGTGTGCTGCAGTTCATGGGGTCACAAAAAGTCAGACATGACTTAGTGACTGAAGAACAACAATGTGGCTTAAACAACAGAAATCAACTTTTTGCACAGTTCTTGAAGATAGAAGCCCAAGATCAAGGTGTCATCAGGTTTGTTTTCTCCTGAGGTTTTCTTATGTTTTCCTAAACTGCAGAGCACAGCTGACCTTTGGGTTTGTCCTCATTCCTACAAGTGGGATCCCTTCATTATGTTATTTGTTGATGGCTCGTTGGACCAAGCTATACCAAAGAAGAACCTGGATGTAGGCGCTAGTTATGTCCTTAGAGACTGTAGATGGATTTTGACAAAGACTGAAGATGGGGGAATATTGTCTCTTCTACTTCTCCCATCAGCAACCTTTTCCAATTTTCTTGTGCTTCTCTTAGTGTTTAAAAACTGGGCTCATGCTTGTTCCTCTCCCACAAAGAGGTGCATTTTTTTCCCTCATTGTTCCCCCCTCCATCATGGAATTTTACCAGGACAGATATATTACATATCTGTTTATTTATCTTATGTATATCTGTGATCTATTAAAAAAGATAGTAAGGTTTTATTTCACCCTCTAAGAACCAGTTTTGCCCCCTTTATTGTCCCTGTTGAAAATCCATGTTCTGGGCCAACTGGATGAAAGAATGCTTGTCCAGGAGTTGGTCTAAGTTAGTGGGTGAAATGGTCAGTCCAGTGCTGTCTTTGTGGACTTAAGACGCCTGCAGGCACTACTGGCCCTACACTGGCATGCAGGTTACCCTGTAGAAGGTCCATTTTCACATATCTAACGAAGCCGAACAGGGGTTCATCATGGTCCAGGCTACGGCAACCTTAAGAAGGGTTTGCAAAGTTGCTTCTTCTGAGATTGATTAGCTTCATGCCCTAGAGTATGGTTGCCTCCCTTCTTTCAGGAATGGTGATTTATATGAGAGTGATACTAATGAATGGTCACAGCCATCCTGGGCTGCGTTTATGTGGGCCTATTTTTTTTTCTCTCATGGTTTTCATCAGGAAGAGCCCTCATTATGTTTAACTAGCTTAAGCAGCAATTTCAATATTAACTCCTCAGCATCAAGGGGTCCCAGAGCCCCAGCTGTGGCTAGGTGAGCCTAAAACAATATGGGATTCTAAAACATGGTCATCAATGTGTTTATATTTGTTTTCCTGAAGGAACTCATCCAGGAGCAAGGCTGCTTCCCTTTATCCTTTGTATCTGCTTGTATCTGCTTCCTCACACACTGTGATCGCTTCAGAAAGCTTGCTCTGAGGCCCTCACAAGGTCCTTGACCTGTACTCTGAAGTTCCATCCACGTGGGTCATTTCACTCAGTCATCTTAGTCTGCTTAGTGTCCTCTCATGTCAGTATTCTCATTCCACCCCTTCTGATGGCATCTGGATCTCCTAAAGGAAGCAGCCCCTTTAGTGTGGTGATTGGTGGGTCAGCGACAGGAACCTTTTCTGAGGTCTAGATGGACTGGCCTCCTTACCAGTGCGTGGGGACAGCACAGCATCGAGACTGTCACTGTTTGTCACAATGTATAGAATACTTGGGATCTGGTTCAAATCCCTGTTCCATCACTTCCTGTGAGACCTTAGAAATTTTTCTCAGACTCAGTTTTCTCATCTAAAAATGGGGAAAGAATAGAAGCTACTTCACATGGGTGGTTGTGAGGATTCAATGGGTTAACACACATGAAGCATTTAAACTATTGTCTGGTACCTCCTGAAGTACTTGGTAAATGCTGGCTGCTATTCCTACCACCTACTATGATGATGCTTCTGCTACCCCTATTGTTCTCCCCAAGCCTTGTGAGTACTCCCTCATCTGTGCACAAGGGATGGGAGGTGTGCTTTGAGTGTTTTTTCTCTCCTTTAACTCTGACTGTAGCATTATAGACCCTGGGCCTCACTCATCTAACTTCTTCAAAACAATAACTCAGAAGTATATAGGTATTTGCCCATTAAATTCTTGCTGCAGTTTCATTGTGTAGAGCTTTGGTTTTGAAATTAGATTGGAAACTCCATCAGATTTGTCATTCATTGTCAAATATTATCATGTGCCAGTAATCACAGTGGGGATAGAAGACTGAGCAAGGTAGTTCCCCCTCCTCAAGAAACTTATGCTCAGAAGACAGAAAAATGGGTGGATACAAATTACTGGAATAATAATAATTAGAGACATTTGCTCCTTGTCAGACTGTGCTGAGCACTTCTCCATTTGTTTTTATAACTAACTCCTGAAAACAATCCTATGGCACAGGGAGGCAGAGGTCCTAAAGTTTAAGTAGTAAGTGAAAACGTGAAGAATTAAACCTTGGGCCTTCTGACTTCTGAGCTTGTGGTATGACCATTCACAACACAAGTCATGAGAATCTCACAAGTCTGCTGGTGGGATCAGAGGAAGGAGAAGTCTCTTCTAGCTGGTGTGTTTGTGCTGTAGGTGTGCTTACAAGGAAAGGTGTGGTGGCAGAGATAGGTTTTTAACAGTTCATTCCTGGGACTGGTGGGTAGAATTTACATGGGAAAGAAGCATCCTGAGAAGTAGGACCAGAATAGAAGTCCCAGACAGTATTGTGAAGCTGGGCATTTCTAGGGCCCTGGGTGTAATTTGTTTGGACCAAAATACAGAATATGGGCAGAGAAAGTTCAACTGGAGCCATCTTAGGTTCAGACTCCATAAGGCCTTGAATGACAGGTAGAGAGTTTGCATTTTTTTTCCCCACTAGGGTAGTCTAGGAGAGTAGAGAGAACCCCAGCCTTCCTACTGGATACACCTGCATGTGAATTGTAAGTTCTTACAAGGCACTTGGGGAGGATGCCTCAAGCTCTCTGATCTTCAGTTTCCTCATGGACGACTTTAGTGAGGATTTTGTTCCTGCTTCTTTGTGGAACAGATGGAGGGATTCGGTTCAGCTCAGTTCAGTCACTCAGTTGTGTCCAGCTATTTGCGACCCCATGAATTGCAGCACTCCCGCCTCCCTGTCCATCACCAACTCCCAGAGTTCACTCAGACTCACGTCCATCGAGTCAGTGATGCCATCCAGCCGTTTCATCCTCTGTCATCCCCTTCTCCTCCTGCCCCCAATCCCTCCCAGCATCAGAGTCTTTTCCAATGAGTCAACTCTTCGCATGAGGTGGCCAAAGTACTGGAGTTTCAGCTTTAGCATCATTCCTTCCAAAGAAATCCCAGGGTTGATCTCCTTCAGAATGGACTGGTTGGATCTCCTTGCAGTCCAAAGGACTCTCAAGAGTCTTCTCCAACACCACAGTTCAAAAGCATCAATTCTTCGGTGCTCAGCCTTCTTCATACCTCTGCCTAATATTATCACTGTGAGAATGACAATAACCGAGGCAACGCACAAGCCCAGCAGTCCATAAATAGCAGCTACCATTATCATATTATTAGAGATGCATTGTTGATGTTGTTGGGCAAGAGGGTGGTGTGAGTGTGGTTTTGAGGAGCTTTCTCTAGTGCATATGTCTGTGAAGAAGAGGAAATCCTGCAAGTGGGGAGATCAGCAGGAAGCCACTGAACCACTGAGATGCAGCAGAGAGAGAATGAGTGTCTGAAGGGAGGGGCCTGGGGTGGAGCTCTTGATGTGTCAGGAGTGGGGTCAGTGCTGTGGGCTGCCTGTGGGTAACCAAGAATCTGCCCAGGAAGCTTCTGTGTCATCATGTATCAAGGTACACCCAGATATTTTCTCAGTCCTTTTAAACCCATGAGATGTTTACAGTACAGTAGGGCAAAGCTTCAAGGCAGAGCCTAGTTCTAGATGATTCTGACTTCCACGCATCCTGTGCTTCCTTAGTACCCTGCCTTGCTTTCTGCTAATGAAGCTTCAGCTGTGCACTTCTCTGGCTGTGTGTTCTGAGTCAATGGAAGCCGTATCACTGTCCTGATTTGGTGTTTAGAGCCAGAAAAAGATCCTATGAATATGTCTAATAACCAGTAACCATGACCAAATTGATCGTCTCAAAAAGTTTACTTTAGTACTTTGTTGACTTCTATACCACCAAGCTGCTATGCAGCCTGCCCCTTCCCACTTTATGAGTGCTGCTCATTGGGGTTGCATATTTCTGGTAAGTAATTGTTTGGATTTGCTGTATAAATGCACCTTTATTGTTCAAGTGCCTTGGCCACTGCATTTCTCTTTGAGTCTGGAACTGGCTTCTAACACTTGAACTGTGTTTTTGTTTTTTTTTTTTAATGACTCAGTCACACGAACCTCTTTTGACAAAAACAAGAAGGGGGTTTGTGGGACAGGCTCTGTGAGCCCAGCAGACAACAGGGACCCTTTTGCTAGTGAGAGGTCAGCCCTGTTTCATGATGAGGCATGAAATATCAACAGCTGGAATTTTTGTTCTTAAGCCAAGTCAGAAGGAGGTGAGGCATGTTAAGACAGGGTGTGTGTGTGTGTTGTGTTTTTTTTTTTTTTCTTCTTCTTTTTTTTTTAAAGAAGACTGAGGATACAGAAAAGCAGCAGCTTGGACAAATAAGAAGGAAGAATCATAAACATGTCCCACTAAGTCGGGGTCCTGACTTGTCCACTGCAGCTCTGCTCTAATAGCACTGGGATTCCTGTAGCGGAAACCACTCACATGTTATCCCAGAATTTGCAAACAGCAAAGGGAGCTAAAAGATCCCCTGAGTCCACAACTGTGTATTCAGTATCCCAAGCCCTTTGTTAGGTCTGTTTCTAACCATTATTTCTATTTGTGGTTTTACCATTGTATTATCAATATTGACATCTGCCTTCAACACCCAACACACAGTAGGTGTTGTGTCAATTTTTATTTTAAAGTTTTTATTGGAGTGTGGTTGATTTAGAACGTTGTGTTAGTTTCAGGTGTACAGCACAGTGAGTCAGTAATATATATATATATATATATATATACATCTCAACCCTTTTAGATTCTTTTCCCATGTAGGTCATTATCGAGTATTGAGTTCTCTGTGCTATATAGTCCGTGGGTGTGTGTTCAGTCACTTCAGTCGTGTCCAACTCTGTGACCCCATAGACGGTAGCACACCAGGCTCCTCTGTCCATGGGATTCTCCAGGCAGAGATACTGGAGTGGATTGCTATGCCCTCCTCCAGGGGATCTTCCCGACCCAGGGATTGAACCCGTGTCTCTTACATCTCGTTCACTGACAGGAGAGTTTTTTACCACTAGTGCCACCTGGGAAACCAAAGTTTTTAAAGTAAAAGTCCTGATGCTTGGACTCCTCTCATATCTTATGACCAAACCCTGACCTTATATTCTGGTTAGTCCAACACTGGGTTCTCTGGCTTCTTGCTCTGGTTTTGCTTTGGATTACTTGTTGCTTCCTTATATTTACCTCTTCCTCTGGGACTCAAATCCTGCTCTCCTGATGATCTCCCTAGAGCTTGAAGTTCCTCTGCCTCTGAAACACCTCTCCTCTGACTGTTACGGATTGTTTTGACACCAACTCTCCTCGCCCTGCCTGCTCCCCAGAACCCTCCACACACACCCACCTGCCATGTGTAGGCCCTCCCCACCTCTTCTCCACCCCTGGGATCTGCTTCTTAGCTGCCCTAAGGTGTAAGGCTGTCTAACCTCTGACTCTGGCTTTTCCCACGCAGTGCATTCCTTCCACTGACTATGACTTGATTCATGTTGATGTATGGTGAAAACCACCACAACATTGTAAAATAATTACCGCCAATTAAAATAAATTAATTTTAAAAAATCTGTGGAAGGCAGCTGGACCTGGGGACATGGGTGTCCAACAAATGTCAGACTTTTTAATGAAAAATGTTTATCTGTGACTTCCAAATGAGAGAAAATTCTAAATCCTTCCTACATGACCTTTTCAGAGCATGTGCTTTGGGTCTCTGTGCTGTGCTGTGCTTAGTCGCTCAGTCATATCTGACTCTTTGCGACCCCATGGATTGTAGCCCACCAGGCTCCTCTGTCCATGGGGATTCTCCAGGCAAGAATACTGGGGTAGGTTGCCATACCCTTCTCAAGGGGATCTTCCTGACCTAGGAATCAAACCAGGGTCTCCTGCATTGCAGGTAGACTCTTTACCATCTGAGCTACCTGGGAAGCCCACTCTGAGTCCCTAGTAGTGAATATATTTTGATGATTCCTAATCTCTCTTCAATAAGCTGAACAGGGACCTAACCACGATATTAGTACTGAGGGATGGAGAGAGGGAATTAAAGGAGGTTCCTATGCTTCTTTCCTCATTACTCACCCTATGCAACAGGGCAATATCTGAGGATAACTTTCCAACTCTTAGTTGAGGAAATAAATCAAAGCCTTTGGTGGAAGCATCAGAGTTTGACTTTTTCTCCCTGGTACCATCTCTAAAACTGATGAAGGATAAAGCACCATCCAGTACTTCTCACTGAGCCCTGGGATGCCAAAGGAGCTGAGGCACATGGCCCTCAAGGTCTGGAGAGCTAACCCAGAGTGGCAGGGAATAGACTGTGTTTCATGCTTTGACCCAGCAATTGCACCCCTAATTGGGCACACAGTTGCACTTTCATGCCATTTAAACACTTTAAAGAACCCGTACTCAAGACAGAAGGCCACTGTGTGTTTTCCTGAGGGTGCAGTGAGGGAAGAATGCAGGGGCTCTCTGAGCATAATTAGGCATTTAATTGCACATCTAGACTTCACCAATGGTTTTGCACGCACATTTGATTATGATTCACTTGAAAGCACCCCGCTGATGCTAGTCTGTCTTCCATTTCTCTACAAAGAAAATTAGGGAGGAAAATATTCAAAGCATTTAATTCTTAAGTCTTATTTCTTTCGTTTTTTTTTAGTTCTAACTTCCCTTCAAGTTTCTAGAGAGTTAAAACAACCACTACCAACAGGGAATTCCACATCTGACTCTTATAAAGCACATAAAACAGAATGTACATAACTGTGGGTAGTCTGCAATTAGAGCATAAGTATAGTACAAATGTGGTGTCGCTCATCTACTAGGAGCCCACTTCTTGCTCTCTACCCATATTTTCAGATTGAGAAATCAAGGCATTAGGGTCAAATCTTTGACCTAAGGCACTGAGTAGCATATATATGTCAGGAATATAAATTGCCCTTGGCATCATGTTCTTTTCTGTCATCAAGCCAAAAGACCAGTGTTACATGTTTAACTCTATTCTCCTATTGCAGATGTAAACAATGGCTAACCTCAGAGACTTGGGTTATACAGAAATATAGACTTGGATATTTTGATCCAATTTCTTTTTCATACCTATCTTCTTGGGTGCAGCACCAAAAAATTTCAATTGAATACTTTGGAAATGAACCCATCTCTTTTCTTCATCCTTTCTGCCTTCCTAATTTGAGTACTTTGCAGAGATTAGTGTTTGGGAATTTTTGTTTTCAGTCCAAGTGTATGTTCCATACTTTTTAAATTGGCGTATTCCATTGACCAAAAGTCACTCAAGTTGTGTTGGCTCTGCTACACGTATACCGTTGGCTGCTGTGTCTCCTAGTTTTTCATAACTTGGCCATCCTCAGAGCAGTCTGTAAGGAGCCATCTTTAACCTAGTTTTGGCTTAATCTGACTTTGGCTTACTGCAGTAGTTAAGAATATCACCCAGAGGAGCTTCACAGCTGAGGCTAGTGGTAAAGAATGGCATCCAGGGTAGACATCGACTGAATGTAAGATATTGAGGGGTAGTTAGACTATGTCTGAACCATCATCATGAATCTAGGGCTTCCCAGGTGGCTCAATGGTAAAGAATCCGCCAGCCGATGCAGGAGACACAGATTAGATCCCCGGGTCAGGAAGATCCCCTGGAGAAGGAAATGACAACTCACTCCAGTATTCTTACCTGGGAAATCCTATGGACAGAGGAGCCTGGCAGGCTACAGTCCGCAGAGTGTCAAAGAGTTGAACGTGACTTAGTGACTAAATGCAACATATGAGCCATTATTTAACTACATGTTCATCAGAGGTAGATTTGTACTGCACAGATAACAAATGCTTAATAGCAATATTAAATATTGATTTCTAATCCCTTCCTGCTAAGAAATTAGCAAAAATTCAGCCAGATACAGCTGGCTTTTCAAGAAGTCGCTAACAGGAGGTAAGTATGAGAATCACCAGTTTGGGGTGGTATGCCTCAAAATACAGAAACACAGGCCCTCTGAATCAGAAATCCCAGGGCAGGACCCAAGCCTATATTTTCAAAATGTTCCTTAGTGATTCTGATGCTTTTGCTGTGGAGAACTGGAAGGTGGGGAGACTAGTTTCTGTTCTGGTCCTTCCTGAAATATATTTGCTCTTGCTATGGTGTTAGGTTGGGAGTCATGGAATTTGAAGACCTGAATTCAGCTGAAGACTGCACAGTTTATCAGAAGTTGTGTGAGGGACTTCCCTGGCCATCCAGTGGTTGAGTTCCTCTTAAAATGCAGGGGGTGGGGGTTTGATCCCTGCTTGGGGAGCTAAGGTTCCCCCTGCCTTGAAGCCAAAACACCAAAACATAAAATAGAAATAATATTGTAACAAATTCAATGAAGACCTTAAAAATGGTCCACATTAAAAAAAAAAATCTTAAAGTTGTATGCACCTGTCCCCCAATGTCCTTCTCTGTAAAAGGTGAGATAACAGGATCTGTTGGGATTCAGAGAGGTTGTATGCTTGGCCATGTGTCTGGCATCACATGGCAGCTTCAAGTCAAGTTCATCAAGTGGACTGTTCCTATCATGAACTTGATGAGTTCGTGTCCTCCGCATCCTGTCCGTTGTCCTCTACTGGAGCAATGTCTTACATTGGGGTCCTTATATTTTGCAGAGCAGTGCCATACCTTACTCCTAATGAGCAATGTGAAAGTAATAAAGAAGTGTGTGTGTGTCTGTGTGTGTGTGTTAGTGGCTCAGTCATGTCCAACTCTTTGTGACCCGTCAGGCTCCTCTGTCCATGGAATTTCCCAAGCAAGAATATTGGAGTGGGTTGCCACTTTCTCCTCCAGGGGATCTTCTGGACCCAGGAATTGAACCTGCATCTCTTGAGTGTCCTACGTTGGCAGGCGGATTCTTTACTACTGTGCCACCTGGGAAGCCCAATAAAGAGGCAGAACTTGCTTCAAATATGCCCCTTGCCCTAACTCTCTGCTTACTCTAATCCCAACATTGTTTGCCAGTCTAGTACAGGGAGTAATTTCCTAATGGGTCTGGGCAGAAAGTAGATTCTCCCACTGGGAAGAGGCATGCTTATCCAAAAACTGCCAGTGTGAGATCATTCTGCCATCATCTGTAGGATGAAGGGTCAGTGAGGATGACCACGTGATGTGAATGAACACGCTGTGCTGTGTGGGTGTGTTTGGGTCTCAGCGTTTTGTTTCCCAGCTTTATTGTCAGTTCCCCAGGGACAGCTCCCCCCACCCCATCCAGGGCTTCATGGGGCTCTGGGAACAGGGAATGTGTGTGCCAGGCAGCCCTCTGGCAGAGGCATGGCTTGTTTATCATTCTGGTTTAAATTGCCTCTCTTATGTACTAGTATTTATATGTATAACAAATGGGGACTGGCTAATTATGTGGTTCTTAGTAGGAATTGAGTCTCTGCTGGAACCAGCCCAATCTCTGCCCACTATTTATAGCCTTCATATGTCCCAAATTTTCCAGTTCTGATTTCAAATATTCTATCCCACTGTCTCCAGAAGTACACTTTATGCTTGTCAGACCACATGTCAATTTATGGTTTGAGAAATATAGTCACAGTATTATAACTGCCACCCCAAACACCACATTTTCTGACTGTGAGATTGGAATCCTGCCTTTTCAAAACAAATTGGACATACTTCGGAAGTGTAAAAAAAGATCTTTTCTTCTCCAAATTTTTTTGGTAAGCAGTTGACTCAAGACTTCACCTAAAAACCATGCAGATCTGGGATTAAATGGCTATAATAATAAAGAGCTTGATGACAATTGTTCTTGAGATGGTACCTTTCGCAGAGAATGTGACCAATTGATAGAGTAAACAAATAGTTTGAATGGGTATATGGAGATTTTCTTTCTGTAAGCTACAGAACTCTGATCTGAATAGGCTGTGTTTCTTCCCCATCATACGTGAAGGCAGAACTTCTGCTGCATGAAGTGATAAAGGGACAGATTTCTAACACTGTTTGGTCCCTTTTTTGTATTGGACAAGATGCTGGACCATTTATCTTAATCCTCTGAAGAGAACCAGGGCATAGGCAGTATAATCTTCATGTCCCAGATGGGGAAATAAAGTCTGGGAGATTTAGAAGCATTCTTGGCTCACTCAGGTGGCAAGCAGTATAGTTAGAATCAGAACATGGGGCATTCTGACTACCAAAAAAAAAAAAAAACCACACAACTGTTAAGTCACTCAGTACCAAAAAAAAAAAAAAAACCACACAACTGTTAAGTCACTCAGTCTTGACTGACTCTTTGCAGCCACATGGACTGTAGCCCACCAGGCTCCTCTGTCCATGGACTTCTCTAGGCAAGAATACTGGAATGGGTAGCCATTCCCTTCTCTAGGGGATCTTCGCTACCCAGGGATCAAACCCAAGCCTCCTGCCTTGTAGGCAGATTCTTTGCCATCTGAGCCAATAGGGAAGCCTATGTCTCTATGGGCTTCTCACATTACTCTCCATTTTCCCCAGAGTGATAATAGATGAAATTTAACTGGAATTACATCTCATCAGCCCCAAGTTCCCCATTATTTGCTGAGATATTGCAGATGTAACCAGCATGATAAATGCACTATTGCCTTTATCACTGCTTCCTACCTTGTGTCACAATACTGGTGTGGATGTCTGCATTTTAGGGGGCAGACTGTGAGTAGGAGTGTTTGAAGGCCGCATAGAGAGAGTGTCTTATCCAAACTAATGCCTTCTCCATGGTGAAGCCCACCAGTGGCTCTGCACAGCTGGACCAAATCTGGTATTTGCAACAAACAGCACATGAGCATGCCCTAGTCAATGGAAGTGTACTTCCACGTGTCTCAGAAACCAAGGGACAGCTTTCTTCCCCATGTCTCCCTTCCTCACAAATCCCAGCAGTTATCACTACTAGAATTAGTACAAGATGGTGACTGCTGGCTCTAGAAAACCCAAAGTCTTTTCACATATGGCAACCTTTATTCTATGTCTGTGGAAGATGATCTCAATAAAATGCACAGAAATTTAAAGAAATGGGGTGTAACTTCTGTAAGAGGAATGGTTCTAGGATCTAGAACAATGCCTCATCCAAAGTGAATGCATTGTTGAGTAAATGAATGAGTTAAGAACTCAATGACTCTTTACAATTGTATTCCAGAGAAGTCTACAGACTATTGTAGCATCTCATAAACTGGCAGTCATGATGCCCCAGGCAGAGAAGAGTCTTGATTAATCGTTTGTTGAGTGTGGTTAGAGGTGGTTCTATTTTCAGAGGGGCTACCCTGGTGGCTCAGGCTGTAAAGAATCCACCTGTAATATGGAGACCCAGGTTCAATCCCTGGGTCAAATAGATCCCTTGGTGAAGGGATTGGCAACCCGCTCCAGTATTCTTGCCTGGAGAATCCCATAGACAGAGGAAGGAGCCTGATGGGCTACAATCCTTGGGATCGCAGAGGTCCCTAGATGCCACAGGAAGCATGCCATCTGTGGAACTGAGATATCCCAGCACCTTGTGGGGTCCTGATATTTAACAGTCAGGTCATAGCACAATATCTGAGCCATAGCTTAGCCATGACTAAGAGAATCACAACTCTGTTCTTGATTATGGAATATCCATAAATAGAAAAACTACCTATTAAAAAATATTGCTTTAGACTTAGTTGTTGAGAGAGCCAAGACAAATAACATGTGATCTTCCTGGTTACAATGATCACTTTATTGATGTTGCTGGAAGCTTTGCTTTATGAATAATTTTCTCCCACCTCCCCGTGAGGGTGCACTAAAGTGGCTTCTTGGGAAAACACTGGTAGAATTGAATGCTTATGACTTTTAAGCTGCTGGAACACTCTAAACAAAGTAAGTTACCATTAGATAATCCAAAAGATTCTTAGGGAAACTGGGGCTGTATACTGACTAAGCTGTTACATCTTTTCATTTTAAAACTAAAAGTATGCCTGCCTCTGGGAAAGAAAAAGAAGAATTTGAGCATAAAATCAATAAAATGACCTTCAATTAGTCAGATACACTTGAAGTACTGTGCTGTTTATTTTAGAAGGGAGAAGAAAGCAAACAAATAGAGGTTTGTGGCCAGTTTTCTTTGTTGAACTATAAGAGAGATTATTTAAAGAAAAAAAAAGGATCATAAGTTCTTGCCTTTTGAATATGGCTGGAAATCCATCATCATTTTGAAACTCTTTCCACCACATGGCATGCTGGTAAACTTTGGAGTGAATTCTTGTCCAGAAAAGTAAGACTCCAGCCTCCACCAGTTATGGCAAAGACGAATTAAAAAAAAAAAAAAATGGAGGCAGCATTGTTTTTATTTGCTCTGTATTTAGTAAGACAGGATATATTTTAAAAATCACTTTGCTAGAGTGAGAAGTGAGGATTTGTGGATTAAATCCCTTTTTTTAAAATTGTGATTGGAGAAGGCAATGGCAACCCACTCCAGTACTCTTGCCTGGAAAATCCCATGGACGGAGGAGTCCATGGGGTCGCGAAGAGTTGGACATGACTGAGTGACTTCACTTTCACTTTTCACTTTCATGCACTGGAGAAGGAAATGGCAACCCACTCCAGTGTTCTTGCCTGGAGAATCCCAGGGGCAGGGGAGCCTGGTGGGCTGCCGTCTATAGGGTTGCACAGAGTGGGACACGACTAAAGTGACTTAGCAGCAGCAGCAGCAAAAGTCACATAATATAAAACATACTATTTTAATCGTATTTAACTGCACAGTTCAGTGGTGCTAAGGACATTCACATTGTTGTGCAATTCTCCCTGACATCCATCTCATGAATTTTTTACCTTCCTAAACTGGAATTCTGCCCGCATTAAACATTTAAGCCCTCAGTCCCCTTCCCCACCCCAACCCCCCATCCTCCAGCTCCTGGCATCTACCAATGTACTTTCTGACTCTATGAATTCGACTATTCTAGGTACCTCATATAAGTAGAATCAAACAGTATTTGTCTGCACCTAATGTATATTGGAATGCATTTTTTAAAAATTTGGAATATTACTGCTTTACAATGTTGTGTTAGTTTCTGCTGTACAGTAAAGATGGATTAACTCTTAATAGAAGTGAATTAAGCTTTTCCCTTTACCTTCCGGAGGGTGGCCCCCACCACAAGATGAAGAAGTGATCAGTTACCCAGGGATGGGCTTGACAACTGCTATATGGATAGAGACTGGTTCTACACCCAGGGGTCTCTCATAGAGGTAGTCACAGGAGGGATTCTCTCCTGCTGGTAAACTACTATTCCATCTGGCAAGGAGGTTAGAAAGAAAGGGAAGTAGAAGATGGGTACCAAGGAAGTGGGGTGATATGTGCCAGCCTACACTGCACACTAGCCAATGTCCCTTCTAAATGGGATTCTCAGGCTCCCTGGTTGCATCCATCATTTCCATCATCTCCAATCCACCACAAACCCAGATTTCGAAAGTAAGAAAGATAGATGATCAAGGAATGAAAAAAGTGAATGTTTAAAGGAAAATTTATAGCAAAATTGGTCTGGTTCTGTAAAAGAGACTGAAAAAATGATTGAATGATTTGACTGAATTTCCTGGAAGGTGATGGAGAAGGAAATGACAGCCCACTCTGGTATTCTTGCCTGGAAAATCCCATGGACAGAAGAGCCTGGTGGGCTCCATGGGGTCACAAAGAGTTGGACATAACACAGAAACTGAGTACACACACCTGAAAATTGAATTTCCTATCATCTAATTTTTTCTCACCTTGTAAAATATTTTAAAGCTGTTGTATAGATTCACAACTTGCCTAAGATTGTAGTTCTTTTTCTAAGTTTCATTCAACAATGCAACTATTAAATGTTGTTCAGTCACTTGGTCGTGTCTCACACTTTGCAACCCCACAGATTGCAGCACGCCAGGCTTCGCTATCCTCCACTATCTCTGGAGGTTGCTCAAGTTCATGTCCATTGAGTCAGTGATGCTATCTAACCCTCTCATCCTCTGCCACCCTCTTCTCCTGCCCTCAATCTTTCCCAGCATCAGGGTCTTTTCCAATGAGTTAGCTATTCGCATCAGGTGGCTGAAGTATTAGAGCTTCAGCATCAGTCCTTCCAATGAATATTCAGGGTTGACTGAATATTCATTGGAAGGATTATTCCTTTAGGATTGACTGGTTTGATCTCCTAAGTGTAGTTATAAGACATGGACCTTGCTCGATGCTGCTGAACTTGAAATGTGGGCTTTTTGAGGCGGAAGGATGTTGATGATGGGATGGATTCCATTAAAAAAAAATTTTTTTTAATTTTATTTTTTTTTATTTTTTTAATTTTTTTTTAAATTTTAAAATCTTTAATTCTTACATGTGTTCCCTTTTTAAACAGTTTTGTTTTCACATGTGGAAACACCAGCTGTAGATTTAGTACTCCATAAGATGTTTGTGAAATCCAAAAGGAATTTGTTGGAAGATCATGAAGTTAGGTGACAACTCAGCAGAGTGCCTAGGATGCAGATGGCGCTCAGTGTTAGTGGGATGAGTGAGTGAATGGCCAGGAGCACTTAGCATTCATTGAGGAGATGAACACAACAGTGCTCTTGACACAGCTATGGAACTCAATCAATGGGTGGCCTGAGGGAACATTTTACCGTTACAATTTGTTATTGATACAACTCATGGGACAGCTGCTCATTAGAAGACAGGGAATTAATGAGGCCAAGGATCTCCATTGAATGCCTCTAGGGGCCAGTTATCTTTGTTCTGTTCCAAGGCTGCATCCACCACCCGTAACCTTTGCCAGCTGTCACACACCAGGGCATGTTCTTTGTCACACAGAGGCCCAGGAAGGAGACAGTGAGCAGATTAGCTCTGGCCCAGCACCACTCAGGAGGAATAAAGCTACAGGCAAGCACTCTTTAGAGAGGACCACTGCAGCAACGGGGTAAATGGAGAACAGTCTGTTTGGAGCCAACTGTGGCTGTCACCACATGTTGCGGTTGTGTGTGTGCAGTGCCTAGCGCAGTTGACTGGAGACACCCTAGCCATGTTTGCTGAATGTGGAGTCATTCCAAAGCCCTGACTCTAGCAAAACGCTCTGTACACAGAATTCAAAATGGACTTGGGCATATTACAACCACTTACCCCTTCCAGAAACCTCCTTTTGCTAAACCCATATATTTCAGAGGACTTCAGCATTACCTAGTAACATTCTTGGAATAATGGACTAGTATATTTTCTTCCTGGCAAGCCTCACCTTGATCTGCATTACCATTTAGCCCCCATCTGAAAACACCATTCATTTAAATAAGCAATAGAGACTGAAATAAAATTCCATTCATGCTTAACTCTCCAATGTGGTTTGGAAATGCTTTCTTCTTCAGCCAGTCTTATGTTACATGCTGGATGGTCTTTTCTTTGACCACCTCATAAAAAAGAGCTCATAAATACTTTTCATGTGTTATTTAAACTAGCGGTACTCCCCGAGGCACTGCACTCCTTTTTTTTTTTTTGTTAAATCCTTTGTGTATTTCTGAAGCATTTCTAAACCAGTAGCAGAGGTAAAAGCAGATTCTAACTTTGAGAGGGCCATGTTCTATCACTGTCAGGCCACAAATTTCCTTTACTGATAAAAGAATTTACTTCTCAGCAAAATGTTGCCTGATTTATATGTTTTCTTTCTAAAAATAATCTGGTGTGAGCAGTAAGTGCCAGAGTTAGAACGTAAGTGTCTTTTCTTAACGCTCAGAAATTGTGACTTTTCAGTACAAGGACGTTCTAGGATATTTTGCTAAACAAGAGCTTATGCTCTCACAACAATCTATTAACTTCTGAATAATAAGGCAGAGAAGATAGAGGGGTTGATGTTGCCCTGTATACAGGCTCATCAGTCTGTGCGGCATGGACTTGACACAAACCTGAAATGGTCCATCTCCCCTTTCTAACATGGCTGGCACTTCCCCATGCCCTGACTCACACGTTTCTGTTTCCCTCCAGTATCTTAGCTCTTGTATTTTCATTATGCTTGTCCTTCCCACTCTGAGATAAATTTTCATTGGCTGTACCACTGCATCCGATTACTATGTTCTTCATCTCAAGTTGACACAAATCCATCATTGCTCCTTACTCAGGTCATAGAATCATAATATCTATTAGAGTTAGAAAGGGGTTGACAGTTAGAAAGGGGAAAGACAGGCAGACTAGTCTTTCCCTCTAAGTACAGAAATTCTTCCTTTGATAGTCCTCATGGATACCCCTTTAGTATTTGTTTCCATCATTTTAGGAACAAGTAGTTTTCAGCTTTGCAGGTTGTACTCCTATGGCTCAAACTGAAAGAGAGCCTGAACATGGATTGCATCTTCAAGCTTCTGTTGGCACTTACCTTCAAAGTTTATGAACTCAGTGGAACTTTGTACCTAATTTTGCTAGACTCTTCAAGGATTTGAAAAATGTCAAATCTGGTGGTCTCACTGCCTTATTTGCAATCATCTTTCAATCTATAGATCTATAGATTGGGCTTCCCTGGTGGCTCAACAGTGAAGAATCTGCCTGCTGTGGAGGAGACCTAGATATGACCCCTGGCTCGGGAAGATCCCTTCAAGAAAGGAATGGCCATCTATATATTGCAATCCATATGAACAGATGTGACTTCTGGATGAAATTCATGGACCCATATTTGAAGTTGCTTTCTGGTCTTTACCTGGATTGTTTTTTCTTTTATTCATTTAGCAAATCTTTATTGTTCTTCTCCAGACGTTATGCTAGGCACTGGTGGTATAGGCATGAACCAGACAACACTCTTGGTCTCTTAGAGCTTACCTCTGATGGGGTATTTAGACAGCAAACATATAACATGCCCCATAGGTTCCTCAAACAAACTGGCTTGGAAATTTACCTGACAGCTTCCTTCCTCTTTAGCTCTTCACGCCCTGAAGCTCTCCATCCTTGCTTCTCAAATTGTGTTCCCCAGAGTAGCGGCAGCTCTGAGACCTTGTTACTGGGTTGAAACTTTGGGACGTGGAGTCTAGAAATCTATGTTTTCATAAGCTCTCTAGGTGACTCTGATCCATGCTCACGTTTGAGAGCCTCTGCCTATATGTAATCACTATATAGCAGTCCCTTGATATCTGCAGGGTATTGGTTCCAGGACCCTTGTGGATACCAAAATCTGCGGATGCTCAAGTCCAGTATATAAAGTGGTTCAGTGGGGTCTCTGCATCCACGGGTTCCACGGTTGGTTGAATCCATGGATGCAGAGCCTATGGATGTGGAGAGCAAAGTGTAGAGCCTCTCAAGTTAGAGCTGTCACAGCCTCTTGATTTCTCTTTCTCTTCTCTAGCCACAAAGTCTTGTTAATCCTCCTTAGGATCCTCTTCCAGGCTTTAAATCCAGAAGTTTCTTCTGCCATTGGAATCTGCTAGGTTTTAAGTTCAGACCCTTATATCTTGCCTGGTGTAACTTCCTAATTGGCTTCTTCCCCATCATTTACTTTCTCTTCCAGTGCATCTTGCATACAGTCAACAGAGTTATCTTCCTAGGTTAAAATTTTTTTTCTTGTCCTGAAAAGCAATAGTGATCAAACAAAAATTCCTGTTGTCTTCTGGTTACCTTCTGGATAAAATCTAAAATTAATGAGACACACTGAGGTCCTGAATTTCAAATGGAGCTGATCTTGCAGCCTTGCCTATGCACCCCTGTGCTTATTCCCTGATTTTCCCTGACCCCTGAATACAACAGCTCTCTATTCCCTTTTGTGATTTTCTCTGCAAATAACTCTTGGTTGTGACTACGCAGTCCCCACATCTCCTCCTATCCCAGAGTCCTGTCCCAATCTTTTTCAGCTGGCAAAACTCTCCTTCTTCCAAAGCTAGACCGAATGTCATCTCGTCTCTGAAGCCTTCTTTGACTTTTCCTGGGGGATTTCCTTGCTCCCCTGACTCCCCATAGTGCTTTGTTTACACATAAGGGAGGCACGGCTGTGTTCAGTGTCCATTTTAATCAACGAAAATGTGAGACACAGAGACTGTATGCTTTGTCCAAGGTCACACAGCCGGACAACAGCAGGGTCAAGAATGAACCAAGGTCTCTTGGCTACTAATCCAGGATAGTATCTTCTGTGTTTACAAATCCTGTTTGTTGTGTTGAGTGGTGGGAGTAGCAAGAAATTTTTCTTTTCTTTAGACACTACCAGTGAAATCCAGGAGATTGTTTCTAATCCCACTTAAAGTGGGAGCCTTTGTTTTCGCTAAATTGAGAGCTGGAGAAACTTGAGGATCATTTTATGCTGCCGGAGTCTCCTGCTGAATTCCCATACTATCAAGGTTCTCTTACAACATCTGGCCACTTTACAGGGCATTTCATGGAGCAAATCAATTAACATTGAAAAAAAAAGTCAGGGCTGAGAGAAAGAAAATATTTGAATGGCAGCATAGCACTCTCTAAATTCCTGAATTGGGATGGCTGAATTGCACAAAACATTGTAACTAATCACTTCTACATGATACAACTTAAACAAAATATAAACATTTTATTTTCTAATTTAGAATGGGATCATCAGATTCTTCAAACCATAAACAAAATATAAATATTATTTAGTACCAGTATCCTTAGCAATATTACTAGTTTATCCTCTCTCCAACAGTGGGGTCTGAGACCAAGACTGTTTAGCAGTTAAGACCCCAGGGGTGGTTCTTTTGAGGTATAGTCACTGGATTCTGTCTAAATAGTGTGGAAGAATCTTGGCAATGGCTACTGAATCACTTAAACAGTGCTTGCTGAAAACATAGAAGCTATTTCCAGTTGTGACGTTAAGTCCTGGTAAATTCACTTCAAATCAGTTGTTCCCATAGAGACTCAGTAAGTGTGTGCGCACACACAGAATTGTAAAGTCACTCATTTATCTCTGTTTTGAGCATGTAAACATCACAATGCTGATATATCTAAAG
Organism: Capricornis sumatraensis; assembly: GCF_032405125.1. Lineage (NCBI taxonomy): Eukaryota > Metazoa > Chordata > Mammalia > Artiodactyla > Bovidae > Capricornis > Capricornis sumatraensis. The sequence goes on from NC_091079.1 coordinate 53,866,206, forward strand.
GACCCAGAATAGTGTTTGATGCATAGTAGGTGCTCTTATACATAGGTTGTCAAATTAATAAAGGAGTGTGATTAAAGAGGGGCTTCCCTGGTGGCTCAGACAGTAAAGAATCTGCCTGCAGAGTGAGAGACCTGGGTTCGATCCCTGGGTCAGGAAGATTGCCCCGGAGAAGGGAATGGCAACCCACTCCAATATTCTTGCCTGGAGAATTCCATGGACAGAGGAGCATGGTGGGCTGTAGTCCATGCGGTCACAAAGGGTCAGACATGACTGAGCAACTGACCCTTCACTGTGATTAAATAATAGTGTTGGTGCTCTAATGGCTGATTAATCTAGTGTCACTATTTGATAAATTCTGTGATATTTTGAAAAGAACCTAATTGCTTCGATTTGAAGAAATCCTCACCCGTAATAAAAGAGAAGAGCCCTTCTCTTATGGGGCTGGTGTAAGAGTGAAATGACATTTATGAAGGGGCTCAATCACTAATTAGCAGTTTTACAGAAATAAATATATTTAACTTGAGTCCATTTCTTTATCTGTTAAACTGGGTTTCAAATGTCTGGCTTCTGATTCTCCTAGGGTCCAAAAAGTCATGAATGTGACCATACTGTGAAATAGATGACCAGTCCAAGTTCGATGCATGAAACAGGGCACTCAAAGCTGGTGCACTGGGACAACCCAGAGGGATGGGATGGGGAGGGAGGTGGGAGGGGCATTTGGGACGGGGGGACACATGTACACCTGTGGCTGGTTCATATCAATGTATGGCAAAAACTACCTCAATATTGTAAAGTAATTAGCCTCCAATTAAAGTGGATACATTAACTTTTTTCTAAACCTGACCGTACTTACTGAGCTGTCAGTGCCGTAGAATGTAAGATGCTGTTGTCACACACCTCTGTTAAGAGTTGACAAGCCGATGTCCTTCCCAGCCACCTATCTTGACCAAAGTGAGGAGCATTAATGAATATGACTTTGAGATCACAAGGTTTCTTTTGTTTTTATTCACCTCTCAAACTCAACTGAAATTACTATTAAGTACCTTTTAAAAAATTAAAGGGTCTTCGCTATCACTTTACTGATACTAACAGTGCTGAGAGTAGAGGAGAATTTTCCTAGCTTTCCAGTTAATGGGAAAGGGTTTCCCTTCTTTTATCCACTCATGGAACCTCTTGGAGGGAGACGTTTTATCTAGTTATTGAACATACTCTTTCCCTAGTCCTTCCCCTCTAGACATTGCCTGCTCCGGACACACACACACAGATATTGAAGTGACACAGGCTTCACACTTTGTTTCTCTCTCTGCTTTCCCTAAGTCTTTTTTCATGCTGTGGATGGCAACGGACTATATATACTCTGTTGGAAATGAGAACATAACAGCAATTCCAACAGAGAACCTCACTAGTTTGAAAAATTGAGCCAAGCTGCTTGACTTTCTAAACATTCCATCACATTAATACCTTGTAGGTCCGTGGGGACCTTCCTCTAAATCTCTCCAAACACTTGCCCGAGTTTGGTTAATCCTCAGTGTAGCCATAGTGAGACATTCCCACATGTTGGAGGGGCTGTGAATGAAGCCCCCATCCAGGCCAGGAAGCTGCTCAGGAACCCGGGTGGGAAAAGGAAGTTTCTACCCTGAGCTCTGTTGTCTCTCAGCCCATGTGGGCACAGCCAGTGAAGCCGTCCAGACAGACCTGGGTAGAAGACAAGGAAGTTTGTTTCAAATCAAAATAAACTTTCAGATGAAACAAGAAATATATTGCTTTATTTTCCATAGCTGAAAGATTCTGTATTTGCCAAATGATAGAATCAAAAGACTCTATCTATAGTCAGCTGCTCTTTGTGGCCCCTGCTTGGAATTTCCCCTATGACCAAATTCATTAGTAATAATGTTATTCAACAAACATTTACCGAGAACATTCCAGGCATTTGTCCTAGGTATTAGAAAAAATAAATGTGGCCCAAACAGTACCTCTTGCCCTCAAGGAACTTGCTGTGTAAGAACTGAGAGAGACAAACAAATGATTAAAATAACATGGGAGAAATTTACATGCACTACACACATGCTTGTGAAATCATTGTTCAGTCTTAAAAACAAAAAAAAACTTCGTTCAGGAAGCCTTTCCTGAGTGTTCTCCACCTAAAATTAGTCCTCTGACTTTCCCTAGACGTCTGTCTGGGCTTCCCTTGTGGTTCTTTTGTCTTCTTAATTATGAAACATTGCATTATCATTATGTACATACCTTCTTTTCCTTAGTAATCAAAGTCTCTTGAGTATTCTGAGCACCTAGCACAGTAACTTGTACACAATTGCCACTTAATTAATAAATGTGAGTTGAATGAATAGATAAAGAATAAGTCAAAACTTGGCCAATAATGTAAGAGATGTTATACTTTAAAACATAACAATATAAATCTTTGCTCACCACTTACTGTCTTGGTGAGAATGTAAATTGATGCAGTCACTATGGAAAACAGTACAGAGTTTCCTTAAAAAGCTAAAGATAGAACCACCATATGATCCAGTTATCCCACTCCTGGGCATATATCCAGAAAAGATGAAAACTCTAATTCAAAAAGATGCATACACCCCTATGTTCATAGCAATACTATTCACAATAAACAAGACATGGAAACAAAAGGTCCATTAACAAAAAATGGATAAAGAAGATGTGGTACATACCTACAATGGAATGCTACTTAGCCATGAAGAGAATGGAATAATGGCGTGTGTAGCAACATGGATGGATCTAGAGGTTATCATACTAAGTGAAGAAAGTCAGAAAGAGAAAGACAAATACCTTATGATATCATTTATATGTGGAATCTAAAATATGATACAATGAACTTATTTGCAAAACAGAAACAGACTCACAGATGTAGCCAACAAAATTAAGGTTACCAAAAAGGAAGAGGGGTGGGGAAGGGATAAATTAGAAGTTTAGGATTAGCAGATACAAACTACTATATATGAAACAGATAAACAAGGATCTGCTGTACAGCACAGGGAAATATAATCAATGTCCTATAATAAACTATAATGCAAAAAAATAAGAAAAAGTCTCTCTATATGTACATATACATACACACACACATATATATAATGTGTGTATAGCTGAATCACTCTGCTGTATACCTGAAATCAACTATACTTTAATTAAAAAAAAATTTGTTCAATAAATATTTCTAGTAGCTGGTCAGGAGTAGAAAGGGAAGAAAGGAGGAAGGACAGAAGGAAGGAAGTCTACATGTGTATGAGCTGAACATCTATAGGGAATTTTCAACTATATGAATGAGAATTCTAAAGCAGTACCACTGATTTAAATGGATTTTTGTTCTTATAATTCACTTCCATAGATAAACTGAACAACAGATGATGGGATTCCCAAATCATTCAAAGCTCAAATATCAACCCATATCCTGTGTGTGTAATTCATGTTATTCCTTTTTTTGATATGACAAACTTAGGAAAGCTTATGCCCTATAATCTTTCCTGTTCAAAATTGGTATCTGGTGAATAAATTAGGACTATCTTTAATTTTCTAAGGGTAAATCTTTGGTGCTACACCAGTCAATCTTGTCTATGTAAATATGAGGAGAACTTGTAAATAACAAATGAAAATGTATGAGGGACAGTAGAAATCACAAAACTCTATAATATGAAGCAGAAAAGCCAAGGTGTGCGTTTTAAAAACTAGGCATAAGGAAAGATGTTAATTCTGGAAAATAACCAGCAGGATCCAGGTGTACAAATAAATGCCAGAGCCTAAGTGTATGGGTGATGACATAATATTAGCCATAATAGAATAAGCATGTGAGAAAAAAGTGTCAATTCATTTTTTGGAGCGCCTTAACCATCTGGAAGCATGCTTACATAGAGCTTAGTAACCAAATGTTTAATTTTCCTTAGATGGTTGCAGGACACATTTGGAACTTAGAACTGTGGCCGCCTACTCTGCTGGGTCCTTCTCATCTTACCAGGCTGGGGAGGTGGCTTTGCAGTGGGGTTTTGGCATGGTGGATGCATGGGCCAGACTGGGGAGAAGAGGGGCTACGTTTTCCCCCATGAGGAAGGTTGGAGGTACTTCGAATCCTACCGGGATTCCCTTTCAAGGAATACCTTGGACTCAACTGTCTTTTTCCTGATGGATCATGTTTTGGATCATCCCTTTCCAAGGATATAATCATGGCCTGTTAACATTTTTTTGGACTTTGATTTGGCTGGCAAAGACTCTGTTTTTGGAAACCTGTTTTCGCTTAATTTCATTTCCTCTTCCCTGTTAAGCACATCATTGGACCAGAAGAGCAGAACCTCTGATTTTTGAAAAAGTCTGTGTTCAGTGCTGCTGCTCCATTCATTTTGGGGAGAAAACTGAAACACACTTCTGACTTGTGTGGTTCTCTCCACGGGTAAGCCAGAACCCACACCCCGACCTGCCTGAGGTAGTTAACATAAGCATGGAAACAATAGTCATTTAATACTATCATAACATTACATAAGTCATTTCCTTCCCTTCTAGAATGTGAAGGGATATATGAGAAGCAAAGAAAAACTCATATTTTCCACAGGCCTCCAATTACCCTTTCATCTGTCCCAAAATATGGAGGGTGATGTTAAAACCTTGTGTGAGAATCTGGCAGGGTTTTGTATGTGTGTGTTGCCTCTGGTCTGGTTTCTAAAACCAATCTAGAGATCTGGAAGATTTGCCAGTAAGGGCCGATTGTTCCACAGGAGTTGTCAGTTTAATTCTTAGACAGTGGCTTTCCATGCTTTTAAAGAATACGGAACATGGCATGGCAGGATTCCTGTTTACTCCCTTTTGGCAAGTGTGCTTGGCATCCATGCAACAAACAAATGAGTGGCACCTTTAGAAAACGCAGGGATTTTATGATCTGAGAGAAACACGATGAAAAGGAATGAAGAAAAGTCTGAGGGACTGAAATTTATTCTCAGACATGCAACTTTGTGAGTCTAATGGGAGACAGCTTTTTCATTGCTCTCAAATAGGTAAAATGGATTGATTTCACTTAATTATTCATCGAACAGACATCTTTTGAGCTCCCACTATGTGACAGCACTTGTTTAGTTGTCAAGTCCAGTCTGACTCTGCGACCCCATGGATTATAGCACACCAGGCTCCTCTGTCCTCCACTATTTCCCGAAGTTTGCTCAAATTTGTGTCCATTGAGTCAGTGATGCTATCTTATCATCTCATCCTCTGCAGGCCGCTTCTCCTGTTGCCTTTGATCTTTCCTAGCATCAGGGTCTTTTCCATTGTGTTGGCTTTTCACATTAGGCGGCTAAAGTATTGGACTTTCAGCATCAGTACTTCCAATGAATACTCATGGTTTATTTGCTTTAGGATTGACTGGTTTGATTTCCTTGCAGTCCAAGGGACTCTCAAAAGTCTTCTCCAGCACTATAATTTGAAAACATCAGTTCTTCAGTGTTTGGCCTTCTTTAGTCTAACTCTCACATCCATACATGACTACTGGGAAAACCATTGTTTTGACTACATGGACTTTTATTGGCACCATGTGACAGTATTGTTCTTACACTAATGATACACAGACAGACCTGGAGATTGTGCGGGTTTGGCTCCAGACCATTGCATTAAAGCAAATATCACAATAAAGCAAATCATACAAAATTTTCAATTTCCCACTGCATGTGAAAGTGTTGTATACACTATAATGCAGTCTGTTAAGTATGAAATAGCACTATGTCTAAAAAGTGCATAGGTTTTCATTAAAAATGCTCTACTGCTAAAAAGGCTAACCATTATCTGAGCCTTCAGCCAGCCATAATCTTTTTGCAATAGTAACATCAAAAGTCACTGGTCACAGATCACCCTAATAAATATTATAACCATAATGTAAAGGTTTGAAATGTTACAGGAATTACCAAAATGTGACACAGAGACACAAAGTGAGCAAATGACATTGGAAAAATAGTGCCAACAGAGCGGCTTGATGCAGGGTTGCACAAACCCTCAATTTGTAAACAACACAAACAAAAATGCAGTCCTTGTGAAGTTGAAGTAAAGCAAAGCACAGTATAGCGAGGTGTTCTTGTAAGAGTTATTAAAATTGTGTGTGCGTGCTCAGTTGTGTCTGACTCTTTGCAACCCCATAGACTGTAGCCCACCAGGTTCCTCTGTCCATGGGATTCTCCAGGCCAGAATACTGGAGTGGGTTGCCATTTTCTTCTCCAGGGTATTTTCTTGACCCAGGGATCAACCCCACTTATCTTGTGTCTCCTTCATTGTCAGGTGGGTTCTTTAACAGCTGAGCCACCAGGGAAACTAGGGCTTTCCTGAAACTTTAAGTAGTGAGATCATATAGTAGTGAAACAGTGTTTGATTTGAATAGAAAAAATGTTACTGGCACTCAACTTCCCTTTCAAAGTGAAAGTGTTAGTTGCTCAGTCGTGTCTGACTCTTTGCTAACTCCACGGACTGTAGCCAGCCAGGCTTCTCTATCCGTGGGATTTCCCAGGCAAGAATACTGGAATGGGTTACCATTACCTTCTCCAAAAGCCACCATGAAAGTAATTAGAGATTGACATGGTTCTTTGAAAAAAAATGACAGTGATGTGATGACTGATACTTCTTTTATGCTTTTCGACTTTATAGCTGTTATCTTCCAGTGTAGCTTCTGGAAGAGGTGGAATGGATTATGATGGCACAAAGTGTAAAAGAAATAAGACATAAGCACAGGCTATGCACGTGGCAGCATTACTTCTGAGGAAGGATTTATGGGTCCAGCCAGGTGTTGGCTTCTATCCCTCAATGTGCCAGCTGGAACCCTGGTACCGCATCTCAGTCCCAGGCGTTTGATTCCCTTCAGTGGGTGTTGCTGTTCTGACACACGTGCTCCATGCAAGAGCTTATCATTGGCCAAAAGCGGCAGGACATGGCCAAGCTCACCACCTCCCCCCTCCTGCCTTCTCCCAGTGTCCTCGCTCACCATCATGCCCCCCATAAACCCAGCATCAAGCAAATAAGAATATGCATAATCCTGAGACTCTGTGTATCTGTAAAACAGCAACAAAGTACTAAAAACATCTGGTGCTCACTGACAAGAGTGGCAGGTCTTGCCTAGAGCAGTCAAGGATCAGATCAGAGAGTAACTGGGCTTTGTAAATCGCTTCTCTCAGCATCCCCAATTCCCCACCCAATATAAGAAAAATAAAATTAATAAACACACATGCGCACAGAGATTTTTCCCTCTTTTTTCACCATCTGATAGATATTGGGATAGATTTAGTGTCCCATGTACTTGCCAACCAGTGATTTTAGTACTGATGTATTTGAGAAAGATGACTATTATTGAATGGATTTTACTTAAATACCAATAAACAATAAGCCTCCTTACATAACATTACTCAGCAGAGATGAAAGTTAATGCCATCTTCTCCCAGCCCAATGCCCAAGTCAAATATGATCACTAATTGGAATTTTTCACTGGATCAAAACAGTCAACATCAAGCAGTAGTCCTACCATTTCTTTTCCACAAAAAAAAAAAAAAAAAGTGTTCTCATAAAAGGGAAGGGGAGAAATAATTAAAAGGATAAAAAACAACCCTTAAGTAGCATGTGCTCCCTTCTTTCCTATTGAGAAGAAATCGGATTCTCAGCTTGTTAATTAGCTTATAAATACAGGAGTTTCCTGGTTTTTCTCTCTTTGGTGGCAGAGTGTGACTTTGAAGTCAGCTTCACCGTTGAGTGGTTGGACGTTGAGCTAATGAGATTTTACTGTTTTGAACAGCTGGTCAGATTTGGAGGTCCCTTGAGCCTAAAGGCAACTGCTGATTTACAAGGATCCTGTAATATGCGCAGTCGTGGCTGATGCTTTTGTTGTTGATTTAGGCTGGAGCAAAGGTGTAGATTTTGTGATGCCATAAAAACGTCAAGTGATTGATTTGAGAATATGTAATACCTATAGGTAGCCCCCGCCAAGCATCTTGTGTGGCTCATATTCAAGACTGTTTTAGGAAGGTTTGGGTGTTCAATGTGCCATGTGTTTTAGAGGAGGCCACTTTGGATGAATTGGCTGTTTACAGCTGGGTGGAGCTGCAAAGAAGCCTTTGAAAATTCAAACTCCCTCCTTCTCTCCCTTCCTTGTTGTTAAGGATGTTAAAAGCAAATTCCAGAACTCATATCTTGTTACCTCTACATCCGTGTATCTCTAAAAAAACAAACTGTTCTTCAAAAGATAAACATCATAATTCTTTGCTATCATCTAATACCTAGTCCATCTTCTTTTTGTTTTTTTTGAATTGTCTTGGAAGTATCTTTTAAAACTGTTTTGTTCATCCCAGAATCCACACAAAGTTACTCATTATCATTTGGTTGTTAAATCTCTTCATCCAGAATAGTGTCCTCTGAGGTAGATACTTTTATTCCCATTTACAGACAGGAAAACTGAGGCCCAAAAGAACCCACAGGGAATGAAAGGAGACAATGGTCTCTCCAAACCCAAATCCCTTCCTATACTGCCTCCTTCTCTTTCCTGGCACATTCATTCTTCCTGTTGACTTTGGGTTGGTTTACTCTCTTCCTTTCCACCTTACTTTTTATTATTATTATTTATTTATTTTGGGCTGTGCTGGTTCTTTGTTGCTGGTGAGTTTTCCTCTAGTTGTGATGAACAGGGACTCCTCCCTAGTTGCAGTGAATGCTTTCTCGTTGCAGTGGCTTCTCTTGCTGCGGAGTATTGGCTCTAGCCTGTGGGCCTCAGTAGTCATGGCTCCTGGGCTCTAGAGCACAGGTGCAGTAGTTGTGGTGCACGGGCTCAGTTACCGTGTGGCACGTGGGATCCTCATGGATTGAGCCTGTGTCTCCTGCTCTGGCAGGCAGTTTCCTTACCACTGAGCTACTAGGGAAGCCCTCCACCTTACTATTTGATCCTCGTTGCACCTTGGTAGAATTTCAGATCAGAGTTCAGCTTGTATTGCTTTCCTGTCCCATGTGATTGGAGCTTTTTCCTGAATTATTTCAGAATAAAGAGTGGCTGAATCAAAAAAAGTCATGCAGTTTGTCCTAGAGCTTGGAGGTGTGATGCTGCTGTTTCCCTTGGTCACTTCCAGAATCTTGCTGGGTGCTTCAGTCAGCTCCCTGGTTCTTTATGGAAGAAGTGGAAGCTGCTGATGGGGAGATGAACAATTCCCTGGTGGCTCAGATGGTTAAGAATCTGCCTGCAACATGGGAGACCTGGGTTCAATCCCTGGGTTGGGTAGCTTCCCCTGGAAGAGGGCATGGCAGCCTATTCCAATATTTTTGCCTGGAGAATCCCCATGGACAGAGGAGTCCGGTGGGCTACAGTCCATGGGGTCGCAAAGAGTCAGACATGACTGAGTGACTGTGCACACAGCACACACAAGACAAGTTTATTTCTCTATTCTTTTACAGAATTAGAGACAGGGCCTCTGTATTAAAGCCACTAACTAGTCTAGGTGCGTATTAGAGACAGGATTTATGAATCATGTGTTCACTAATACCGGTTCAGAACATAGAAGTTCTTTTCAGGTACCAGTGAGAGCACAGAGAGAGCCCCCCTGCTGCTCCCCTCGCCTTGGTGGGGTGGTGGGATCAAAGGAAAACACAGGAAATATTTCCCACATCCATAAAAGCCTAGGTGTTCCCTCTCTTCATCTGGCTCAGCATTCCGTCTCTCCCAGAGGCAACCCTACCCCATCCCACGCTCAGCCATGCCTGCGCATCCTGTCGAGGAATGGTGGTGTGCTTGAAACCCCAGTGCTGGGGTCTGCCTTGGCTGCAGCCTCTGGGTCTCCTCCGCTGATGTACTCATTTCCCCTCTCAGCCCCCAACCCCTCGCCCTTGCCGATGCTGAGCCCTGCCTGAGGTTGCCCCTGCGCTGTGGCACGGTGCACTTTGGACTTGCTGTGTGCTTTTACACCGAATGGGCCTGAGTTTAAACCACAGGCCAGCCACTTACGCCCTATAGGATCTTGTGCAAGCCCCCTACTCCCATCATCCCAATCATGCTGTGCCTGCTTTCTGATGGCAGACCCAGGATGGGAAGATCTAGCCCGCGGGGTTAGGGTAGCTAGCTCTTTTTAAAAAAGATGTTTATTTGGCTGTACTGGGTCTTTGTTGCAGCACATGACCTTCATTGTGTTATGGAATCTTTTAGTTGAAGCATGAGAACTCTTAGTAGCAGTATGTGGGATCTAGTTCCCTGACCTAGTATCAAACCCTGGCCCCACGGCCTTCACTGGCAGCACAGAATCTTAGTCACTGGACCACCATGGAAGTCCCAGTCCTTTCTAATTTTTAGTCTCCATCATCTTAGAGAAACTGGTGTAATTTTTTTCCTTGTTATCTTTCCAGAGTACTAATCCTAAGACTCTAGATAGTGATATTTCTTTGTAATAATCTTGATTTTATTTAGGTGACATAAAATACCTATTCTTCCATATAAGACCTGGCACTTCTTCTGTTCATTCCTAAATATCCCTATCTTGAATTTCTAGTAAGTTGTCATTTATTTGCCCAAGAATAGAGGGTCTAGAAATCCTCTAACAACTTCTAGCTAACCCGGGGGAGCTGATGGCCAAGGACTTGGGTGCTGCTGAACTCTGCTTGAAAGTGGCTACACAGAGAGCCAGATTGTGAGGTTAGGGCATAGTCCTTCAGACTGCCAAGTCTGCCGAAGACTCATGGAAGTCACTGAAAGCTATTATGCTTGCAGCTGTGGCTTATTACAGGCAAAGGCTACAGACTAGAATTAGTCAAAGGAAGAGATGTGCAGGGCAGAGTCTAGGAAGGTCCAAACACAAAGCTTCCATCATCCTCAAGAATGTGTTACTGCTGGGCATCAACATGTGACAGTGTACGTGGAATACTGCCACCCAGGGAGGTTCACCTGAACTTCAGTGTTCAGGGTTTTTATGGGGGCTTCATTACATAGGTATGATTGAGTGATTGCCCACATGGTTGATCTCAACCTCCTGGTCAACTGCATGATCTAAAGCCTTCACTCAAAAGCACATGTTTGGTCTCTTTCAGAAAGCTGGTCACACCAGATGTTAGGGTGTGTCACAAATATACAGTAATCTGAGGTGTGAGCTGGCTACCTTTCATCTGGTGTGGCCAGCTTTCTCCCTGAACAAAGACCCTCCTATCACGGATGACATCAATTCCCTACCAGGAACTGAGGGCAAAAGCCACACCTCTTATTGGGAAAGTCCACATTCTTTACCAGACAGCGACTTAGTAAGTCTCTTTTCTGTGTTCACTCTTCAATTTCTGGGGCTGTTTTCCTGGCAAGTCAATTAAAATAAACCAGCAAAGCTGTTATTCTCTAACACTTCCCTTTAATCCTTGGACTCAAACATCATCACTAGCCAGATTAATGTATATGGCATTGTATTAATTCACCTAACACAGTATGTAGGACAAAGTTGGCATTCAGTAGACCAGAAGTTCTAGTCTGTGAGCCCCCTGAAATCATATGTAAAACTTTGCAAGTATGTTTACATTTGGGTTTGGGTGGGGGAATCAGGGTTCATATATTTCATCAGATTTCAAAGAGGTCTATGTTTCATAAAAGTCGGAGCCCTCCTGGCCTAGATAAAAGTGAGTTCTCTCCCCACACATCACCGCTGTTGGGCTGTTTCTTCATGAGCTCTAGGAATTTTGTTTGCAAAGAGAAGGAAGCACGGAGGAGACAGTGAGTGCCTGGGCTGGCAGTGTAAGGGCAGTTTTGCTATCTTGGTTTACAAGGCCTCTTGGGTTAATTCTAGAAGCATCAAAGCAACCGTCTCTTCTGTCTTTCCTGTGCTCTGCAGGCCAAGAGTTTCTGGTGCTAAAATAAACAACTGGCACTTTCATTAGACTCCACAGAAGGAAGGAAGAAGTGTATGTTTCATACCTTTTACATTATATAACAACATTACTATGCGATCTTCAATTCTTCAATCTGTTTATTTAAACTTAAAAAACAGTACTAATGCTATAAATGGAATAAACCATGTCCAAACCTGAGCATTTATAATAAGCATGCAGCCGGTAATATAGCCCCTGAAATAATAAACCACTTGCCCTTGATGGTCAACAGATACATAGAGAGAATAGATAAAGATCTCTATCTATATATCACCTTTAGATTTCATTAAACTATAGCCAGCTGGGGGCGGGGAGGAGAGAGGTTCTATTTATTTTAAACTATAGAAAAAAATTCCACACACTTTATTTTGCATTCCTCAAAGCTTTTATATAATCATGAAAATTACAATGTGTTTGTCCCAGTCAGGACTCAACTTTGTTTTATTTTATGGAGAAGAAGAAATCTGGCTAATTTTCAGTTTGCTCTGTTTAGTTATTAAAACATCTTGGCTCTTATCAGACAAGTAAATAAATATTTGATGCTCAGTAATCCTGAGTCATTCAGAGGCATTAATTGAGTTCTGCCCAGCACATGATTCAGTAATATATTCTGAGGGGATACATATGAAATAATTACCTTTGAAATGCATACAGTTTAGTGGAAAAGATTAGTGGTTCTCAACACTCACAGCATTTTACTATAGTTATTGATTTACATGTCTTTATTGTAGACTGTTTTAAAATCCCAATGAATTATTTTTGCATAAATAGAAAAATCTATTCTAAAATTCATATGGAATCTCTAGGGGCCCCTAAGTAAAGTTTAGTGAAGTGAAGTTGCTCAGTCGTGTCTGACTCTTTGCGACCCCATGGACTGTAGCCTACCAGGCTCCTCCGTCCATGGGATTTTCCAGGCAAGAGTACTGGAGTGGGTTCCCATTTCCTTTTCCAGGGGATCTATCTTCCTGACCCAGGGATTGAACCCAGGTCTCCTGCATTGTAGGGAGATGCTTTACTGTCTGAGCCACCAGGGAAGCCCCAAGGGGCCCTTAATAGCCCCCCAAAATCCTGAAAAAAAGTTGGTCTTATATTTCCAGATTTCAAAACTTAATACAAAGATAAACTAATCAAAACAGCATGGTACTGGCATAAAGACACAAGTATAGACCAATGGAATAGAATAGAGAGCCCAGAAATAAACTCTCATATATACTGTCAAATGATTTTCAATAAGGGTGCCAAGACCATTGGAGAAAGGTCAATCTTTTTAAGAAATGGGGCTGTAGAAACTGAATATCCACATGCAAAATAGTGAAGTTAGACACTTACCTCACATGACATGCAAAAATTAACTCAAAGTAGATCAGAACATTAAAGCTCAAACTATAAAACTCTTAGAAAAAAAAAGAGAAGCTTTCATGACAACGAATGTGGCAGTAAGATTGTGTTTTAAGCTCTAGTAGAGAAGAGCAGTCAAGTATAGGGCTAGAGTCAGAGACCTGGGCTCTGACCCAAGACCACCACTTTCTACCTGTGCGATCTTAAGCACGTTACCTACTCGCTCTAGGTTTCCGCTTTCTCCTCTGTGAAAAGATGACAATCATGAAGCAATAGTGGCAATTAGATAAATTAATGCAGGTAATTAATCAGTGCTAGTTTCTGGCATAGAGCATATGATCAACCATTCCTGTCCATTTGCGGTAAGTGGGAGGTGGCATAATATAGTAGTTAAGTAGGCAGGCTTTGGAGTCAGATTTTCTAAGTTCATATTCTTGTTCTACTCTGTACCAGCTCCGTGACCTTTGGCAAATACTTTACATTTCTATAACTAAGAATTTTTTTTTTAATTTTTGAATACTAGAATTAACAACTACTCATAAAATTGTAATGATCAAATGAAAGAATCCCCTTGTCTAGCTCTTAGAAAAATAGCAGTCTCCAGTATTCTTACAGCTGCTATAGTGCTCAACACAGCATTGGACAAAGAGTACGTGCTCATAAAATGAGCCATCATGCTGCCCTAAACAATGGTTTTTAGGAAGTGCTTAACGACAAGGGTAAATAGTAATCATAAGCTGTTAGGAAAAACAGCATGTGCATACCCTAATTCAAAAATAACTTTACTGCTAAAAAATGTTAACCATCATCTGAGTCTTCAGCAAGTTGTAATCCTTTATGCTAGAGAAGGGTCTTGCCTCTATATTGGTGGTGACTGATTGAGGCAGTGGTTGCTGAAGGTTGAGGTGGCTGTGGCAGTATCTTAAAATAATGAAGTTTGCCACATCAATGGACTCATCCTATGAGGAAAAATTTCTCTGTAGCACACAGTGATGTTTCATAGCATTTTACCCACGAGAACTTCTTTCAAAACTGGAGTTGATTCCCTCAAGCCCTGCAGCTGTCTTATCAACTAAGTTTCTGTCACATTTTACATCCCTTGTTGTCATTTCAACAGTCTTCACAGCATCTTCAGCAGGAGTAGATTTCACCTTAAGAAACGACTTGCTTTGCTTAGCCATGAGAAGCCAGCCCTCATTTGTTAAAGTATGATTGAGATAATGCAGCAATTCAGTCACAGCTTCAGGCTTCACTTCTAGTTCTCTTGTGATTTCTACGACTTCTGCGGTTAATTCATCCACTAAAGTCCTGAACCCTTCAAAGTTATCCATGAGGGTAGGAATCGGCTTCTTCCAAACTCCTGGTGGTATTTTGATCTCTTTCTGCTGGTTCAGATGGTAAAGAATCCGCCTGCAACGCAGGAGACCTGAGTTCGATCCCCAGGTCTGGAAGCTCCCCTGGAGGAGGAAATGGCAAACCACTCTAGTATTCTTGCCTGAGAGATCCCGTGGAGAGAGGAGCCTGGCGGACTACAGCCCATAGGGTCATAAAGAGTTAGACACAACTGAATGACTCGCACACACATGAATCACAAATGTTCTTTATGGCATCTAGAATACAAATTCTTTTCAGGAGGTTTTCAGTTTATTTTGCAGAGACCGATTATGGGAATTACTGTCTATAGAAGCTGTGTATGCGTGTTAGTTCCTCTGCTGCTAAGTCACTTCAGTCGTGTCCGACTCTGCGTGACCCCATAGACGGCAGCCCACCAGGCTCCTCCATCCCTGGGATTCTCCAGGCAAGAACTTTGGAGTGCATTGCCATTTCCTTCTCCAATGCATGAAAGTGTTAGTTCCTCAGTGGTGTCTAATTCTTTGAGACCCCATGGACTGTAGCCCACGCGGCTTCTCTGTCCATGGGATTCTCCAGGCAAGAATACTGGAGTGGGTTGCCATGCCCTTCTCCAGGGCAGTCTCCCCGATGCAGGGATTGAACCTGGGTCTCTTATGTCTCCTGTTGGCAGGCAGGTTCTTTACCACTAGTGCCACCTGGGAAGCTATAACCTTACAAAATATATTTCTAGTAAGACTTGGAAGTCAAAATTACTCCTTAATCCTTGGGCTCTAAAATGGATGTTGTGTTAGTTAGCAGGCATGAAAACAACATGAATCTTGTACATTTCTATTAGAGCTTTTGAGTGACCAGGTGCATTGTCAATGAGCAGTAATATTTTGAAAGGAATCTTTTCTTCTGAGCAGTAAGTCTTAACAGTGGACTTAAAATACTCAGTAACTATGCTGTAAACAGATATGCTGTCATCTAGGCTTTGTTGTTGCATTTATAGAGCACAGGCAGAGTAGCTTGAGCATAATTCTTAAGGGCCATAGTATTTTTGGAGTGGTAAATGAGCATTCCCAGGTGGCTCAGTGGTAAAGAATCGCCTGCAGTGCAGGAGCCATGGGTTGGATCCCTGCATCAGGAAGAACCCCTGGCAAAGGAAATGGTAACCCACTCCAGTAGTCTTGCCTGGGAAGTCCATGGACAGAGGAGCCTGGCAGGCTTCAGTCCATGGGGTTGCACAGAGTTGGGACAGAACTTAGTGACTGAGCACGCACACAGGCAAGTGAGCACTGGCTTCGGTTTCAAATCACTGACTGCATTAGCCCCTACAAGAGAGTCAGCCTGTCCTTGGAAGCTTTGAATTCTCCTCTGTAGCTATGAAAGTCTAGATTGCATTTTCTTCCATAATAAGGCTATTCTATGTACATCAAAAATCTGTTGTTGTGGCCACCTTCCTGAATTATGCTAGCTAGATCATCTGGTTGACTTGCTGCAGCTTCTGTGTCAGCACTTGCTGTTTTACTTTGTACTTTTATGTTATGGACAATGGCTTCTTTCCTTAAACCTCATGAACCAACCTCTGTTATCTTTAAACTTTTCTTTTGCAGCTTCCTCACCTCTCTCAGCTTTCACAGAATTGGAGAGAGTTAGGGCCTTGCTCCAGATTAGGCCTAGGTTTGAGGGAATGTTGTGGCTGGTTTGATCTTCTATCCAGACCACTAAAACTTTCTCCATATCAACAATAGGGCTGTTTCACTTCCTTATCGTTCCTGTGTTTATTGGAGTAGCACTTTTAATTTCCTTCAAGAATTTTTCCTTTTCATTCACAACTTGGCTGTCTGGCACAAGAGGCCTCACTTTCAGCCTATCTTGGCTTTCGATATGCCTTCCTCACTAAAATTAATCATTTCTAGCTTTTGATTTAAAGTGAGAGATATGCAATTTTTCCTTTCACTTGAACACTTAGAGGCTATTACACTGTTGTGAATTGGCCTAATTTTGGAAGGAATGATGCTAAAGCTGAAACTCCAGTACTTTGGTCACCTCATGCGAAGAGTTGACTCATTGGAAAAGACTCTGATGCTGGGAGGGACTGGGGGCAGGAGGAGAAGGGGATGACAGAGGATGAGATGGCTGGATGGCATCACCAACTCAATGGACGTGAGTGTGAGTGAACTCCGGGAGTCGGTGATGGACAGGGAGGCCTGGTGTGCTGCGATTCATGGGGTTGCAAAGACTTGGACACGACTGAGCGACTGAAATGAACTGAACTGAACTGAATTTCAATATTGTTGTGTCTCAGGGAATAGGGAGGCTTGAGAAGAGGGGGAGAGACATGGGAACAGCCAGTTGGTCGAACAGTCAGAACACACAATATTTATTAGGTTCTCTGTCTTATATGATCATGATTTGTGGCACCCCAAAACAAGTACAATAGGAACATCAGAGATCACTGATCACAGATCACCATAACAAATATAGTAATAGCCAAACAAAACTTGAAATACTGTGAGAATTGCCAAAATGTTGTACAGAAACATGAAGTGAGCAAATGCTATTGGGAAAATGGTGCTGATAGACTTGTTTGATGCAAAGTGAAAGTAGATCAGTTGTGTTTGACTCTTTACAACCCCATCGACTATACAGTCCACAGAAATCTCTAGGCCAGAGTACTGGAGTGGGTATCCTTTCCCTTCTCCAGGGGATCTTTCCAACCCAGAAATCGAACTGGGGTCTCCTGCATTGCAGGCAGATTCTTTACCAACTAAGCTATCAGAATGCAGGGTAGCCACAAAACTTCATTTGTAAAAAATGCAATTATCTGTGAGGTATAATAAAGTACAGTAAAATGAGGTAAGTCCATATATTAGTTTCAGGTGTAAAACAATAATTTGATATTTGTATGTATTGCAAAATGATCACAGCAGTAAGTCTGGTAACATCCAACACTGCATATAGTTACAAATTTATTTTTCTTGAGAACTCTTAAGAACCACTCACTTAGCAACTGTCAAAGTACAATATAAGTAAATATAGTCACCACCTTGTACATAGTATCCACATGACTTATTTAGTTTATAACTGGAAATTTGTACCTTTTGATTCCTTCACCTATCTCACTCACTCCCACCCCCTCCTCTGGCAGCCAACAGTTTGTTCTGTGTATCTATGAGTTTGGCTGTATTTTTAGGGTTTGTTTTTGTTTTGTTTGGTGGGAGGGATTCAACATATAGGTGAGATCATAGTGTATTTGTCTTTTTCTTTCTGACTTATTTTACGTAGCACAGTGCCTGCAAGGTACATTCATATTGTTGCAAATGGCAAGATTTTATTATTTTTTAATATTCCATTGTGTGTATTCATATATACCATATTTTCTTTATCCATTTACCCATTAATGGACATTTAGCTATTGTTTTGGCTATTGAAAATAATGCTTAATGAACATCATTTTGAATTAGTGATTTTTTATTTTTCAAATAAATACCCAGAAGTTGAATGCTGGATCATGTGGTAGTTCTATTTTTGAGGAACCTCTGTACTATTTTCCATAGTAGCTGCACCACTTTACATCCCTACAAACACTGTACAACCATTCTTTTTTCTCTACACCCTCTCCAACATTTGTTATTATTTGCTTTTTGGTAATAGCCATTCTGACTATGGTGTCAGAATGTGTAAGGTGATAAGGGGTAAGATGATATGTCATGGTAGTTTTCATTGGGATATCCCTAGTGATTAGTGATGTCGAGAACCTTTTCATGTACTCATTGACCAACTGTGTCTTCTTTGGAAAAATGTCTATTCAGATTCTCTGCTTTTTTTTTTTTTAACTTTATTTTACTTTACAATACTGTATTGGTTTTGCCATACATTGACATGAATCCACCACGGGTGTATACAAGCTCCCAATCCTGAATCCCCCTCCCACCTCCCACCCCATATCATCTCTCTGGATTATCGCCATGCACCAGCCCCAAGCATCCTGTATCCTGTATCGAACATAGACTGGCAATTCGTTTCTTACATGATAGTATACATGTTTCAATGCCATTCTCCCAAATCATCCCACCCTCTCCCCCTCCCTCAGAGTCCAAAAGTCCGTTCTATATATCTGTGTCTCTTTTGCTGTCTTGCATACAGGGTCATCATTACCATCTTTCTAAATTCCGTATATATGTGTCAGTATACTGTATTGGTGTTTTTCTTTCTGGCTTACTTCACTCTGTATAATCGGCTCCAGTTTCATCCATCTCATTAGAACTGATTCAAATGTATTCTTTATAATGTCTGAGTAATACTCCATTGTGTATATGTACCACAGCTTTCTTATCCATTCATCTGCTGATGGACATCTAGGTTGTTTCCATGTCCTGGCTATTATAAACAGTGCTGCAATGAACATTGGGGTACATGTGTCTCTTTCAATTCTGGTTTCCTCGGTGTGTATGCCCAGCAGTGGGATTGCTGGGTCATAAGGTAGCTCTATTTGCAATTTTTTAAGGAATCTCCACACTGTTTTCCATAGTGGCTGTACTAGTTTGCATTCCCACCAACAGTGTAAGAGGTTTCCCTTTTCTCCGCATCCTCTCCAGCACTTATTGCTTGTAGACTTTTGGATCGCAGCCATTCTGACTGATGTGAAATGGTACCTCATTGTGGTCTTGATTTGCATTTCTCTGATAATGAGTGATGTTGAGCATCTTTTCATGTGTTTGTTAGCCATCCGTATGTCTTCTTTGGAGAAATGCCTATTTAGTTCTTTGGCCCATTTTTTGATTGGGTCGTTTATTTTTCTGGAATTGAGCTGCATAAGTTGCTTGTATATTTTTGAATTAGTTGTTTGTCAGTTGCTTCATTTGCTATTGTTTACTCCCATTCAGAAGGCTGTCTTTTCACCTTACTTATAGTTTCCTTTGTTGTGCAGAAGCTTTTAATTTTAATTAGATCCCATTTGTTTATTTTTGCTTTTATTTCCAGTATTCTGGGAGGTGGATCATAGAGGATCCTGCTGTGATTTATGTCGGAGAGTGTTTTGCCTATGTTCTCCTCTAGGAGTTTTATAGTTTCTGGTCTTACACTTAGATCTTTAATCCATTTTGAGTTTATTTTTGTGTGTGGTGTTAGAAAGTGATCTAGTTTCATTCTTTTACAAGTGGTTGACCAGTTTTCTCAGCACCACTTGTTAAAGAGATTGTCTTTACTCCATTGTATATTCTTGCCTCCTTTGTCGAAGATAAGGTGTCCATAGGTGTGTGGATTTATCTCTGGGCTTTCTATTTTGTTCCATTGATCTATATGTCTGTCTTTGTGCCAGTACCATACTGTCTTGATGACTGTGGCTTTGTAGTAGAGCCTGAAGTCAAGCAAGTTGATTCCTCCTCTCTGCTTATTTTTAAAATCAGAACTCAAACTCAGTTGAGTTGTGAGTTCTTTGTATACTTTGGATACTAACCTTTTATTACACGTAAGATGTATAATTATTATCTCCCACTAGTATGTTGCCTTTTCATTTTGTTGATGGTTTCCTTTTCTGTGCAGAAGCCTTTTAGTTTGTCTTGTTTACTTTTATAATTAGTCCTACTTGTTTATTTTTTATTTTACTGTAAGAGCCAGACATGACTGAGTGACTTCCCTTCCACTTTTCACTTTCATGCATTGGAGAAGGAAATGGCAACCCACTCCAGTGTTCTTGCCTGGAGAATCCCAGGCACGGGGGAGCCTGGTGGGCTGCCGTCTATGGGGTCACACAGAGTTGGACATGACTGAAGTGACTTAGCAGCAGCAGCAGCTCTTGATGTCAAATCCAAAAATTCATTGCCAAGACTGATGTCAAGCAGTTTACCACCTATGTTTTCTTTTAGAAGTTTTATAGTTTCAGGTCCTACATTCAAGTCTTTAATCCATTTTGATGTAATTTTGGTGTATGGTATAAAGTAGTAGTCCAACTTCATTGTTTTCCATTGGCTGTCCAGTTTTCCCAAAACCACTTGTTAAAGAAGCTGTCTTTTCCTATTGTATATTTTTGCCTCCTTTGTCATAGATTAATTGCCCATATAAGTGTGGATTCATTTCTGGCTTCTCTATTCTGTTTCATTTATTTATGGTGTTTTAAATGCCAGTACAATACTATTTTGATTATTATAGCTTTGTGGTACAGTTTGAAATCGGGGCATATGATGCCTTTATCTTTGTTCTTCTCTCTCAAGATTGCTCTCACTATTCACGGTCTTTTGTGTTTCCATACAAATGTTTTGAAATTACTTGTTCTATTTCTATGAAAAATGTCATTGGAATTTTGATGGGGATTGCACTGAATCTGTAAATTGCTTCAGGTAGTATGAACATTTTAACAATTATAATTCTTCCAATCAATGAGCATGGAATATCTTTCCATTTCTTTGTATCATCTCCATTTTCTTTCATTAATATCTTGGTTTTTAGTGAATAGGACTTTCATCTCCTTGATTAAATTTATTCTTAAATATTTTACTCTTTTTGTTGCAGTTTTAAATAGGATTGAATTTCTAGTGTTGATCTGCTAGTGACTGGGGCCGGTTCCTAATACAACTGACTGTGGGGTGTCCCAAGCTGTGCTGTCCTGCTCGTGAGAGTTGGGTCCCAGGGTGGCTGGCTGAGGAGTCCAGGGTATCTTGGATTGGTGTTGGTCTGCTAATGGGCTGAGGACTAGATGGTCCTGGGTCTGGTACTGGCCTGCTGTCATGTTGGTGGGGTCCTGTGTTGGCCTGAGGCATCCCCATACTGGTGCAGACAGACTGGTGGGTGGGGTGGGGTCCTCCAGCTAGCAAGACAGAAGGAGGATTCAAAACAGCACCTGCCAGCACTGGTATCTTTGTGGTAGTGTTCTTGGGGCTTATCTTTCTAGTGCAGGACCACTGGGCTGCAGTGCCTAATGTGGGGCTTGGCCCCTCATTCCTTGATGAGAACCTCTCCTATTGCAATTTTTCGCCTGTTTGTGAGTCTCCCACACAGGGGTACGGATCTTGACTCTGCAATATCTCCTCCCTCCTACCTGTGTTGTTTTGCTTTCTTCATTGTATTTTTAGTTGTAGCAGGTCTTTTCTGGTAGATTTTGGTATGTTTCATTAATTGCTACGTATATATTTGTGATTTTAGGTGTGTTCATGAGAGAAAGTGAGCTTAGGGTCTTCTTACTCTGCTTTCTTCATCAGTTTCATAGCTTTTCCTCTTTAATTTCTGATTTTATTTGAGTACCCCCCCTTTGATGAGTCTACCTGAAGATTTGTAAATTTTGTTTACCTTTTCATTTTTTTTAATTTAATTTTAAAATCTTTAATTCTTACATGTGTTCCCAAACATGAACCCCCCTCCCACCTCCCTCCCCATAACATCTCTGTGGGTCATCCCCATGCACCAGCCCCAAGCATGCTGTATCCTGCATCAGACATAGACTGGCAATTCAATTCTTACATGATAGTATACATGATAGAATGCCATTCTCCCAAATCATCCCACTCTCTCCCTCTCCCTCTGAGTCCAAAAGTCCGTTATACACCGCTGTGTCTTTTTTCCTGTCTTGCATACAGGGTCGTCATTGCTATCTTTCTAAATTCCATATATATGTGTTAGTATACTGTATTGGTGTTTTTCTTTCTGGCTTACTTCACTCTGTATAATCGGCTCCAGTTTCATCCATCTCATCAGAACTGATTCAAATGAATTCTTTTTAACGGCTGAGTAATACTCCATTGTGTACATGTACCAAAGCTTTCTTATCCATTCATCTGCTGATGGACATCTAGGTTGTTTCCATGTCCTGGCTATTATAAACAGTGCTGTGATAAACATTGGGGTACATGTGTCTCTTTCAATTCTGGTTTCCTCGGTGTGTATGCCCAGCAGTGGGATTGCTGGGTCATAAGGTAGTTCTATTTGCAATTTTTTAAGGAATCTCCACACTGTTCTCCATAGTGGCTGTACTAGTTTGCATTCCCACCAACAGTGTAGGAGGGTTCCCTTTTCTCCACACCCTCTCCAGCATTTATTGCTTGCAGATTTTTGGATCGCAGACATTCTGACTGGTGTGAAGTGGTACCTCATTGTGGTTTTGATTTGCATTTCTCTGATAATGAGTGATGTTGAGCATCTTTTCATGTGTTTGTTAGCCATCCGTATGTCTTCTTTGGAGAAATGTCTGTTTAGATCTTTGGCCCATTTTTTGATTGGGTCATTTATTTTTCTGGAATTGAGCTGCATAAGTTGCTTGTATATTTTTGAGATTAGTTGTTTGTCAGTTGCTTCATTTGCTATTATTTTCTCCCATTCAGAAGGCTGTCTTTTCACCTTGCGTATATTTTCCTTTGTTGTGCAGAAGCTTTTAATTTTAATTAGATCCCGTTTGTTTATTTTTGCTTTTATTTCCAGAATTCTGGGAGGTGGGTCATAGAGAATCCTGCTGTGATTTATGTCGGAGAGTGTTTTGCCTATGTTCTCCTCTAGGAGTTTTATAGTTTCTGGTCTTACATTTAGATCTTTAATCCATTTTGAGTTTATTTTTGTGTGCGGTGTTAGAAAGTGATCTAGTTTCATTCTTTTACAAGTGGTTGACCAGTTTTCCCAGCACCACTTGTTAAAGAGATTGTCTTTACTCCATTGTATATTCTTGCCTCCTTTGTCAAAGATAAGGTGTCCATATGTGTGTGGATTTATCTCTGGGCTTTCTATTTTGTTCCATTGATCTATATGTCTGTCTTTGTGCCAGTTCCATACTGTTTTGATGACTGTGGCTTTGTAGTAGAGCCTGAAGTCAGGCAAGTTGATTCCTCCAGTTCCATTCTTCTTTCTCAAGATTGCTTTGGCAATTCGAGTTTTTTTGTATTTCCATACAAATCTTGAAATTATTTGTTCTAGTTCTGTGAAAAATATGGCTGGTAGCTTGATAGGGATTGCATTGAATTTGTAAATTGCTTTGGGTAGTATACTCATTTTCACTATATTGATTCTTCCGATCCATGAACATGGTATATTTCTCCATCTATTAGTGTCCTCTTTGATTTCTTTCATCAGTGTTTTATAGTTTTCTATATATAGGTCTTTAGTTTCTTTAGGTAGATATATTCCTAAGTATTTTATTCTTTTCGTTGCAATGGTGAATGGAATTGTTTCCTTAATTTCTTTTTCTACTTTCTCATTATTAGTGTATAGGAATGCAAGGGATTTCTGTGTGTTGATTTTATATCCTGCAACTTTACTATATTCATTGATGAGCTCTAGTAATTTTCTGGTGGAGTCTTTAGGGTTTTCCATGTAGAGGATCATGTCATCTGCAAACAGTGAGAGTTTTACTTCTTCTTTTCCAATTTGGATTCCTTTTATTTCTTTTTCTGCTCTGATTGCTGTGGCCAAAACTTCCAGAACTATGTTGAATAGTAGCGGTGAAAGTGGACACCCTTGTCTTGTTCCTGACTTTAGGGGAAATGCTTTCAATTTTTCACCATTGAGGATAATGTTTGCTGTGGGTTTGTCATATATAGCTTTTATTATGTTGAGGTATGTTCCTTCTATTCCTGCTTTCTGGAGAGTTTTTATCATAAATGGATGTTGAATTTTGTCAAAGGCCTTCTCTGCATCTATTGAGATAATCATATGGTTTTTATTTTTCAATTTGTTAATGTGGTGAATTACATTGATTGATTTGCGGATATTGAAGAATCCTTGCATCCCTGGGATAAAGCCCACTTGGTCATGGTGTATGATCTTTTTAATGTGTTGTTGGATTCTGATTGCTAGAATTTTGTTGAGGATTTTTGCATCTATGTTCATCAGTGATATTAGCCTGTAGTTTTCTTTTTTTGTGACATCTTTGTCAGGTTTTGGTATTAGGGTGATGGTGGCCTCATAGAATGAGTTTGGAAGTTTACCTTCCTCTGCAATTTTCTGGAAGAGTTTGAGTAGGATAGGTGTTAGCTCTTCTCTAAATTTTTGGTAGAATTCAGCTGTGAAGCCGTCTGGACCTGGGCTTTTGTTTGCTGGAAGATTTCTGATTACAGTTTCAATTTTTGTGCTTGTGATGGGTCTGTTAAGATTTTCTATTTCTTCCTGGTTCAGTTTTGGAAAATTGTACTTTTCTAAGAATTTGTCCATTTCTTCCACGTTGTCCATTTTATTGGCATACAACTGCTGATAGTAGTCTGTTATGATCCTTTGTATTTCTGTGTTGTCTGTTGTGATCTCTCCATTTTCATTTGTAATTTTATTGATTTGATTTTTCTCTCTGCTTCTTGATGAGTCTGGCTAGTGGTTTGTCAATTTTATTTATCCTTTCAAAGAACCAGCTTTTGGCCTTGTTGATTTTTGCTATGGTCTCTTTTGTTTCTTTAGCATTTATTTCTGCCCTAATTTTTAAGATTTCTTTCCTTCTACTAACTCTGGGGTTCTCCAATTCTTCCTTTTCTAGTTGCTTTAGTTGTAGAGTTAGGTTATTTATTTGACTTTTTTCTTGTTTCTTGAGGTGTGCCTGTATTGCTATGAACTTTCCCCTTAGCACTGCTTTTATAGTGTCCCACAGGTTTTGGGTTGTTGTGTTTTCATTTTCATTCGTTTCTAGGCATATTTTGATTTCTTTTTTGATTTCTTCTGTGATTTGTTGATTATTCAGAAGTGTGTTGTTCAACCTCCATGTGTTGGAATTTTTAGTAGTTTTTCTCCTGTAATTGAGATCTAATCTTAATGCATTATGGTCAGAAAAGATGCTTGGAATGATTTCGATTTTTTTGAATTTATCAAGTTTAGATTTATGGCCCAGGATGTGATCTATCCTGGAGAAGGTTCCATGAGCACTTGAAAAAAAGGTGAAATTCATTGTTTTGGGGTGAAATGTCCTATAGATATCAATTAGGTCTAATTGATCTAATGTATCATTTAAAGTTTGCGTTTCTTTGTTAATTTTCTGTTTAGTTGATCTGTCCATAGGTGTGAGTGGGGTATTAAAGTCTCCCACTATTATTGTGTTATTGTTGATTTCCCCTTTCATACTTGTTAGCATTTGTCTTACATATTGCGGTGCTCCTATATTGGGTGCATATATATTTATAATTGTTATATCTTCTTCTTGGATTGATCCTTTGATCATTATGTAATGGCCTTCTTTGTCTCTTTTCACAGCCTTTGTTTTAAAGTCTATTTTATCAGATATGAGTATTGCCACTCCTGCTTTCTTTTGGTCTCTATTTGCGTGGTATATACTTTTCCAGCCCTTCAGTTTCAGTCTGTATGTGTCCCTTGTTTTGAGGTGGGTCTCTTGTAAGCAGCATATAGAGGGGTCTTGTTTTTGTATCCATTCGGCCAGTCTTTGCCTTTTGGTTGGGGCGTTCAACCCATTTATGTTTAAGGTAATTATTGATAAGTATGATCCAGTTACCATTTACTTTATTGTTTTGGGTTCGGGTTTATACACCCTTTTCGTGTTTTCTGTCTAGAGAATATCCTTTAGCATTTGTTGGAGAGCTGGTTTGGTGGTGCTGAATTCTCTCAGCTTTTGCTTGTCTGTAATGCTTTTGATTTCTCCTTCGTATTTGAATGAGATCCTTGCTGGGTACAGTAATCTGGGCTGTAGGTTATTGTCTTTCATCACTTTAAGTATGTCTTGCCATTCCCTCCTGGCCTGAAGAGTTTCTATTGAAAGATCAGCTGTTATCCTTATGGGAATCCCCTTGTGTGTTATTTGTTGTTTTTCCCTTGCTGCTTTTAATATTTGTTCTTTGTGTTTGATCTTTGTTAATTTAATTAATATGTGTCTTGGGGTGTTTCGCCTTGGGTTTATCCTATTTGGAACTCTCTGTGTTTCTTGGACTTGGGTGATTATTTCCTTCCCCATTTTAGGGAAGTTTTCAACTATTATCTCCTCAAGGATTTTCTCATGATCTTTCTTTCTGTCTTCTTCTTCTGGGACTCCTATAATTCGAATGTTGGAGCGTTTCATATTGTCCTGGAGGTCTCTGAGATTGTCCTCGTTTCTTTTAATTCGTTTTTCTTGTTTCCTCTCTGATTCATTTATTTCTACCATTCTATCTTCTATTTCACTAATCCTATCTTCTGCCTCCGTTATTCTACTATTTGTTGCCTCCAGAGTGTTTCTGATCTCATTTATTGCATTATTCATTATATTTTGACTCTTTTTTATTTCTTCTAGGTCCTTGTTAAACCTTTCTTGCATCTTCTCAATCCTTGTCTCTAGGCTATTTATCTGTGATTCCATTTTGATTTCAAGATTTTGGATCATTTTCACTATCAATATTCGGAATTCCTTCTCAGGTAGATTCCCTACTTCTTCCTCTTTTGTTTGGTTTGGTGGGCAACTCTCCTGTTCCTTTACCTGCTGAGTATTCCTCTGTCTCTTCATCTTGGTTATATTGCTGCGTTTGGGGTGGTCTTTTTATATTCTGGTAATTTGTGGAGTTCTCTTTATTATGGAGCTTCCTCACTGTGGGTGGGGTTCTATCAGTGGCTTGTCAAGGTTTCCTGGTTAGGGAGGCTTGTGTTGGAGTTCTGGTGGGTGGAGCTGGGTTTCTTCTCTCTGGAGTGCAGTGGAGTGACCAGTGATGGGTTATGAGACATCAAAGGTTTTGGAATAATTTTGAGCTGCCTGTATATTGAAGCTCAGGGGAGTGTTCCTGTGTTGCTGGAGAATTTGAGTGATATGTCTTGTTTTGGAACTTGTTGGCCCTTGGGTGGAGCTTGGTTTCAGTGTAGGTATGAAGGCATTTGATGAGCTCCTACTGCTTAATGTTCCCTGAATTCAAGAGTTCTCTAATGTTTTCAGGCTTTGGATTTAAGCCTCCTGCTTCTGGTCTTCAGTTTTGTTTTTACAGTAGCCTCTAGACTTCTCCATCTATACAGCACCGATGATAAAACATCTAGGTTAAAGATGAAAAGTTTCTCCACATTGAGGGACACTCAGAGAGGTTCACTGAGTTACAAGGAGAAGAGAAGATGGAGGGGGTAGTTAGAGGTAACTGGAATGAGATGCGGTGAGATCAAAAGAGGAGAAAGCAAGCTAGCCAGTAGTAACTTCCTTATGTGTGCTCTATAGTCTGGCCCACTCAGAGGTATTTACGGAGTTATACGGGGAAGAGGAGAGGGAGGAAGTAGACAGAGGTGACCAGGAGGATAAGAGAGAGGAATGAGAAGGAGAGAGACAAATCCTGCCAGTAACCAGTTCCTTAGGTGTTCTCCACCATCTGGAACACACAGAGATTCACAGAGTTGGATAGAGAAGAGATGGGGGAGAAAAGAGACAGAGGCCACCTGGTGGAGAAAAAGGAGAGTCCATAGGAGAAGAGAGTGGTCAAGCCAGTAATCTCGCTCTCAGGTAAACTTGGGTAGTGAAGTTTGGGTTTTTAAATGAACAAAATTGACAACAAAAACCTAAGAGCAAAGGTTAAAAATCTAGAGTAGAGGTTGGATTTTCAAAAATCCAATATTAAAGAAAAGAAGCAGAAGGAAAAAAGGAGGAAAGAAAGAAAAAAAAAACAAGAATTATTAAAAAAAACAAAACAAACAAACAAAAAAAAAACCCACCAACAACCATCCAAAGGCTATATATGGTGTTTGCCTTAAAAAAAAAAAAAAAGTCTTTTTTTAAAAAATAGTAATAATAGGTTATAGTAATAAAAATTAGAGGAGAAATAGAAGACTTAACAATTAAAAAAAAAGTTAGGAAAAAAAAAGAAAAAAGAAAAAAAAAAGGAATGATTTTAAAAATAGTAAAAATATTTCTGGCCCTTCTCTGATGTTTTGGGCCGTGTGGGATCACTTCCAAGGTGGTTCCCTCTGTTTAACTTCTTCCATTTGCTGGTTTTTCAGGCTCACTAGTTCAGTCGCGCTGTGGGGAGGGGGGATGCTGCAAACAAATAGCACTGTCGTGTGCTCACAGTGTCTCAGCCCCGCTTGACCTGTCCCTTCTCGCGGCGCACAAACCGCTCCGGCTCTACGATGCACAGCCGGGAACCATCTGGGGCCAGCCCTAGGCTGCGTGCACTTCCTCGGTTCAAGCCGCTCAGGTTTGGCGCTCAGGCAGCCCTCAGAGGCACAGATTCGGCTGGGACTGCGCTTTGTGCCCTTCCCAGGTCCAAGTAGCTCAGGAGTTTGGCGAGCGTGATCGCCGCGGCTTGTCACCTTTTCTGCCGCCGCTGCTCAGCTTTCTGGGTGGACCGCTGGCGTCCCCCGTGAGGCAGATTGTGACTGTCCAGCACCCCCAGAAGTCTTAGCAAAGAAGCCTGCTTGCAGTTAGGTAAGTAAAGTCTCTCCGGGTCTGCAATTGCCCCTTTCCAGTCCTTACGGCTCTGGCTGCCTGTCCCCGGCGGGGGATGGTCTGCAGCCGGCTTTTTCCGTTCCGTCCTTTGTTCTGTGCTCGGTCCTGGCGGTGTCTTATGTTCGAGCTTTTCGTGCGGTAGCTATCCCACAATCTGGTTTGCTAGCCCAAGTTAGATCGTTCTGGTTGCGCGTGGGGCGTTCCTGCCCGATTCTTACAAAGCACTGCAGCCCGCGCCTCCCGCGCGTCCCTGCCCTGCCCCCACTTCCCAATGGCGGATGCAGGCGTCTGTGCTGCTTTTCCGCTGGGGGAGTTACTGTTGGGCTTGTAATCTCTTGGTTTTAATTATTTCTTTATTTTTCCTTCCTGTTATGTTGCCCTCTGTGTTTCCAAGACTCGCCACAGACTCGGTAGGGAGAATGTTTCCTGGTGTTTGGAAACCTCTCTTCTTAAAATTCCCTTCCTGGGACGGGCTTCCCTTCGCGGGACAGAGCTCCCTCCCCACCTTCTTTGTCTCCTTTTTCGTCTTTTATATTTTTTCCTACCTGTTTTTGAAGACAATGGTCTGCTTTTCTGGTTGCCTGATGTCCTCTGCCAGCCTACAGAAGTTGTTTTGTGGAGTTTGCTCAGCGTTGAAATGTTCTTTTGAGGAATTTGTGAGGGAGAAAGTGGTCTTCCCGTCCTGTTCCTCCGCCATCTTTATGCTCCCTGTTTACCTTTTCAAAGAGAAAATGTTATTTTTATTTTTGCTCTGAGTTTTGTTACTAACTTCCTTCTACTAACTTTGGTTGTCATTTTTTCCCCTGGTGCTTTAAGGTGCAAAATTAGGTTGCTTACTTGAGATTTTTCTTGTTGCTTGATGTAGGCCTTTATCACTATGACAATTCCTCTCAGAGCAGCTTTTGCTGCGTCTGATATGTTTTGATATATTTTCACTTTCCTCTGTCTCTTTTTTAATTTATCTTTTGCTTTCCTCTTTGACCCATTGGCTGTTCAGTAGCATGTCTCTACTCCACATATTTATGAATTTTCCAGGTTTCTTCTTGTAACTGATTTTCTAGTCTCATACCGTTGTTGTTGAAGATATCTGATATGATTTCAATTGCCTTAAATTTCTTAAGGTTTGTTTTGTGCCTGATATATGAACCCTCCTGGAAAATAGAATGTTCCATGTATACTCGAGCAGAATGTGTATTCTTTTGCTTTTGAATGGAATGTTCTGTGTATAATATATATGTTAAGTCCATCTGGTGTAATATGTTGTTTCAGGTCAATGTTTCCTTATTGAATTTCTGTCTGGGTGACCTAACCATTTATGTAAGTGGGGTATTAAAATCCCCTATTATTGTTTTGCCATCTTTTTCTCTCTTTAGGTCTGTAAATGTTTGCTTTACATATTTAGCTCCTCTTGTGTTGGGTGCATAAATATATACAAATGGATGTCTGTTTTCTTCCCAAGATCAGAGAAGTTTTCAGCCATTATTTATTCAAGTAAATGTCTGCTTCTTTCTCTCATTCTCTCTCCTTTTTCTGGGGCCCCTATTATGTGAATGTTAGTCTGCTTGATGCTGTCCTTTAAGTCCCTTAAATGATCTTCACTTTTTTCATTCTGTTTTCTTTCTGCTGTTTTGTGCTGCTCCTCTTGGGTGATTTCCACTGTCCTGTCTTTGAATTCGCTGATTTATTTGGACTGCTGTTGAACCCCTCTAGTGTGTTTTTCAGTATCGTCTTTGGGTCTTTGATGTCTATCACTAGTACTTTCTTATATTTTCTATCTTGTTTTTAAAGTGCTCACTGTGTTCATGCATTCTTCTTTCAATGCTTATGAACATTACTTTGAACTCTTTATCAGGTAAATTATTGTGCTTCATTAAGGTGTTTTTTTTTTTTCCCTAAGGTTTTATCTTGTGGAGCATACTCCTCTATTCCTTCATCTTGTTTGATTCTATGTTGGTTTCTATGCCTTAGAAGAAAGAGCCACTTCTCCCAGTCTTGAAGGGTTAGCCTTGTGTAGGAGATACATCTTATCATTCAATCCTGCTCTGGTTCTTAGCTGTCTGTCAAAACTTTGTAATTGTCTAAGAGGCCTATTTTATTTTTAGTGGCTCCCAGTAGTTAAGGGTGTTGTAAGAACTACAAGTGATCTGAAAGGAAAGATCTTAGCACTGAGATTCAGACTGACAGGAAGCCTGAACTTCAGGCAACACCTTTTAAAGAATACAAGTATATTTAGTCCTATGGGACCACAAGTGTAAGCTCCATTGGCCACCAGAGCCAAGCATTCTAGAAATGCCCCTTGGGTGACAGTTGCAAAAATTTGGGCTTCAGATGACTGTATAAATGCCTTTCTGGGAGATACTGGCAAGGTATACTGAGGCTGAGGGAGAGAGCAAAGAGTGTGTCCACTGGCCTGTGTTTCCTGAGAGCATCTCCATCAGGGTCTAGATGTGTGCCAAACCAGAAGTCTGCCCCTAGTGTTGAAGCTCTAGGACAAGCAAATAGGTTTCTTTTGCAGAAAGACTGGGAGTGTGTTTCTGTCTGCTCTCTGTGCCATGCCCTGTGGGTAGTAGCCGAGAACTGGGTTTCTAGTTGTTACAGTCCTGTGGGATCCAGGAACACAAGCCCGTCTGGCCATCAGAGCCAGGTGATCACAGAGTATCCTCTGGGTGGAAACTGCAAAAAGCACGGTACCAGATGTGTATAAAAGCTCCCCTCTAGGAGATACTGGTGCTCTGGAGCATAGCAGAGGAATAGCACAAAGACAGCATCCATCCTCCAAGATCTCTGGAAGGGATTTAGTCAGCCCTTAGATGTAGCTTTAATTAGAAGCTTGTCCCTCAGGCTACAGCTATAAGATAATAGGTTTGTTTCTTAGAAAGACTGAGTCCTGGGTCTGTTGCTTATTATTGTGCTCTGGAGGGTGGGAGATGGTAGCCATTTAAAAACTCTTTCTTCATTGGCTCCAGTCCTGTGGGACTCATGAGTTTAAGCCTCACTGGTCTCCTCCAACATAGAGGTTCCTCTGATGGCAGCCACAGAAATCAGGGCACCAGACAAGGATGTAAGCTCCTTTCTGGGTATACTAGTGAGCTGGACTGAGGTGAGCTGGAGAGTGCAGAAAGAATGTGTCCAATGGCCTCTGTTTACCAAGGGGACCTCTATAGGCCTCAAGATACATATGCCAAACCAGAAGGCTTCCCTTCAAGCCAAAACTTCTCAACATGCAGAAAGGTCTCTTTCACAGAGGAGTGTTTCAGTCTTCTGCCTGTACAGTACCCTGGAGATGGTAGTCTGCCAAGAGCTGTCTTTTCAATTGTTAATGTCCTGTGGGATTCAGGATCCAGAGCCAGGTGATGAAGTGGCATTCTCTGGGCAGTTCAGTACAGTTCAGTCGCTCAGTCGTGTCCACTCTTTGCGATCCCATGAATTGCAGCACGCCAGGCCTCCCTGTCCATCACCAACTCCTAGAATTCACCCAGACTCACGTCCATCGAGTCTGTGATGCCATCGGGCCATCTCATCCTCTGTTGCCACCTTCTCCTGCCCCCAATCCCTCCCAGCATCAGAGTCTTTTCCAATGAGTCAATTCTTTTCATAAAGTGGCCAAAGTACTGGAGTTTCAGCTTTAGCATCATTCCTTCCAAAGAAATCCCAGGGCTGATCTCCTTCAGAATGGACTGATTGGATCTCCTTGCAGTCCAAGGGACTCTTAAGAGTCTTCTCCAACACCACAGTTCAAAAGCATCAATTCTTTGGTGCTCAGCTTTCTTCACAGTCCAACTCTCACATCCATATATGACCACTGGAAAAACCATAGCCTTGACTAGACAGACCTTTGTTGGCTGCTTTTCAATATGCTGTCTAGGTTGGTCATAACTTTCCTTTCAAGGAGTAAGCATCTTTTAATTTCATGGCTGCAGTCACCATCTGCAGTGATTTTGGAGCCCCCAAAAATAAAGTCTGACACTGTTTCTATTGTTTCCCCATCTATTTCCCATGGAGTGATGGGACCAGAGGCCATGATCTTCGTTTTCTGAATGTTGAGCTTTAAGCCAACTTTTTCACTCTCCTCTTTCACTTTCATCAAGAGGCTTTTTAGTTCCTCTTCACTTTCTGCCATAAGGGTGGTGTCATCTGCATATCCTAAGTTATTGATATTTCTCCCAGCAATCTTGATTCCAGCTTGTGCTTCTTCCAGCCCAGAGTTTCTCATGATGTACTCTGCATAGAAGTTAAATAAGCAGGGTGACAATATACAGCCTCGAAGTACTCCTTTTCCTATTTGGAACCAGTCTGTTGTTCCATGTCCACTTCTAACTGTTGCTTCCTGACCTGCATACAGGTTTCTCAAGAGGCAGGTCAGGTGGTCTGGTATTCCCATCTCTTTCAGAATTTTCCACAGTTTATTGTGATCCACACAGTCAAAGGCTTTGGCATGGTCAATAAAGCAGAAATAGATGTTTTTCTGGAACTCTCTTGCTTTTTTGATAATTCAGCAGATGTTGGCAATTTGATCTCTGGTTCCTTTGCCTTTTCTAAAACCAGCTTGAACATCTGGAAGTTCATGGTTCACGTATTGCTGAAGCCTGGCTTGGAGAATTTTGAGCATTACTTTACTAGCATGTGAGATGAGTACAATTGTGTGGTAGTTTGAGCATTCTTTGGCATTGCCTTTCTTTGGGATTGGAATGAAAACTGACCTTTTCTAGTCCTGTGGCCACTGCTGAGTTTTCCAAATTTGCTGGCATATTGAGTGCAGCACTTTCACAGCATCATCTTTCAGGATCTGAAATAGCTCTACTGGAATTCCATCACCTCCACTAGCTTTGTTCATAGTGATGCTTTCTAAGGCCCACTTGACTTCACATTCCAGGATGTCTGGCTCTAGGTGAGTGATCACACCATTATGATTATCTTGGTTGTGAAGATCTTTTTTGTACAGTTCTTCCGTGTATTCTTGCCACCCCTTCTTAATATATTCTGCTTCTGTTAGGTCCATACCATTTCTGTCCTTTATCGAGCCCATCTTTGCATGAAATGTTCCCTTGGTATCTCTATAATTTTCTTGAAGAGATCTCTAGTCTTTCCCATTCTGTTGTTTTCCTCTATTTCTTTGCATTGATCGCTGAGGAAGGCTTTCTTATGTCTTCTTGCTATTCTTTGGAACTCTGCATTCAGATGCTTATATCTTTCCTTTTCTCCTTTGCTTTTCACTTCTCTTCTTTTCACAGCTATTTGTAAGGCCTCCCCAGACAGCCATTTTGCTTTTTTGCATTTCTTTTCCATGGGGATGGTCTTGATCCCTGTTTCCTGTACAATGTCACGAACCTCATTCCATAGTTCATCAGGCACTCTATCTGTCAGATCTAATCCCTTAAATCTATTTCTCACTTCCACTGTATAATCATAAGGGATTCTCTGGGCAGCCGACCCCAAATTTGGGCACCAGACCTAAAACTCAGGATACCAGATGCATATTTTCTCCCCTCCAGAAGATATTTGCACTTCAGGAGCATAGCAGAGAGAGAGCACCACAATGGTGCTTACCAGCCAGCAGGCCCCTAGATGTGCATTAAATGAGATGGCTCAGGCTAAAGGCTTAAGATTCATGAATGAGCCTCTTTAACATAGAGTCTGACTGCTTCTGATACAGAAGGGCTGCTATTGCACTGAGCCCTGGGGTGGATGAGTCTGTATGTGAGTCCTTTAACAACTCTTTCTTAGATGGCTATAGCCTATTACTCTCATGGACACAGGCTCCATTGGCTTTTCAGTCTTTTTTTTTTTTTCTTAATATTTTTATTTGGCTGTCCTGGGTCTTAGTTGTGGCACACAGGATCTTCGATCTTTGTTGAAGCATGCAGGAACTTCAGTTGCAGCATGTGGAATCTAGTCCCCTGACCAAGGATGGGACCTGGGCCCCTTGCATTGGGAGCGTGGAGTCTTAGCCACTGGACAACCAGGGAAGTCCCCTCCCCCATTGGCTTTCAAAGGTAGATTTGGGTCTTAGAAGTTGGGGTGCCCACTGTGGGGTTCAAATCCTTTACTCCTCAGGGAGATACTTTAGGTTTTGAAATCCCACAGTTGTGTGTTGCTGTGCCAGGAATGGAATTTATGGAAAGACTGTGTCCCAGCCTTTCCTGCCGGCTTTGATGGGGAATTTCTCTCATTCACCCAGTGTGTAGGAGGTGCTCGGCTAGGTTTTAGCATTTTTTTCAGAGGGAGTTATTCCACATGTACTGCAGATCCAGGGTGTCCATGGGAGGAGATGAGTTCTGGCTCCCCTGTGTCGCCATCTGGAACCAGAACCCAAGCATTCATTTTTACCCCCTGATCATGATTAGTCCAGCCAGGTAATTATTTTTGGTTCCCATTGCATCTCAGCTGCATTATGCCTAATACTAATTCTGGTGAATAAATAAATCAATAAATAATATTCCTCTGAATATATTCCTGGAAATTGAGTTGTATAGAGCTTATTTATTTAAAATCTAAGATATTAGTATATTTGATATGGAGAAGATATCAAAGAAAAATAAAATAATGGATTAGCATTTTTTTGGTAACACAAAAACATGCTTGTTGAGCTACACTACAAATCAACAGTACTTTCAACTGATATTCCTGAATATTTACCCTGTGATGGCCTGGATACTCTTTTGGGATAGGAGATGAGAAATTGTTTTCACTCTAATAAGTTTAAAATGTTGGGTAGGGGGTTAAGAAATGTCAAGGCAACAGATAATACAGAATAAATGGCATAAAGAGTATGTTCCCAGTCATGCAGAGGAGTGCAACTTGATCAAATTTAGCAGATATTGCCAGTTTTACAAAGAGACTATACTCATGTATACTCCCACTTGCATTATCTCTTTTTCATTTCAGCCATTCTGGTATAATGGAAAGGTATCTCATTACCATTTTGCATTTCTTTGACAAACAATGAAATTGAGCAACTTTTTCTATATTTGTCAACCAGTTGGATATCCTCTTTTTTAAAATTTATTTTTAATTGGCGAGTAATTGCTTTACAATATTGTGTTGGTCTCTGCCTTACATCAACATGAGTCAGCCATAGGTATATATATGTCCTGAACCTCCCTCCCACCTCCCACACCATCCCACCCTTCCAGGTTGTCACAGAACACCTGATTTGAGCTCCCTGCGTCATACAGCATATTCCCACTGTCAGTCAGTTGGATCTCCTCTTATAAGGAATGTTCATTCAAATCATTTACCCTTTTTTTATCTTGAGATTTATTTAGTTTATATTGATTTATAAGAGCTCTTTATATATTCACTTTATGAGTACTTTATCAGACATATGTAAGAATCTTTTTTCACTATAGCTTGCCTTTTCATTCTTTCAATATTGTGCTTTGAGCAGAACACCTTAAATTTAATTTAGTCCAATTTATAAATTTTGAAGTGGTTAATGATTTTTTGTGACTTACTAATCTATCTGGAATTCATAAATATATTTTATATGTATTTTTCTAATATCTGTACCAATTTAAACTTGGATATACATCTCAAGATTTTATTTTTGTGTATGGTGAAAGTTAGGGTCAAGTTTCATTTTTTCCCCTAAGGGAGATAAAATTTTCTGATCAACACCATTTATTTAATCATCTTTACTGTACTGTAGTCTCCTAGTCATCAGTGACAGAATATATGGAGTTTTCTTTTTTTATTCTTTACCATTTTTCCTCATCTGTTCTAGTGCCAATACCACACTAATTGATATAGCTTTGTGACTGGTTTTGACAACTGCTAGTATAGGTCTTCTTGGTCTTATTTATTTTAGCAATCAGCCTGTGTTCTCTCTCTCTCTTTCT
Source organism: Capricornis sumatraensis (assembly GCF_032405125.1). NCBI lineage: Eukaryota > Metazoa > Chordata > Mammalia > Artiodactyla > Bovidae > Capricornis > Capricornis sumatraensis. Next base: position 53,902,869 of record NC_091079.1, read on the forward strand.
GTAATATTCAGTATTCTAATTTATGAACATTGTACATCCTTCCATTTATTTAGGGCCTCAACTTCTGTCAACAATATCCTTAATTTTTAGATTTTTGTTGCAATTAGATAATACACAATTTGATATCTACTTGTACTTTTTTTGAGTACAAAAGCTGGAAAATGTTAGAAATACCTGCAGAATTTTTAAATAATGTGGATTCTAGATACTACCTCAGAACTACTGCAGCAGTATCTCTGGGAGCAGGGCTCTGAGAGTCTACAGGACCTTTCAGATTTCACAATACTTTGGGTGAAAATGTAAAAAATAGTGCAATTTTTTTGCATAATAATTTGGCAAATTTTATTGCATTAAATAGTCACACCTGTTAACCTTGCACTTATATATCTAGGAAGTTACTTTCTATGAATTATTTGTGCACATTTATAATACTCATCGGAGAAGGAAATGGCACCCCACTCCAGTACTCTTGCCTGGAAAGTCCCATGGACGGAGGAGCCTGGTGGGCAGCAGTCCATGGGGTTGCGAAGAGTCAGACACGATTGAGCGACTTCATTTTCACTTTTCACTTTCATGCATTGGAGAAGGAAATGGCAACCCACTCAAGTGTTCTTGCCAGGAGAATCCCAGGGATGGGGAAGCCTGGTGGGCTGCCGTCTATGGGGCTGCACAGAGTCGGACACGACTGAAGCGACTCAGCAGTAGCAGCAGTATAAATACTCCTGGAGTTTCCCCAGTGACTCACAGGTTAAGAATCCACCTGCAACGCAGGAGCCACAGGAGACATGGCTTCAATCCCTGGGTTGGGAAGATCCCCTGGAGGAGGGCATGGCAACCCACTCCAGTATTCTTGCCTGGAGAATGCCATGGACAGAGGAGCCTGAGGGGCTACAGTCCATAGCGTTTGGACGAGGTGGACATGACTGAGTGACTTAGCATGCACAAGGCCCTCCCATATTTGTGTGCACATTTTTAGCCAAGATGGATTCTAGAGAAGAGGTCTATGGGTAGTCGCATCACTTACTATGAGGTGGCGCCCACCCACCCTCTCTTTTGACCTCCAAGGAGCACATGTATAGTCAGGTGGTCTCCTTAACTTCTATCTGGTCAATTCTAGCCTCCTCCATCATCCTGCTCTTATGGAGGTTTTGTTTAGCCTGAGGCCCTTCTATCTCCTGCCTCAATTCTGTTCCTTACTGTTCAAGTCAAAATTACCCAACAGCACCTTTATCTCAGCAGCCCCCCAACCCCATCCTGGGAGTCATGACCTTCTCAGGACCTTGCTCCAGGCTGGGCACACAGTGTGTCTTCAGTACATGTGGAAAGATTACATGCCAAAGGGAACTATTTTTTCAGCATCTCATTTTCTTTAAAGTCTGTTGATGTTAGGCTGTTTGGAGCAGTCTGTTGTTTTTCCTGGTTCCTGCATTTCCCTTTGTTTTTCATGGAACGCGTAGCCCTGATTTCCTGTAAGGCTTTGCAAATAAATATCAAGGTCAGGCTGGGAGCATTGCTGGAGTGATCCTGTCACCTTTTGATTTCACTGGGCCAAGAAATGCTTTCAACCCTGGAGGGCAGAAGTTTTTCAAAACAAGACTGTTCCAATAAGGGCGTGGGCTTCCTCCATCAGCGCAGGCACCCGCCTGCTTACATTTTAACTGCTTGGAGAAGAATGGAAATTCTGCAAAACCCTTGGTATTTTTGAACCACTGAGTTGGTTAGGTGATGGGGCCTGTGGTGACTTCTCAGTGAGAGGTTGGTACAGATAGGAACATGGTGGGAAGCGGTAAAAGAGGCCCTTTCTGAAGAGACAGTGGAGGGGGCAGGGCCTCTTCTACTCAGATCTCCTCTCCCCTTCTTCAGGGCTCACAGAGCCTTTGATCCCTGTGACTTGAGGGAGGTGGGGGGGGAGAGCTGTCCAGACCTCCTGCACAGCAAAGTGAGGGCAAGTGCAGGGGGATACTGTTCAATGGTTTAGTTCTTTTGAACGTCCAAGTTGACACAACAAACTTTCCCCTTCTCCTCCTTCACACTCTGTCTTGGTTTTTCTCTTGTCTTTTCCTCTTCTTTAGTACTTTACCATCTATTTGAGGTGAGCTCCATGCTTGTAAACAGGGAAATGCAAGGGACACTGTCAGAGGGGTTTTGCATTTAAGGACCTTGGAGCACCCTCTGGGTACCTGGTTCATCCCTGAGGATGCAGTGTTCCTTAAGAGGAGGTGCAAGGAGTGGGGTGCAAGTTTGTGGGGACCCTTGTCCTCCTGAAGATGTTACCTGAAAACTGAGTTTGCCTCTTCTTGAGTGTTGAGCCGATAGACACAATCAAACCAAAGATGGGAAGAAAGAGGGATTTATTATTACTTGCAGCCAATAAGAAGAAGCCTGGGGATATTTCCCAAAGCAGGGCCTCCCTGCACAGCAAAACTGGGGAGTATTTATGCTAAGGGTCCATGCATGTTCATGAATGGGCTTGGGCAGTATATGCATATTCATGAAGGGGGTTGAGCAGAGCAGAATTCAGCATAAAATTGGAGCAGATGTCTACAGAGTTCAGACTTTAGTTGCCTCAGGTCAGGAGGATCAACATCATCATTCTGTCCTTTCCCCATGGATGAGGGCATTAGTTCCTTGAAGAATTCAGATATATTATTCTGTATATCCCTTGAGGAGACATAGGACTCTGCTTTGTCACTGTGCTTTATTTGGCTGCCTTTTCTCTGTTCCTTCATTCCCCTAAGATCATTGATCATTGAGACCTGTTCAGGGTCAAGCATGTGGCCTGGCTTACATCACAAAATGCTGAGACCAACATGGCCCTCTTTTGTCAAGAAAGCCATTCATAGTTCTCATTCTCTGGGGACCCTGTGATCCATCTGCTTACAATATTACAAAGGTCCCCTCCCCTGTCTCCCACCCAGGTTATGTTTTTAGAGGATGATAGTAAGGGCCTCCACAGAAGGGTTTAGCTTCTTTAAAAACTCCTTCAGTCAATACCCCACCCCCCATTTTGAAATAGAAAACTGCCATTTTCTCAATTACATGTAAAGGGCTTCAGCCTGATTGATGCATTTCTTGGAACCATCAGGGAAACCTGGTTGCAATTCTGGCTCCTTTAAACAAGTCAGTGCAACACACACACACTCACAAACAGCAAAGTCTTCCAGGTTTGGATTAGAGAGAAAATTTAGAAAGAAGCAACACCTTCCACATACACACACACAAAGAACCAATACCTTAAACATACACACACACACACACACACACACACACACACACACACTTTAGAGAGAAAATTTAGAAAGAAACAACACCTTCCCCTTAGCTATAATCCTGACTGGATTTTACACAACTTTACACTTGGCTGGATCCAACAATATCCTTTCCAGTGTTGACTGGAGGTGGGGCAGGGCGTCAGCAAGGGAACCTTGGAAGCTGGCCCTATATACTAGAATTGCCCTGCCTCTGGGACACCTGCTGTGTGGGTTCTGAATTTCTATCCCCAGGGCTGCCCTAGGACAGACCCTCCTTCCATCTTGCTTGGGTTATTGCAACCACCTCTTGATGTGTCCCAGCAACAGTTATTATACATCTCTCATTAATCTGGGGAGGACTGGAGTCTAGGTTTAGTAGCCTGAATGTTGCGTGCTAAGTCGCTTCAGTCATGTCTGACTCTTTGTGATCCCGTGGACTGTAGCCCGCCAGGCTCCCCTGTCCATGGGGATTCTCCAGGCAAGAATACTGGAATGGGTTGCCATTTCCTCCTCCAGGGGATCTTCCGGACCCAAGGATCGAACCCACAGCTCTTCCATCTCCACATTGGTAGGTGGGTTCTTTACCACTAGTGCCACCTGGGAAACCCTATCAGCTTCTTATTCTCTTATTTCATTCAGGCCAGTGAAAATGTCATCCTTTTAATGATACTTGTTTCCCTAGCCAACACTCACCACTCTCGCCTCGGGGCTTCCATCATAAACTAAAACTCTTTGCCACAGTTGTCCCCCTAGATTTCTGGTACTCTTGCAGTCCAGTGAGGCCCTCATCATAGTCTGCATTTTCTCACATTATCTGTTTTCCCACTAGATGGCTAGCCCCCCCAAGGACACCCCTGACACCAGGCAGAACTCTTCATTTGCAGAAGGAATTCCCTAGATTCTGGTATGGAATTGAGTTGGGGGTCATAAGGGTTTCAGAGGCACAGGCACAGCCAACCAGGAATCAGAATGGCTTGGAAAGGAAGAGCCAGGAGCTGGAACACACGCTCCACACAGCCAAGCCTTGTGGGGAGCTGCTGTAGGTGGGGGTCTTTCCCTCACACCTGGTTGGCCCACAGCAATGGCTCTCTGCCTTGGCTGCCACTCAAGCCCCAACCTAGACAAGTTCAGTGAGACTCTAGGGAGGAAAGGGCGGGGCGGTGGGGGTGGGGGATGAACTGGGAGATTAGGATTGACAATCTACACTAGGACACTGTGTATAAAATAGACAGGGCTTCCCAGGTGGCTCAGCAGTGAAGACCTTGCCTGCCAGTGCAGGAGACACTGATTCGATCCCTGGGTCAGGAAGATCCCCTGGAGGAGGAAATGGCAACCCACTCCAGTATTCTTGCCTGGAAGATCCCATGTACAGAGGAGCCTGGTGGGCTGCATTCCATAGGGTCACAAAGAGTTGGACAGGTAACTGAGCACGCATGCAGGCACATAAAATAGAAAACAGATGAGGACCTACTGTATAGCACAGGGAACTCTACTTACTGCTCTGCGGTGACCCGAATGGAAAGGAAGTCCAAAAGGGAGGGGATATATGGATATGCACAGTTGATTCATTTTGATGTGCAGTAGAAAGTGACACAACATTGTAAAGCAACTGTATTCCAATAAAAGTTAATTTAAAAAAAGAATCTATAGGAAGGGGCTCAGGGAGTTTTCTGAGCACCCAGGTGATTTCAAGGGGCAGCCATTTGAGAACCACTGCTGCTGCTGCTAAGTCACATCAGTCGTGTCCGACTCTGTGTAACCCCATAGACGGCGGCCCACCAGGCTCCCCCATCCATGGGATTCTCCAGGCAAGAACACTGGAGTGGGTTGCCATTTCCTTCTCCAATGCATGAAAGTGTTGAGAATCACTAGCAGAAGGAAATTAGAGCTTGCAGTTGGGTGGGGTGGGGGTGAGGCTCCGATTTTAGGGAGTTCCCAGAGGTCCCTGCAGAGTCCTGCCGAAGGGGTAGCAGACAGAGGAACAAGGTAGGGTGAGTTGGCGGACAGCACCAGGAAAACACCCAGACAGCTGATCTCCTTTCACAGCCGGTGGGCATGCTGTCATCTGTGGATCCTGGGGCTTTATATCAAGCCATGAGAGAAGGCGGGATAGGCCACGGAGTGCTGGGGGCAGAAGTGGAAGTGGGAGGAATCCATCATCAGGATGGTCAGTGTAGCCATGGTCCCAGGCAGCAAACTCAACCAGTCAGACAAGCCCACAGACCCAGAACCAAACCACTGTGTAGTGTGTAGCCGCTAATGCACTGGCTCTGGGCACACTCCGTCCCTCTACCAGAAAGTTCACTCCTAAGGGCTTTCCTCTGGAAGAGGATCCAGTTTTCTTCTGTTGCCAATAAAAATCCCCAGCGCTGTTCTTTCTCCTTCACGTCCTTCTATTGCTTCTGACAGAGTTTGCCAGTTAGCTGAGGTCAGGATTTCCTTTTTACAAACAACCTGCTTTCAGTCAGTGGGGCCAAAAGGTTTCCTAAATTACAAACTCTTTCATTTCTTCTGCCACAAGCTCGCCTGTCAGTTTGGATAATTGCACAGAGCGGAGAGAAATGGAAACCTTTCTGAGAGACACTGAAAGAAGGAAGTGCTATTGGTAGCTCTCTCCTTTCGGATTGTCAAAAATCCATCCTGAGCAGGATGGACAGGGTGACATGAGTCAGCTGAAGGTTTTGTGCCTGTGGGGACTGTTGCGGGGGCGGGTCCCAGGATCTGGGAGGGAATTCTTAGAGGTTTTAAATGAACACCCAGTGTTCATGGGCACATCTCCACATTCTGTTAAGCAAATGCGTGTGTGCTAAGTTGCTTCAGTTGTGTCCGACTCTTTGCGACCCGGTGGACTGTAGCCTGCCAGGCTCCTCTGTCTATAGGATTCTCCAGGCAAGAATACTGGAGTGGGTTGCCATTCACTTCTCCAGGGGATCTTCACGACCCAAGGATGGAACCCTGGTCCTCCTGCATTGCAGGCAGATTCTTTATCATCTGAGCCACCAGGGAAGCTCCTTCAGCAAATGGCCTCCTTTATATTCAGTTGAATTGGGGAACATCCAAGCCCTATTCCAGTTTTGAAAAGCAAATTTTAAAAGTTATTACAAAATGTATGTGCGTGGGCATATGTAAATGTGGATTAGGAGTCAAATTTTAAACCAATCTCTGGAAGGATAGCATGGAATTGAGGTGCTATGAGCATTCAGACCTCACTGAACAATTGTATTAACTGGACAGGATGTGAGATACCCCTTGAAAATGGAAAGGGCTGCCTAAGCCCTGGTGTGGAGCGATGGAGCCAGAGGAAAAGTCAGCTTGTACTGACCTGAGAGCCCGTAACCTTTTCATGATTCTGTGTTGTATCCAAGAGTTGCTCAGAGCCGTGACTGCCTGATTCGGCTATGACCTCTCAGAGCATTTAACTTGAGTTTTGTAATCTGTAAAATAAAAGAGGCTCTGCTGGACACTACTTAGGGCTCTCATCTAAGTCTAGTTTAATGTTGAATCAGGGGCCCCAGTAGAGGGTCCTCCAGGCTGTGTGCTAATGCAGGAGGCTGAGAACCTCTGGTCCTGTCTTCTTGCTTTCCTGTCTTCCATAGAGGGGTAACAGCCAAGCTTGTGGGTAATAAAAGCACTAAGTCCGAAGTTGTCTTTGGAGGTAACGGACAGTTCCCGTCCTCACCTTTCCCTCTCCTAGCTACTCAGACCCACACTCCCTCTGCTCCTGTAGTCCCGTGGCCTCTCTCCTATGCTCTCCTCCCCACTCTGCTCAGGCCAGCTTCAGCCTGCAGGGCTCAGCTTTGGGGCAGGGTTTCCAGCCTGCCCTGCTCGCCCCACCTCTCATGTCCACAGGACCGCTCACACAAGTCTCCTTTATCATTGTGATTCTTTTTTTCTAAAATTTATTCACTTATTAAGTGCTGCGCTGGGTCTTCGTTTCTGCTCAGGGGCTCTTCGTTGTTGTGAGGGGACTTTCTCTAGCTGCGGTGCAGGGGCTTTTCTGCCGTGGCTTCTGTTCTGGAGCAGGGCTCTAGGGCACATGGGCTCAGTAGTTGTGGCATGAGGGATTGGTGTCCCGCAGGATGTGGGATCTTAGTTTCCCTGGACCAGGGACTGAACTCGTGTCCCTGCATTGGCAGATGGATTTTTAACCACTGGACCGCCAGAGAAGTCCTTTTTTTTTTTTTCTAATTAATTTTCATTGGAGTATAATTGCTTTACAATGTTGTTAGTCTCTACTGTACAGCAAAATGAATCAGCCATACAGAGACATATATCCCCTTCCTTCTGGATTTCCTTTCCATTTAGGAAACAGGATGAAAAACTCGTTAATTCCTGACCTCAAGCATTGGGATGGTGGCTATTAAAAAAGAATTGCTACTCAGTGGTTGTCTTTTTCATCCTGTTTCCTAGACTTAGGCCTACCTGGTGGCTCAGACTGTAAAGACTCTGCCTGTAGTGCAGGAGAGCCAGGTTTGATCCCTGGGTTGGGAAGATTCCCTGGTGAAGGAAATATCAACCCACTCCAGTATTCTTGCCCAGAGAATCCCATGAACAGAGGAGACTGGTGAGCTAGAGTTTGAGCTATGACTAAGTGACTAACACTGTAACTTTCACTTTCCTTGACTAGTCCAGAAAAATGTAATCCCCTTGTAAATGGTCTATGCCATCAAAGAGCTGATTCTTTAGTTGGAGAGAAAAAAAAAATGTCTATAAATACTTAGCAAGTATATGAATGAACAGCATTCAATAATTTGCCAAGTGGTGTCCCAAGCACTTTATTCATATGAGCTTACTTGGTCTTCATTGTAATGGTCTGAAGTGAGTGATAGTCACTCAGTCGTGTCTGACTCTTTGTGACCCCATGGACTATAGCCTGCCAGGCTCCTTTGTCCATGGAATTCTCCAGGCAAGAATACTGGAGTGGGTTGCCATTTCCTTCTCCAATAGTCTGAAGTAGGTATTCTTGTCATCCCCATTTTACAGATGAGGAAACTAAGGCACAGTGAAGTTAACTTGGCAAGATAAAATGGGAAAGCCAGGATTTGAACCCAGGCAACCTGATTCCCTGGTGGCTCAGACTGTAAAGTGTCTGCCTGCAATGTGGGAGACCCAGGTTCGATCCTCTGGTCAGGAAGATCCCCTGGAGAAGGAAATGGCAACCCACTCCAGTACTCTTGCCTAGAAAATTCCATGGATGGAGGAGCCTGGTGGGCTACAGTCCATGGGGTCGCAAAGAGTCGGACATGACTGAGCGACTTCACTCACTCAACCTGCCTGCAGAGGCCAGTACCCCATTGGGTGTACTATCTGACAGTGGGTGGGGAGACACCTTACTCTGGGGGTGTCCATTCTCCTCTTGTGTCCCACTGCTCACTTCTTTCAACTCATCAGCCAGTGCTGTTGTTGCTATTGCTAAAAATAAATCCAAGTGTTCTTTTTCCCATCCTAATCTGAATCTGGCTGCTGCTCGCCTGGTCCTGGCTGTTGGCCTAATGACTCGTTTCCCCAGTTCTTCTCTTGCCCCAGTTCTTCTCTCGCCCGTCTATAGTCCACTCTCCACCCAGCAACCAGAGTGGTCATTTCAAAGAATGTATCAGATTGGGTCACAGCCCTGTGTAGACCTCTCAGTGGCAAGCCTTTGCAAAATCATTTCTTCTTGGACCCATGAGTGTGATCCTCACTCTGAGAAAACAATAAATAGAAGTCTTCTCCTCCTAGGACTTTGTGCCTCTCTTTTCTACACCTCATCTTCACACGCTGCCTGCTTCTTAGCAGCTGGTCTCAGTTCATCTGTCTCAGCTCTGTCCGTCCTTTCCAGGGAAGCCCTGTCACTTACATATATTCCCTGTTTTAATTTTCCACAAAGAATGTTTCCAACTAAATATATCTCATTCATTCACTCATGTGTCTGTTCACGCCTACTCTGATGTAAGCTCCATCCATAGGAGCAAGGACCTCCTATCCGCAACATCTCAGACAAACACTCCCCCACCTCCACCATGGTGGGTGCACAGTGAGCCTTTATTGAAGGGGGTATTAGGAACAGTCAGTAAGACTATGGACACTGGAGGTGGGGAGAAGTTCAAGAGAAGGAGTTCACACTGTGTGCCATGATGGGAAAGAAGGTTCTGCAGGGAAGGCTCTGGAGACTGAACATGGCTTGGGTGGATGGAGGGTGGGGGAAGTCACTGATGGCGGTGGGGCAAGCCCTGAGTAGAGGTGAAGCAAGGATTCTTAGGGGCTGTTTGGTCTATTAAAGAGCTCAGTTAACATGGACTGGAGGTTTGTTCATAAGAATAACAAGAGACAATGTTGGAAAGAAAGTAGAGACTGTATCTGAAAAGTCTAGAATGGCAGGGAGAGAAATGTGGCCTCTCATCTATGGACCAAAGGGCATCATGTTAGAAGTAGCACTTTAGAAAATCCATCCTTTGAGGGTATGCTCTCCTGTTGACTCTTTTCCATACTTTCTTCACCTGAGACCTAAAAGTCCCTCCACTCCCCACCCCTGCCTTTCTCTACAGACATTCTCCAAATGTCTCTCTTGGGCAACCGAGCATGCACGGACACTTCATTATTCAAGCCACTTGGCCAAACGTGTGCCTGTGAAAAATGAACGTCCTTGGCCTGATGAATGAGTCAGACCCCTGCATGTTTGATGTTCATGTGTTCTGTATGTGTGAATGTTGTGTTTCTAAGATGAAATCCCAGGAGGAAGCAAGTTGTGCTGTTATATAGCTCTTTGTCAGTGATGAAGCTGGCCAAATCTTAGAGATGTATGTTGTGGGCGTTCTTTACAGATGAAATGGAATGGAAACTAGTTTCCATTGCTGTCCCTTGGGTATCGAAGTGGCTAAATCTATGCTCTGACATCCAAGATACTTGATGCTGAATTCGGTTCCATAGTAGATAAATCTGAGTGAAGGTCTCGTTTATATAGTTTCAGAGGAAGTAAAGCTTTTCCATTCATCTGTTCTTAATGGTGATCAAAGAGACAGCTGTTATTTTCCTAGCTTAGTTCCTTGCAAGGGCTGATAAAGCCATTACTACAGTTGTTCCATACAGCTTCCTTTCATTGGACTATGACTGTTCTAACACCACCAAGATCCTGCTATTTTACAGAACCAAAAGATGAAGAAAATACTGACAGGGAGCTTACAGTACTTTACAAATCAGTTTTATTAATTTAAACACAAATTGAAGAAAAAGTCTGTACACAGTTGTGGACACGACACACCTTTATACAGTAAGGCCAAGATAAACTTTTGTCTTTTCAGTTTGTAGAGTACAAAAACATAAAATGGAAAGGCTAAAAAACTGTTGACTTCTGTTTGCTTCAAGCAAGAGAGGAAAAAACTGAATTCAATGATTAAACAATTTGGAGATATTCACAACTGACTAATTCTAGCAGCAACATGAAACCTTAGGAAAGGATAGGGCAGCTCTGTAGCTACTTTGGGTCAAAGCTGGTGGGTTTTTTTCCCTTCAATATACTATTAAAGAAAATTCATCCAAAAAGTAATTTCATGACAATGGAAGGCCTTTAGATGAGAGAAACTAGTGTCTAGATAAACTGATGGATTACTTTTGGCTAAACTTTTTTGGGGGTATTACAAAGGTGACAAACTTCATTTCTCAGATTTATGCTTATCATATAATTAGAATGGGGGTGAAAAGAGTAGCATTATTTTCTTGGTGATGATGACTGGATCATGTCCCACTGCTGGCAATGAACTTTTCTGGGATGGTGGGGGCGGGGGGTGGTGGGGGCGGGGGGTGGTGGAGGGAAAGAGAAAGAACATGAATGTAAGGAAGTAATACAAAGTTGTGCTGATTTGCAGATATGTGATGGCCTTCCTTAAATAAGAAAATATCATCTGGACATATGATAGTGTCCCTTTGCTAGTGTCCAATTCATGAACCATTTATAAAATCTATCCATCATCTACATTCTTTCTGTGGGAAGAAGCATTTGAATAACTGTCCTTTGCCAAATAGTTATACTACATTAATGCTAAAAATGAAAAAGTGAGGTTGTAAGAGGACTTGTCTTTCCCCTCCAATTGTTTAAGACACTGATGTGTTATTTACCAAGGCCCTCCTAACAGCATTAAAAAAAAAAAAGTACAGGTTGGGAAAAAAATTAGAAAACAAAATCCTATTGACACTTGACATCCATGCTTTTGGTCTTGACAACATGATCTAAAAAAAAAAAAAAATCCATTATCTACATATTTATACCCAGTACTTGGAGAAGGCCCTGCATGTCTGTGCAGGTCCTCCTCATACTTCACTATCAAGGCATTGCTACCTTTCAATATCATTTTTCTAAACAATATGTAAAAGAAATCATCCATTATTACAAATTTACACCAAAAATTCTTTCTGTACATGATTGTCTCAGTGATGTACATATTATACGTTTAAATTAGACATATTTTAAACTACTTTGCAATGTGCTAAAATTCAAAGTACTTGCTGTGTCATGAGGCCAGGGCCTTCGATCGCTTCTGTCATGCTACTGTCTCTTCAGTTATCTGATGTCAAAAGTCTGTTTTCGTGAACTGTATGGTTCTTGAATTATACCTCGATAAAGCTGTGGTTTTTTTTTTTTTTTAAAAGTCTGTTCATAAATAAGTAGAGATGTACAGAAGACCCTGGGTATGAGACACCAGAAAAAGTAAACCTTTACAAGAAAAATCCCCCCACTGGTACTCAGGAAACCCATCTCAGTCTTTGTTGTGCAATCAAGTTGGCTGTACTGGAGAAGCTGTGCTATGTCACATTGAAGATGCTAGAAACATAAAGCGTCTGCAGGTCCTTTCTTCACAGGTTCGAACCATGGTTAGTTAATGTGGCCAAGACACACGACACTGTGCTAGAACATTCTCATGGCTTATTTGCAATGGATTCACAGTACTAGGAGTCAACAGCTGTTCTGAAGAAAGGGGTGTGGTGTCCTTCATTTCCCACAGAGGTGGAGGCGAGGACCCACAGCAGCTGGGTGTCAAAATGCTGAAATGTTAATTTGGAGTCTGGCGCCCACTTGGGACTCAGCTTGGTGGATGTGTCCCCCGGTCACAGGGTGGCTGTGCAGCTTCAAAGTGCGAGGTGACTGTTACAGGTACTCCAGCTCCAAGGCATGATGTAGGGCCATGAGGTCCGAGTGGCTGGAGACCCTCCAGAAGGGCATGGCGTGCTGCAGAGGGGCGGACAACGTGGTGAGGATGGAGAGCGCTCCCAGCACCAGCCCTGAAGGGCTGCTTTGTCAGCCCACTCCACTGCCCACCCCCCTTTATTCCGAACTGTGAAAACTGCCCGTTAAGATCTCAACAACACATCTGTTTAAACAAAATCCAAACTTACTCCTCCCCTAAGAATGCCAGAGTGCATTTTAAAATGCAATTCGGGAATCTTTTTTTTTTTAAAAAGGTGATGGGTATTTCTTAAGCAGACCTACACTGCCGCTTGAATGCCTATTCCAAACTTCAAATAAAACCCAGTAGCTGTGAACAAAAATGTGTCAAATATCTCCCTGTCAAAATCTGGATCCACTGGAGCTTTCACGCTGCAAGTTTAAGTGGTTTTCCTTAAGTGGTAGTATTTTACATTTTACAAAATTTGATTTTAGTTCTAAAATCAAAATCTGATTAAAACAACTATTTTTTTCATTTATTTCCATCAGGCATTGTTCACACTGACCTTGAAACAACATTACCATATAAGAAAATTTTAAATGAACATCTAAGGTAGTTTTTTCAGCTTTTTTTTTTTTTGTAGTTGTTTAAAACATCAATCAAAAAATCTTCCTTAAATGATGGAGATATCTTTGCAAAACATCTGAATTAATCAGAGACAAGAAAAACAGCCCCCTTCCCCCTGCCTCGCAAAGTTTCATCATCCATGAAAGATAAAAACATGATTATCAACTTTACGGCTCAAAAACATTATAGTATGTATGTATCAGCAAACTCTTCTTAGATAAGAGGAAGATAATCATCACCTTTTAGAGAATAAAATTCTATTAAGCCCACAGAAAACATTTTTTTTTTTACACAAAAAATAATGTGAAGGTCTGAGTATAATTTGCGATTATAGTTCTAGGGGGTTTTTAAACAATTCAGACTATTAGGAGAATATGGCATGAAAACAAATAGAATTTGGAACTGAGGAGTTTTGGAGGGACTACCTAGATAAGTGACAGCAGAAGCTACTGTTTTCGTATAGATCACATACCTGTTGTTATTCTGGGGATGCAAAATATTGTTACTTATTGATAATGTCTTTGTCTCAAGTGATCTGCTAAAAACATATACCATAGTCCAATGTCACATGTAGGCCTTTCTGGATTCTATACTATTTTAGGGTATCTCTTTTTGTTATCCTTCAATAACAGTTCAGTACCAAGTACTAGAGATCTTTTTTCAAATATGTATGATGTTCCACTGGGCAACTTTAGATCATAAACATATACTGTACTATTTTGCATTCATTCATTAGAGATTTTTGTGTTTGCAAGCATGGCATAGAAGACATCCCTGACCCACCCTTTCATAGTCTGTGGTTGAGCAGCAGACATGAACGGCAATCATGCAAGTTCACCTCAAAGGAGCAGGAGGAGGTGATTCCCGTTGCCTGGGGAACTGTGGGAGACACTTGGTAAGAGGAGAGGCAATAACTGAGCTAGTCATGAAAGGATGGTCATTCAGACGAGCACTGTAATGGCTGCGTGTGTGAAGGGGCAGAGGGTAAAGGACAAGTCCATTGTTTCAATACTAGCTGTGTGAGAGAAAGACATGGCTCTGACATTATTGGCTGTAGGAGTCAAATGGTGCAAGACCTGGTTAGTCCTGTTAAAGAGTTTATTGATAGTTATTATGAACATTTAATATTGAGTAATTATAAGATTGAGTCTAGGGAAGAGAACGGGATTCAAACATGTGTTAACAAATAATTATATTGCAAAATAATATTTTCTCTAAGTAGGCACATACCAATGTGAAGCTTTTATGGATGAACAAGAGCTTCCCAGGCCCAGTAAGTACAAAGTAAATAATTTTTTTCCTGAATCAGTGTTTAGCTTGGAACAAATATTTCTTAAATCAGAGAGTGATGGTGGCAAAAGAGGAAAAGAAAAGCAGGTTCTAGAATGAGGAGACCTGGGTTATACTCTCAACTCTGACTTTAGTAACATGGCTTTGAATCATGACATCTCCTTGGAGCCCTAGTTTGTTTATTTGTAAAGTAATGGTTTAGGGGAAATGACTCAGGGTTGCTCCTAGGTTTAATAAAGTCAATAACTTTTTCATTAAAGTATTACTTGTTCAGCACTATAGCTAGAGCAGATTTATAAAATAATATACATACATAACATATCCTCCCACTGCCAAGAACCAGCAGGCAAGACATATCTGCTGAACATTTTTATTACAATGTAAGGCAGTGTGGGATTAAGAATCAAAATGACCTAGCCAGCACATCAAGTAAGAAAAATAAAAGCATCAGAATTGGAAAGGAAGAAGTAAAACTATTTGCAGATGACATAATTTTATGTATAGAAAATCCTGAAGACACCAACGAAAAACTGTTAGATCTAATCAATGAATTCAACAAAGTGGCGGGATACAATATTAGCCTACAAAAATCGGCCTTTGTATACACTAAGACCAAATTATCCAATAATAAAGTGATTCCATTTACAATAACATCAAAAACAGTAAAAGTGAAGGATTTCTACACTGAAAACTATAAGACACAGATGAAAGAAATTGAAGAAGACACAAATAATAGATGGAAAGGTATGTCAAGTGCATGACTAGAAGAACAGATATTGTTAAAATGTTCATTCTGTGTGTGCATCCTTAGCTGCTCAGTCGTGTCTGACTCTTTGTGACCCCATGACTGTAGCCCACCAGGCTCCTCTGTCCATGGGATTCTCCAGGCAAGAATACTGGAGCAGGCTGCCATGCCCTCCTCCAGGGGATACTCCCAACCCAGGGACAGAGCCCAGGTCTCCCGCATTGCAGGCGGACTCCGTACTCTTCTGAGCCACCATCTACAGATTCAGTGCAATCTCTGTCAACGTTCCAATAGTGATTTTTACAGAAGTAGAAAAAACAATCCTAAAATGTATATGGAGCTAAAAGACCTCAAATTGCTAAACCAATCCTGAGAAAGCACAAAGTGGGAGGCATCACACTTCCTGATTTCAGGCTGTATTATAAAGCTGTGGTAATCAAAACAGTATATAATAAAAACAGATACATAGAAAGTGGAACAGAATCAACAGCCCAGAAACAAAGCCATGTATATATGCTTAACTAATAGAAGGGAGAAAAGAATACTCAGTGGAGAAAAGATGGTCTCTTCAATAAATGTTGCTGGGAATACTGGCTATTCACATATAAAAGAATGAAACAACCTATAAAAGAAGGAAAAAATCTAAAAGGGACTAAAGATGTAAATGTAAGAACCAAGAACCATAAAACTCCTGTAAGAAAACACTGGGGAAAAACTCCTTGGCATCAGCCTTGGTAATGATTTTTTTGGATATGGTACCTAAAGCACAAGCAAACAAAATAAACATGTAGACTATATCAAACTAAAAAGTTTCTGCACAGCAAAAGAAATGATTGACAAAATGAAAAGATAACCTACGGAATGAGGAAAAAAATTTTGTAAACTATATATCTGATAAGGGGTTAATATCATAAAACTCAATAGCAAAACAATCTAATTTAAAAATTGGGCAGAATAGACATTTTTGTAAAGAAAATATACAGACGGCCAACAAGTATGTGAAGCAGTGCTCACCATCACTAATTAGTGAAATACAAATCAAAATCACAATGACATAATCACCTCACACCTGTCAGAACAGCCTTCATCAAAAAGATAAGGGGTAACAAATGCTGATGAGGAGGCAGGGAAAAGGGAACCCTTATGCACTGCTGGTCAGGATGTAAACTGGTATAATCAGTATGGAAATGAGTATGGCGGTTCCTTAAAATATTAAAAACGGAACTACCACATGACTATACAACCCACTTCTGGGTATATACATGCCCGAAGGAAATGAAAATAATATGTTGAACAGATATCTGCATCTTCATAGCAGAACTATTACCATACTCCAGATATGGAAGCAACCTAAGTGTCCATCAACAGATGAATGGATACAGACATTGTGAGATTACACCACATGTATATGCAGCTATTCAGATGGATGAAATGGGACTTAATGGACATGAATTTGAGCAAACTCTGGGAGACAGTGGAAGACAGGGGAGCCTGGTGTGCTACAATCAGTGGGGTGGCAAAGAGGCATACAGGACTTAGAGAATGAACAAAAACAACAACATGGAGATACTCCATCCGGTGACCAGAGCCCTGAAACCGAAACAGTTAACAATAATAGCCTAAACTGATGGGTGTGTGACTAGTTTATCGAGATTAGGCATATATTGAGAAAAATAGGCACCAAGACCTAAATTTTAGGAAGTAGCACATGTTTTAGGGTCATTAGAACCAAAATATTCCCTAATGGGAAGATGATGACATATCCTTTCTGTTCCTCTTGCCTACATGTGCAGTTTTCCAAATTTCCTTCTGCCACCTTTACGGTCTGGTATTTCGTGTTTATCCCTTCTGGTTATACATAAGATCAGTAATATAAAAAGCTGGGCGTGTGAACATTCACATGTAATTTGAATTTTGCTGAATTATTAAAAAATAGTTCAAAACCATAAAAGCACATAGCCTTTGCCCTAGGCATTATACTTCTAGGAATTTATCCCACAAATATATTGATACTTGCCCACGCATGAACCACGTAAGAACTGTCTGTAATAGTAAACACTGGAAACCGCCAAAATGTTGAGCCCCAGGGGACTTGTTAAACTATAGCACATCAATGTAATGAAATTCTGATGTGGTCATTCATAAGCATTAGTGATACAGAGCTCCATGTGCTCCTGATATGAAATAACTAAAGTGAAAAAAAAAAGGTATAAAAAAAGTATATAATTTGTATAAAAAAAAACTTATGTGTGCTTTCCTATGCATATATGTAGAAAATTTGCATATGGAGATACAAATACTTCACAAATTGTAAATAGATTATTCTGAGAATTTATGAAACTTTCGGCACAGCTTTGCTCTATGACTATTTGTATATCTGCATCCCCTCTGGACAAAGTCTGCACTTTAAAGATGAAATACATTTTAAGATCTGGCATATAGTTTGTGCTCATTAAGTTAAATAAGTGTAATGGCTTTAGAATAAAATTCTGTACTCAGTGTTAGTAATCCCTTTGTTTCATTTAAAACTAAAAGCAAAACTTGCATAAAAAATACTGTCTTTTTTTTTTTAAACAAAAGTCCTTATTTTTCTCCTAAATAAACTCAGAATCAAGCATTATGAAGCAGATTCCCAGTTTCATCTTGGTTTTGGGCAAGGTTTGGGATGCACAATGAAAACGGACATTTTTGATGAAGCCGCTGTTATTATGTAGAGTAATGGATGCTTCCCATACCCACTTCCCTCCATGTTATTCACAAGAGATTCATTTTAAGTGGTTCTCTGAAAAGTAAATAAAGTCAGAGTTATAAAACAAGGCCATTTTGCTCCAGAAACCAAAACTGCTGTCAGTGTGCAGAAGACTATTACTTATATTTTGATATTTAAATCATGCTTTAACTATTTTCACTGGAAGAATGTTAGGAAAACAAGAAATTTTATGGTTAAAAAAAAGCATGGCAAATTTTGATAACAAAAGACATACATACATCAAAGGAAGATATTGACAGGTAGGGAGATAGTTTCTCTCAACAGTCTTTCTAGGAACAAAGAGGTGCTTGAAGAAAACTCTTACAAGAGATCTTGTTTAGAATTTGCTTATTTCTTCTAGGGTGAAAAACTGAAAGCATTTCCTCTAAGATCAGAAATAAGAAAAGGATGTCCATTCTTACCATTATGATTCAACATAGTTTTGGAAATCCTAGCCACATCAATCAGAGAAGAAAAAGAAAAGGAATACAAATTGGACCAGAAAACTACTAGAGCTCATCAATGAATTCAGTAAAATTACAGAACACAAAATACACATAAATCTCTTGCATTCCTATATATTAGCAATGAGAAATCAGAAAAAGAAAACCTTAATTCAAAAAGATACACGCATCCCAGTGTTCACTGCAGCAAAATTTACAATAGCCAGGACATGGAAGCAATCTAAATGTCCATCAACAGAGGAATGGATAAAGAAAATGTGGTACACATATACAATGGAATATTAGCCATAAAAAGAATGAAATAATGCTACTTGCAGCAACATGGATGGACCTTACTAAGTGAAGGAAGTCGGACACAGAAAGACAAATACTATATCACTTAAACGTGCAGTCTAAAAGAACAGTACAAATGAACTTATTTACAGAACAAAGTGTTACAGATGTAGAAAGCAAACTTATGGTTACCAGGGGATAAGGCAGGGGGAGAGAGAAATTGGAACTGACACAGACACACTAATATATATATATATAAAGACCTACTGTTGCAAAGAGTTGGACATGACTGAAGTGACTGAGCATGCACATATGGCCCAGGGAACTCTACTCAACACTCAATGACCTACATGGGGATAGAATCTAACAGAGAGTGGATATATGTATAATTGATTTATTTTGACGTACATGTGAAACTAACACAACATTGTAAATCAACTATACTCCAATAAAAAAATTTTTTAAGGATCTTTTTAGAATAATGTTTTTTAAAAAACAAAGGTATCTCTAACCTTTTCTCTTTGAAGGAATGTGCTTTAATGATACAAATTATAGAATTAGATCCAATTACTGATGAAACTCCTGGAATTGTACTGGAAAAGATAGCAACGGTGACAGAGCAGATTTTGAGCATAACACAACAGGTAATTGGCAGAATACTTACTTACTACTTTTCATGCCTGGGCTAAAAAAACAAAACAAAACAAAACACAACACTACATCTAGCAAAAGAACTTTATTTAGGGAGATGAAAAATATCTCCACAGGTAGGAGGCAAGAGTGTTGTACTAGATTTTTAAAAGGACACAGGAAACTAAGACACAAGCAAAATGGTTAAAACTGATTTAGAAGAAAAGAAACATGTTTTGATTTTGCAAATCATTTTAGTACCCACTCTTGCAGCACTTTACTGTTTCACTGTCAGTTTTATTTAGTGATCTGAAATGCTTGTGAACCAAATTACAAACTAGAATTAATGATTTAAAAAATTTTAATCATGAGTATGAAATGGGGAGAACATTTAACACAGTTCTATATACCTCCCAAAAGGAAATAAACATTGCACACTATAACAATTTTTCAAAAGCAATAAAATTATTTTTTGTAAATCAAATCATATTTAAGATATCTAAGTGAAGTTTGTAATTTGAAGGAACTTTGCGCTGAATTTCAAAGATATAATTGGCTTCATATCTTACTTTGGTAGCTTTCAAGCACTGTGATTTTGGCCAAAGTATTCACCTTCCTGTGATATCTGAATCACAGGTGCAATTTTTAGGAATGAATATTTCTGAAAAATCTGTACAATTTACAAACACACATAAAGATCTTACAACTCTAGGTTACAGTTGCATTAGAGTTTCCAAGCTGGTAGGTCTCAAAGTACAGAGTTCCTTTGTAACAGAATACTGCACTGATCACAAACACTTATCCCAAGAAGCTAAAACAAACTTGAAGCTACAACTTCTCATTCACGGTCAAACAATTTAAAAAGGATGTTCTTTGTAAACAGTTGTCTAATTTTTTTTTTTTTTGGTACAGGTGTGTGTGTTTGTCCTCAATAAAAAGAATAATATGTCCAAGGGATAAACATTGGAAACAATTTTAACTGCTCTTCAGAGGGAATAAATACTCTCAGTACTGTTTCTACTTTCAATTCTAACATCAAACCAATAATTCCTTTTCTTTTTCCATGTTGTGTTCACCCACACAAATATCTAAGAAAGAAAATTTCTCAGAAAGGCTTAGGAAGAAACTGGTCTACAGAATCCTTGACTGGAGACCAAAGTTTTGACTTGTGTCTTTTTTTTTCATATTAAGTCATCACTTTTATAAACATTATTCTGTTTACCACAAGCTAGAAAGCCATGTTTTGGCTTCTCTTTAAAATATTTTGCTGAATACCAGATGGAGAAGGACCAGCCTGGAGGGCACATTCACACCTTGGCCCTGGGCCATCCTGGCATGCAATTCTGCTCTTCAATTCTATGATGCTCAGAGGGGCAAAACTATTCCATGTTCCCATCGCCACTAGGAGGTCCTGTCTAGAAATGGCAGGGAATTACTCAGGAAAAAGACTTGAGTCTGGATTTGCACCAAATATTCTCTTTAACTCTCCAGGGTTGAGTTTTGGGCACTTTACTTAGTCTGGGAAAGATTTCTTTTTATGAAGACAGCCCAAAGGGCTAACAGATGTACCTAATGACAATGGCCATTGGTGAAGCTGGAATGCAGAGTGACTGCTTAGATGGCAAATACTGCTTAGAATCAAGTTTTTAAAACGTGTGGGTGGGTTTCCACCAGTGCTGGTCACACTTGGGGAAACTGTAATCCTGGGCATATGGTGTATCTATGAATATAAGAGAAATAATCTATTATTTATAGAATTAGGGTCAGTTTCTATGCTTTTCTATGCTTTCCTGGTGGCTCAGACGGTAAAGAATCAGCCTGCAATGCAGGAGATGCGGGTTCAATCCTTGGGTCAGGAAGATCCCCTGGAGAAGGTCATGGCAACCCACTCCAATATTCTTGCCTGGAGAATTCCACAGAAGAGCCTGGCAGACTACAGTCATGTGGTCACAAAGAGTCAGACATAACTACGCGACTTACACTTTCTATCCTTTTACCGGAATTCAGAGTTACTGAAGGTGAATTTACCATTTTGGGACTCTAAAGAGGCTGGCCGTGTGCCATACTGCATCTATGGTGTGGTGCCATTTCTGGGATATACTGGAATATTCCAGAAGAGCTTGCCTCCTTTATGGAAATATATTGTCATTTCTATGAGTGAGGGTGTGGGCAAGAGATGGAAAAATTATCCTATTGGTTAATCTCAAAATATTTAATGCTCTTCAATTTAAGAAATATTAGAGCATGACTGTGCCAAGATTTAGGGAGTTGTAAAAAAGAAATGAAGACTGAGGGCCAAACAAAAATCAATCAAAATATAAGGTTCCCATCACTCAGGAGCTCATACTTAACTGCTGAGACAGGCACACACACAAATAGTTAATAATAATGGCTGCCACTTGTTGCATACTTCATAGGTATCAGGCTCTGTTTTATATTTTAACAACTTATTTACCAGAGACATATCAATATATCTCTTGTTAGTTGAATGTTATTGACCAGTGTTTCAATATTCACTTACGTAACAAACTGCCACAGTTGCTAGTTTCTGCAAAAGTCCCACAGCCAGTAATGTGTTAACTAAATCTAAGCCTTAAAATAGCCCAACGAGCTAGGTGCTGCTATTGTCCCTATGTATAGATAAAGAAAGAGAAAGGTAAAGTAACCTGTTCAAAGCTGGTAAATGACAGCTGCAATTCAAACGCAGGCTGTCTGGCTCAAGAATCCAAGTTATTTCCCATAGCTTCTCCAATTAAGGACTTCCCTGGTAGTTCAGATGGTATAGAGTCTTCCTGCAATGCTGGAGACTTGGGTTTGATCTCTGGGTCAGGAAGATCCCCTGGAGAAGGGAATGGCTACCCACTCCAGGATTCTTGCCTGGAGAACTCCACAGACAGAGGAGCCTGGTGGGCCTACAGTCCATGGGGTTGCAAAGAGTCAGACATGACTGAGTGACTAATATTTTCACTTTTTTCGCTTTCTCCAATTATAGAATAAGTGGTGCTACTGAGTTCTTAAAAACAAGAGAAACAGAAAAGGTGGTATATAAACTGGATTTTGAAAAATGAGGAAGACAGTGACATTCGGGCCCTGGGGAAAGGAGCAACAGCAGCGGGGGTGGTCCTGGGCATGGCCAAAGGAAGGTAAGCAGACCAGTATGCCTACAGTGTAAGCTGCAAGAGTGGAGGAGACTGAAAGGTAGGTTGTTACTAGGTTGTGTAGACCCTGAAAGCCTGGCTAAGGAATGCGGTTCCTCCTCCTTCCCCCTTTTAAAAATGCGATAAAGGACATTCATGAGAAAGCTTTTGCTAAAGGAAATGACAGAATTATACTTGCAGGGATGCAGAAAAATAGAAAGAAATATGATGGATAAACTGGGTAAAGAGACCTAATTAATAGTTGGGTCTGCTTCCTTCCTCCTTTCTGCGCATCCCCAAAGGGGTAATTCACTGACGTTGTGATCAAAAGAAGGTGCTATACTCTAGGGAAGAAAAGTTTTGCATCCTAGCTCTGATCAGCTGGTAGAATCTTTCTGAACTGATGTTTAGAAGGTTCTCAGAATTGATGTTTAGAAGGTTCATAGGCTGCATCCAGGCTTAGGTAACAAAGGTTTAATCACCTGGTGATGTCTGCCATGGGTGCAGAGAGGGGCATGCTGGCGTTAGCAGGCACGTATGCTGTCTCTATTCCAGGTGACAGATCCAGAGCTAAGCCTCCTTTTCTGTTCCCCAAGTCCACATTCTGTGAAGATGAACCATCCATGACCCCTGAGCTTGTGAATATCACTCTTCAAAAAGATTATTTCAATAATGATTTAATTCTACTCTGCCCTAGATCAGTGCTTACAGTTCTGGATGCATTCACAATCTGTTTCAGAGAAATGGAATGTGTTTAAATGATCCAGCTCAGAATTTTGAGGACTAAGAAAAATTAAAGGGCACAAGAAACGCCAATGAGGAACACTCACCTTTTTTGCCCCTTGTTCCTCTTCCACTCCATCTCCTATGACAACATACACCACTTTTCTTCCAAACCTCTGAATTATTCTCTCAAAACAGCTTTCCTTTCCTAATGAACAAAAGTAAATGATAAAAAAATGTAAACTTTGGGCAAGTCAGCACTCTAGGACTTAAACTTTTTATATAGAATGCTGTTTTTATGCTTCTGATCCAACTCTATCATACTTGTGTGAACTAGGAAAAGCATGCTTTTACATGCCATTTGGGGAGTATGCAGAACAGCATAATACAGCAAAAACTGTAAATGAATTACCCATGTGGTATCCTGTCCCTGGGAAATTGACAGTTTTAGTACTTTTTCCTCTAAGACTCATTTATTAAAAAGTAGGATCTGGTCATTTACCATATAAATTTGGTAGAGAAAGTATTGTTTTGTAGTACTTTGACCCTCTGAGCTGAGACTAAACAAAATCATGCCATTCTGCCAATATATTTTAACTTGATTAAAAAAAAATTTCACGATCTGTCAAACACTGAATCTAATATCTGATTGAAAGGCTATTGAGAAGGATGAACAAAACTGAAGGACTGGTTTTGTTATGGCAAGAGAAATCAAACACCGGACTTAGTTTTACCCTTCATTTTCAGGTTGGAATACTTCTTTGAATGAAAGACACTTCCAAGGCCAAATGTGTTGACTGGAAATATTCTTGGAAAACTGTTTCTGAAATGAATGTCATGTAATTTGGGGCCTTACCAGAGCATGCTTGTCTGACCCATGCTACAATACCTACAAGAGCATGCTTGCCTGACCCAGGCATCTAATGTTCAGTAAAGCAATTTCCTAGAGGAAAAGCGGGATAAAGGTAACAGAATGCCTTTATCTGTCTATTATCTTTCCCATGTCAAGGCTTGGTTTGGGCTCCAGTGGCAGCTACGCTGTCAGCACATCCCTGTGGTTAATGCAGTCATTGTTGCTTTGTAGAACAGGAACTAGGGTTCCAAGTCCAGGGCTGCCAATAAGGTCATTTTAATGGACAATGGGACAGTTTATAGTTTTCAGATGTGAATGCTGAGCGGGACCTGTACCTCTTTCAAATAAGGATCAGATATACACACGAACAAATTGCTTGTTTGCTTAAACAAATGTCTGCTTTATATTTGTATTTTGCACTAAAATCTCTAGTTTGCATCTGACAGAATGAAATGGAGCCAGCCTTATTCAAAGATGTCATTTCAATGCTTCTGTAGTTGCTCACTAACCTGTGAAATATTAAATCACTTTGAGAAACAAATACAAAGGCTGGTTTTCACTGCAAAAAAATATACAACCGAACACTTGGATGTCATGAAACTTTGTTTTCCCCCTTAGAGCAAAATGTTTGCATATTTTTGTAAAGTTTCCTCTTCACAGGAAAAGGAAGGTAAACTCAATGTGACTTTAAAATAAAGCTGTGATGGACAAATTCTCACCCAAATACTATCTTCCTAATAAGGTTCATTGTGAATACACAATAAGAATTAATAAACTGAAGCTCACATTTAGAGGTTAATTTGAGGTCTTACATGGAATTTTGATTTTGATGAATCCATTTTGTCTGAAAGAACATCACAGCTCTCTGCTGAATGACAGACCAGTCCCTTTCCTTCTCTGATTTTGCCATTCTGCCTTCAGGAAAAAATCCCTGGTTTTTCTACACTGATCCCCATATGACATATCTTGTTTGATGGCAAGATTAGCAGTAATTAACAGGAGTTTCAATCTCTATTTTTATTCCAAAAAAAAAAAAAATCACAGGAACGTAATTCTACCACTGGTTTTGAGATCATTTCTACCACTGTACAGTATTTAAATTGAATTTTTATTCTATATTGAAAAAAATTCCAATATTGCAAACAATATGTTCATTAAAAATACTTTCTTGATTGTTATTATAATTTCCTATTATCCTCACGTTTTCAGATTATTTGAGATTAAACTTCAACTTGCAGAACATGTAATATACTATTATTCCTTTCCTTCTAGGAAGTTAAGTACTATATCCCTTGTATATTATATGCTTATTTGGAATATGTTCTTTCTTTCATGTGCCAATAAAACCTTATCTTGGATCCCTGTTCACAAAATATGATTTCTCTTAATTGATACAGATAAAGACCTGAGTTAATGAAAATTGATTACTAATTTATGTGAGAACATGTAAAAATTCTGGGTATATCAGGCTACTAGGAATTCTTTGTTTTATAAGGGTCTTCTAGTTTTCTGTTCTTGGCCTTTCTCAGGAGGCAGCAGTCATTCTCAAACTCCAACTATTTCCAACTTTATAGGGTTATTTGAATATCCTACAGGTTCTTCAAACTCACATAAGTAGGATCAAACTCTTATTTTTGTCATCAAACCTGATTTCCCCATCAGCTAATAGTGTCAATACTGATCCAGTTGCCTAAAAGAAACCTCTATTGTCAGCCTTCTTCTGAATAAACAACCATATATTCATCCATTTCATTCAACATTGAGTACCTACTATGTGCTAGGCCCTATGGCTACAATGATGAATGATACAGACAGACTCAGTTATCAAGGAGACTATGAACAAATAACTAAACAAGTAATTTTTTAGTGATAGTTTAGTAAATTCTTTGAAGAGAAGAACAAATCAGATAGTCTGTTTTGCCTCTTTTTGTTTAGCCAGAAACAACCTTCTTCCCACTTACCAGGACACTCATCCTCTGTCCCTAGGACTCAATTATGTAACATTCACCTCATCATAGCAACATATGCTGCTGCTGCTGCTAAGTCACTTCAGTCGTGTCCGACTCTCTGCGACCCCAGAGATGTCAGCCCACCAGGCTCCCCCATCCCTGGGATTCTCCAGGCAAGAACACTGGAGTGGGTTGCCATTTCCTTCTCCAGTGCATGAAAGTGAAAAGTGAAAGTGAAGTCGCTCAGTCATGTCCGACCCTCAGCGACCCCATGGACTGCAGCCTTCCAGGCTCCTCCTTCAATGGGATTTTTCAGGCAGGAGTACTGCAGTGGGGTGCCATTGCCTTCTCTGATAGCAACATATACGGGCACTTAAAACCCAAATCTACCTTGCCAGCTACCCATGAATACTGCATATTAATCACCCAGAAAAGCTCACAAGTCCCTTAGCAGGGAATACATTTTAATTTCTCTGTTGCTTTGTTCTCACTAGCCATCTGCGTTTATAAACTACCTATATATAAACTCTTATATACTCTTGTATACCCAGCTCAAATGTCATACCTTCCCTTTAACTTTCACTGACACTTGACCTTCTGTCTCCTTCTGAGTGGGACTGAATGCTCCCCCAATGAAGGGCACACTTGGGCACTTACTGGTAGGATTCCTCAGCATGTGGAATGGTCTGCTGGACCTTAGACTCGGAGATCTACTCTAACTCTCAACTTTACTAGCTATTAACTTAAACTGACTTACTTACATCTCTGAGATTTAGCTTCCTCAGCTGTAAAATGAAAAGGTTGCAAAGATGGACTTTAAATATGTAAAATGTTTAGTACAATTCTGGGCACCTAGTAAATACTTGATAAGTGTTCATTTATATACCATTGAATACTCTGTCATACTATAGTTATTTTGTTGTCTGTTTCCTCTGTTAGAGGAAATTCCCTAAGAACAAGAGTCATGTCTTCTTTTAACTCCTACTTTTGTTTTGTCTTGGTTGATATTTTAAGTAAATTTCACACTAATCTTTTCTAACTACATTTTCTTTCTGTAAGAATCTAATTTTTTGATCCCCATAACAAAAATGAGAACTTAAATCATTTACACATGTTAAATTAAAGCAAAAAAAAAAAGAAAAATAGTTCCAGTAATAATAATATATTGGAGTTGCCTAATTAAAGCTATTAGTTATTTCTGCTTTTATATTTCTATATAACTACTTGTTTTAGCTTATAAAATAATTTTTGTTGATGCTGCCTAAGAGAATAAAAATAATAATCTAAAAATGATGCTAAGTTGACTGTAGTAAAATGCATAAGTTTTAATGTCAGCCAGTGAAGTAAAATTTTCTGAGTTTAGCTACATGAATTATGCTTTATATTTATCTTGATATCTAAAGGCAATTTTGACAATAAAATTGGTTTAAACATTATTCTAGTTTTCTGACATTTAGAATCCTGTAAATAAAATACTATTTGTTGCCTTTCATTTTTACTAGCCTGAAAGCAAAAGGTTGACTGTTATATAAATGATTAAAAAGTAGCTTACCTATTTTAGTTGCACTGTAAATATTTTCTATTGGAAATACAATTCCTAAACCATATAGCAAGACTTTCGCCAATGCTGGGATAAGCTGAGTAGTTGTTACTAAAATATTCACACAGTTCGTTCTATGAGAACAGAAAGAAAAAAAAGACAGTTGAAAAATAAGTCTCCAAAATGAACAAGCAAAGCCTGTCTTCAGGCAGAGGCCCTACAAAGTGACTTGGGGACAACTTACCGGGAGTGAATGAGCGTGAGGGCTTTTAGAGCCAGTGTCAACCAGGAGTCTGTCAGGGCTTCAATTTCAGCCCTCAGCTGCAACCAGGCTTCCCTCTTGGCTGGACCAAGCAGACCTGTGGATTTAAAAGCAAAGGAACTACTTCCTTATCAACGAGTCTCGCCAACTTTATAAACAATAAACATTTAAAACTACTCTAATACCTCCCTCAAGCTTTACGTGTACTAAGCAATTTTTCACATACCATTCAACAAATATTTAGTACTGTAGGAGACATCTATTGTTTCTGCATTCCCGGCATCCCTTTTTCTAGTTATCGAAGTCCTCTCTTCTATTGAGGGAGCCTACTCACCCCTATTTCTCCAACTGCATAATTTGCAAAGAGACACAACACTATCCTCTGGCTCCCACAATAGGCATATGACCTTGTCTTGGCCACTGAAAGTACCTGGAACTTTTTTGTTGAATCTATTGGGAAAGATGTTTCTCCACCCCATGGAGGTGCTGGACTGGTTGAATAGAAGCCTGGGTCTACTGGTGGTCACTTTGGCCACCTTTCGGGAGGGACTGACCCCAGAGGAAATCACAGGCCAAGGATTACTGATTGCATCACCAGAGCATCTGAATTTAGCCATGCTAGAAACCAACAATCACCCTTAAACTTTTCATTGTGTGTTAGTTGCTCAGTCGTGTCTGACTCTCTGCAACCCCATGGACTGTGTAGCAGCCCACCAGGCTCCTCTGTCCATAGAACTCTCCAGGCAAGAATACTGGAGTGGGTTGCCATTCCCGTCTCCAGGGGATGTTCCCAATCCAGGGATTGAACCCAAGTCTCTTGCATTGCAGGTAGATTATCATCTGAGCCACCAGGGAAGTCAATATATTCCTTTTCATACCAAAGTCCTTTTGAAACACAATCAAAAGATGAACTAATACAAGCATCTACCTGATAGAAGGATGCTTTATGATTCATCTTAAGTCCTTTAGGCAAGAGGTCAAGAAACTTACTCCAGTAAGTTTACTAACTCACACAACTGCTAAGAAAGGGAGCCAGGACTAGATTAGCCTGGCCAGGGCAGCTGGCTCTAAATCTATTACTTCCCTCATTCAATTACAGTAGAATAATCACTGGTTAGATGAAACTACTCTCAGCAAAAGCTGTTCTACCCCTAAAAATGTGATGTAAATGTATGACGCTCTGAGTATTTTATTGAGACTGTCTTAACCAGCCCAGCAAGCTACTGGTGATAGTCACTTGCCTCCAACATTATTTTTGTAGGTATTGTAGATCTCTTTCACTCGTCTGTAGCGGAAGGCCAACTTTCTCATCCAGTCTACACCGCCCCGGACACCGGTTGCCAAACATAAATTAGCACTGGTTGCTGCAGCAGGAAAGCCATCTGTTCCAAAGTTATATGTGCTATTTAGATGCAAGAAAAGCCCAAAGTTAACCAAAGAGAAAGTTCATCTTAGTGAGCTGAGCAATTAAACCATAACTTCCCGATCACGGGCTCACCTTAGGTCTTGTCCGTTGTCATCGGAAGAGACATCGTCTATATGAACTTGGTCACATTCCTAAAACACAATTAAAATTGATACATGTTAATTTTCAAAAAGGATCTACATTTTTTTGGGAAAAACCGTACACAACTATTTAAAAACAACCACCTCCAAACACTGAAATTGGTAGTGTTTGCCAACCACGTCAATCAGTAGGTGGCAGTCTCGTTAAATTGACATTTTTACCTACTTTGGGTCCTTTCTCAATGTAAGAAAGGAGCAATGTCAATAAGGACTACTGTTACTCAGGTTCAGAAAACACATTTTTGTGTTTAGAAAGGAAAGTGATTGAAAACAATTAGCATATGTGTTCCATAAACCTCAGGTACCTGAAGACATCACACTGCTCTGAGCTGATTCAGTCAATGCCGAAGTGTAACTGAAACCAGACATTTCGGTAAATCTAACATGCTAGAAAAATTAAACCTGATGCTAACTGCCAATGAAATTATGACCTTTGATTGCTGTTGAGCCACACACCAACACAGCCTGAGGCCAGCGTGGAGCCCAGACCAGAAAATCTGTTACTAGTTTGCTATTGATTTGAGAGATGTGAGTTTTATTTTGCTCACGCGTGCACATGTGTGTGTGTGTGTGTGTGTGTGTAGGAAAAAAGCATGGGAGACTTCCCAATATAAAAAAATTAACCATGAGGCGTTTTTCTTTTACTGTTTTCAAAACTTAACTTTTTTTTTTAAACTGTTTTTCTGTTATTACATATTCATTTTAAATAGTGGATTTATGAGTTGATTATAAAATAATATGATTGGAACAGACCTGATTTTAAAATCCCACACCATGCATAAACTGTTTAGAATAGGGGGTGTAATTGTGGGTTAAAGCCCAGTTGGACGGGTTCACACTGATACACCTGTTCACATGTAAGCACTCCTACATCTTACTGCTGTGCCCCAGCCTCCAGCATCTTTGTGGGAAGAGCAACACTCAATAAACATTTGCTGAACAAATGAAGGCAAACTATAATTTGGAGACAGACATGGTCTCTAGTCCAGAAACAAGTAATACGCACTTGGCATGTTTTAATATTTTAGCCATGATTCTTCTCTTGGCAGTCAGCCTCCAAATACCACAGTGGCCTTTCTGACACTTTTATTTCCATTAAGTTTTAGTGAAAAAAATCTTATAAGAAATCTGCAGGCGTGCATCTTGTATTTTAAAAGGTTCTTTGGACTAAAGCTCTTGTCATCCTTCCCATAGAGTTCACCTCATCAAATCTATCCTATCCCTCTCGTGCTTGACATTCAATGTGTAACAAAGATGCCCGAGATAAAGCACCCTAGGAACAGAAGGAGGATTTTTATGTTGCCGGTTCCTTCTGCACAAATTCTTTCTCTCCATGGATTTGTGAGGAAGGGAGCAGGAGATAGAAGTAGAAAGAAACTCAAACCAGCTGTTGCTTAACAGAATTAAAATCCTGACCCCAACCTCTTCCTTCTAAAGCATCTATTTTCCAGGCAACCCTCTCCCAGCAAGCCACAAGTTCCAAGGAGGAAAAGGCTTTGACCTTGTAACCCTTCCCTGCTCTCCTGAGGTCCATAACCCCAGATAAGAAAAAAAAGGAATAAAAGTCTAGGAGGCCTAGCAGGCAGGGCTGTGAATTTAACATTTTAAAAACAGGTCATTCCTGCAAAACTCAATGGGAAATTTCTGAGTTATTATACATAATTCGGAGGG
The DNA here is from genome assembly GCF_032405125.1 of Capricornis sumatraensis. NCBI lineage: Eukaryota > Metazoa > Chordata > Mammalia > Artiodactyla > Bovidae > Capricornis > Capricornis sumatraensis. The sequence goes on from NC_091079.1 coordinate 53,933,736, forward strand.
TGAAAGATGAATGATAGCTGTGTTTTTTCAACAACGTACTTATTCTGGGTTTAAAGAATTACTAAATCGTGACTTTCTACCATCTAGCCATTCATCTAGACAGAAATACAAAAATGCCGTTGGTACACGACTCTGTTAGGGTGTGTGGTTAGTTAAAAAACATAAATGCGAAAAAGGGTACTCCCGCAAACAAACAGAACCCCCCAAAGCCTCAGTGCTGTTAACGCAGGATTTTTCTCTCTGGGGAGAAAGAACAGAGAGAGGGAGGAAGTTGAGGAATTAGAAGAGGAAAAGATATGTTTAAAAGAATTGAATTTAAGGAATCAAAGCTGACCCAAAGTTACCTGGTTAATTCTAGGGGTGGGAAGAATGCTTTGGAAAAACAGGGTGTTAAGAGGCTTTTCTTAAGCTAATGCAGTTGTAAATCTCCATTACTAACAGAGCAGCCTTATCTTCTAATGACTGTTGATGACTCTACCACAGCTATTGTCTGCCTGAATCCTGTATTTGTTTTGTCCTGCCAGCTTTCCTTAAGGCTTTTTGTTCCCAGGCTGGGCCCTCATTTGAAATACTGTTCAGTATCTTGGTTTACTCTAATTAAGGGTCAACTGCTCCCAGCCTTTTTACCTGCAGATAACCAAACTCACTTCACAATGATCTGATTAAAGCACAGTTTGGTGTGACAGCAACCACAAAACCCTGCTGTTTAGCAGGATTTCTTTTTAAACTTATTCTCTATTGGAGTATAATCGATTAACAATGTTTTGATAGTCTCAGGTGGACAGCAAGAAGAATCAGTCATACATATACCTTAGCCAGAGAATTTTTGTAGAATGATTTCAATCAAGAGAGATAACTAATGAGAATGTACTCAGGGAACTCTACTCAGTGCTCTGTAGTGACCTAAATGGGAAGGAAATCCTGAAGCAGAGGAGATGTTCATATAGCTGATTCACTTTGCTGTACAGCAGAAACTGACACAACACTGTAAAGCAACTATACTCCAATAAAGAGAGATTAAAAAATCAAGAGCATTCTTGAAGGGCCTAGTTGGCGCTTTTAGGAATTAAAACATCATTAAAGTGTCTATGTAAAATGTATTTTTGGAATGAGCTCTCAGTTTACTTAACAATAGATAAGTAGTCTGTTGCACAAACTTGCAATTGATAACATGACTTGGCGACTGAACAACAATATTAAAGATGATAAGTCACTATTATGAGTTTACAAATAATGGTAAAAATGTCTTGGAAAATAAGCTGTGTATTAAAAAAAATTTTTTTTAATGAGAAACTATAATATTACTATTTTGATGCTTACCCATAAAAAACTAATTCCTCAAAGAACGGAGACTATGAAGAGACTGAAATATCATTTCATTTCTCAGCTGAGCCCTGTATGTGAACTTGTACTCAGTGTACTTACTGTTAAATTAGAAAACTGTAGTTCCCTGCATTCTGATATCCTGAAATTGTCTCCTCCATGGCGATAAGGCTTCCCTTCTTTCACTTTTCAGAAGCCATCCAGCTTTTTGCCTGTTTTCCTAAGAGCCTAATTTGAGGCTTCCATTTTTGCTTTCTGAATTTGGTTGCTTTTCACTTGCAAATCTATTCTAAACCCAGACAGTTAGGTAACTGAGGGATAGGAGAAGAAACCAATGAAACAACAACAGCAACAAAGTTTAAAGCCCCACTGCAAGAGTCTATAGACGCAGAAGACAATAATGGAAGCTTTCTATATTTTCAGGTGCCAAAATCTATGCCTACAAACCATAATTAGATGCTTAATACACAGAGTGCAGAATATATATAATTTCATGAGAAAATACATTTTTATTCCCAAAAGACTGAATGTGCTGAAAATGTAATTGAAATAAACTTCCAAAAAGTATGCAGTAAGATTTTAAGGAATTCAAGCCATTACCGAATCCAAGTCTTGGGGTAGCATCCACATAGGGGCCTCCCATGGCCAGTGCAACCAATTTAGTGTTAATTAATTAATTGGTCAGGCATTATTCTGGCCTGCTGAGGCTTGAGACACCTAAGGGACCCCAAACACACGTGGGTGTCAGGCTTGGGGTCTCATATAGGGGTGTGAAGTAGTCATTTCCTTGTCTCCTGATAGACTCTGCACTCAACATGGATCCAAAGTGGCTAATGGGTGCTTTGGGTTAAAAAGGTGATCATTTATTTATTATTGTGTCTGATTATTTATTAAGGAATACCTGTTCTGGGTATTGCTATAGATGCTAAGGACACACCACTTAACACAAAAATCCTTACCATCTTAGAACTAACATTCCAGTTGGGAGAGACATCCAAACAAGAAAACATGCAAAACGTACAATCTGTTAGACAGTGATAAGTGCTAAGGAGAAACAATATGGCAGGCAAGGGGATATGCAATGCTGTGGGAGTGTCTGGGGAAACAGCTTTGCAGGACAAGGAAAAAGCAAGTGTAAAGGCCCTGAGGCCAAAGGGGGAGAGTTACATGGACCAGCGGGTGACAGGGACTGTCGATGCTGGTACTCTACTTCTGAATGGCTGTAGTGTGAGGATGGGGGAAGGTGACCTTTCGGAGGCCAGCCATCCTTCTCTCTAGAAAATACCCCACAGATGCAAAGGGACTCTGTGCAGTTAATCAGCAGGTCTCAGAGGTAGGAAGGAAAGATCTTAAACAGTTTCTTTTAACCCTCAAAGTACAGATACGAGAACTGATGCAGGGCTGAAAAGGGATCAAGAGATAAGCAGAGAACTATTTGTTGTTCATGGCTTTCCAAAGGGATGTCAATATCAATATTTTTGTATAAAGGTTTACATCATGTCATGTCAATACGAGAGGAGTATATAATTAACATTTCTATTTAACCAGTTTTAACATATACCCACATCCCTCAAAGAGCTTCTAAGAGTCAAGCCAGTGCTAGGCAAAGTTGTGGTTATCCTTCACTAGGTAAATTTCATAATTTTGTACTGAATTAGACATCGGTAACACATTGGGCCCACTGTTCTCACCCTGAGCTCAGTCCCTCCCTTTCCAGAAGTCCTAAAGCACCAGGAATACACCACCCACTGACACTGGATTACAAAGGTATCCTGTCTTGACAGTCTATATCCTATGAAGAATGGATTTTTCCTTCCCTTGAAGGGATGGATAACAACTCCAATAAGAGCTGTTTTCTATATTTGTGTGGTGGTAAAGAACTCCACCGGTTTTGGAAGAGACATAAGAGAGGCGGTTTTGTTCCCTGGGTTGGGAAGATTCCCTGGAGAAGGGCATGGCAACCCACTCCAGTGTTCTTGCCTGGAGGATCCCATGCACAGAAGAGCCTGGTGGGCTAGTCCATGGGGTCACAAAGAGTCAGACATGACTGAAGTGACTTAGCACATCTGCAGAGGCAGGCCCATGGTTGTTTCTACTCACACAGACTCCTTTATTGAGCTGAATTACTGATACTTATGTTGGACACAAAATAGTATTTAAGGTTACAGCCTATTTTATGGCTGCAAATAAATGAAGACTCAGAAAAGCTAAGCAACCTCAGTGCTGAGACACTATACGGGCCTTGGATCCCCAAGCATTATTTCTCCCTAGGATCCCTGGATTTTGCATAATTTAGACTATGGCCCACTCCACAACCTAGGCCCCTGCTGGCTTGTCAGTTGTTTGATGTTTACGAGATTCCTGCTCCAGGATGTATCCTCACCTCTGTTTGCCCCATGCCCACCTGGGGGTCCAGCATTTGTCACCACTGCCCCTCTTTTGGCCCAGAGCTCGGAGATTCAAGCTCCATCCTGCAGTTCAAGCCCCACCCCTTCATCTCTCCTCTTGGCCTCCAAAAGATTGGCACTTCAGAGAGAAATTTTCCCAGGAGGAAAGCCATCATGGAAACTCAGTCTTTACAAGGGTGGAGGGGGCAGAGCACAAGGGTAGATGAGAGCACAGGTATTAGCATGATTTTGTCACATGTCCTACTAGAAGGCTCGAAGCCTAGGAACAAGGACTCAGTCACAGTCACAGTAGAGTTGAATGAGGGCAGGTGGCAACCATCAGGGAAGCATGATGCTGAATCCACAGGCACTGGCCTGCAAACTCTGTTGTACCTGAAACGGCTCCTATGAGCAAGCATCCTTCAGATAAACCACAAACCCAACGCCCAAAGTTCAGCCTTGTCTGGCTTCCCTTTATGTGCCATGCCTTGTGCTTCTCACAGAGCAGTAAAATCAATAAAATCAGCAAGCTTCAGTGACTCTGGGCCCTCAGCTTACAGACATCTCAGCCCTTGTGGGGCTGGATTATAAAATGCTGACATGCATGGCTGGGGAAAAGTGCCAACCCATGAAGCAGCTGAATACCAGGTCCAGTGTTGGGAGCAGGAAGAAAGCCACATGGGGTCCTATCTCACGGCCATGCAGCAAAAGCATGGTCTCCCTCAGAACTCTGGTTGCACTGTTATTCTGCCTTTTTGGTTCTTTCTGTCATTATTCTTGGCACTGCAACTCAAGCTGACCTTTTTCCGATCCATCATCATCTCTGGCCTTCCAGGGCTGGGCCACAGACATGTTCTTTTGGACTGAGCTCCGGGAATAACTCAGATTTTGTACAGGGGCTCATATGCAAAATATTAAGTTATGGCAAAATTTTTCTGCAAATATTTATTCTGCTTTGATACCGTAGTGGTTGGACTTTTCCCTCAAGCCTCTCGCTTGTGCCATAATTATGTAAAAACACACCATGCCATTCACGTTCATTTAGGAAAATTAATGAAAAGAATTAAGACAGTTACAATGGGTCTTATTCTCTGTGCCAAACACAGTGACATCACAGTCAGGATGCTGAGGCGTTTACACCCCTGAACCTGACACTAGAAACATAAACTCCAAGTAAACCTGCAGGCTTTGCATAAACAGACTTGAAGACTTGGAGGCAGTCTGCACGTTATGAAAGGGAACAATATAAAAATGTTACAAACATGTCTTGGGAGAAGTTGAGTTATATAAGCCCTGATTCTGCTGACTGAAGCGATATTTGCTCCATTTTCCAAATTTACCATGAGAAAATGAACACCATACTGCCGACTAATTGTTTCAATACCTTCCTTTATGAAGCAAAAATGGAAAGAAAAAGCATCCTCAGAGAAGGAGCTATTTCCATTGTGTCCGTGCATCAGTTAAGCCTCCTGAGACTTGCTGGAGTTGGCCAGGGACACGGTGGCTGGGTTCTCTGCCCCCTTCTGTCATCAAGCAATTACATCCACTGCTCTGACCTCTCCACCAAACAATAAGATAACTAGCTTGACACCTTAGACATCTGCAAGTTACCAGAACGTTTTCCTTTTATTCCTAAATATGAAAACTGTAATATATGGAGTACAGGAGTATTTCTAGTACTTTTAAAGACAACTCACTCAAATGAGCTTCCCAGGTAGTGCTAGTGCTAAAGAACCTGCCTGCTAGTGCAGGAGACATAAGAGATGTGGGTTTGATCCCTAGGTCGGGAAGATCCCCTGGAGGAGGAAATGGCAACCCACTCCAGTATTCTTGCCTGGAGAACTCCATGGATAGAGGAGCCTGGTGGGCTCCATGGGGTCACAGTCCACGGGGTCACAAAGAGTCGGACACAACTGAAGCGACTACCACACGTGGCACACACTCACATTAGTTGTCTGGAAGGCAAGTGATTAACAGTGCTTTCAAAAATTAAAAGAAAAAACAAAAGATTCTCCCTGTGGATCTGCTCACACTACCCTCTTTCTAATAAAAAAATCCAATTGTACAGATGGCATTACAAGGTGACCAGTATTTGAGTGACAGAGGTTTTTAAGGGAGTGATTTCCATGCGGCTTTTGGAAATAACTCCCGACTGCCTAGATATCTGCATAATTTTGTTGGAAAAATAAGGTAAGATGGGTCAACACTAGAGATTTTCTGTGACTTGGAAGTTCTATGGAGGGGGGAGGGGTGGTCCAGAAGCAAACTAATTGATGGCAAAGATGTGAAGAGTCCTGCTCCTAATTCACTGACAATTAGATTCAGCTCCTTGAGCCCTGTGGTAAAGAAATTCTGTCTGTACGGCGTAGCACAGGGAAATGTATTCAATATCTTGCAACAACCTATAATGGAAGAGAATCTGAAAAAAATATACGTATAACTGAATCACTTTGATGTACACCTGAAACTAACACAACACCATAAATCAATGATATACTTTGCTTAAAACAGGAAAGAAAGAAATTCTGTCCATCAGTAAATGTGCAGAAACTTGGATTTTACTGGGATATTTTGCTCTGTATAAAAGAGGCTGTTCAATTAGCACACTGTGTATTTAGACTCACTAATCTAAATAGTAAGTCTAAATCATGTGCTTGTAGTGTGCTTCCTAAAGCTGTGTCCAAACCCGCACTACACTTTCAAATGGATGCAACGAGAAGTCACAGCACTGCTGTGACCTGTGCCTGTCACTGTGGACTGGTGGCATGCCTGTGGCACGAGCCTCCTGGGAAGAAGGGTGTGGGGCTGCAGCCCTGTTACTCTGGCTCTCAGCAGCAGGACTGGTCATGTCCGTCTGGGGTGCACCTTGTGACCTGTGGCCCGCCCTTGCTTTCCCGCACAATGCTTCCTTGCAAAGAAAAGGTTGCAGATTACCCATGGCTACAGCACAGGAGATGAAGAACAAAGGGAGTTTTTGAAATCTGCCTCATTCTGTTAGACAGTTTGGGGAACACAAGGAATTAAAATACAGCTGGACAAATTTATCTTTACATTCCCACTTTAAAACTATCTACTCAGCACAGCATCAGTGCCAACACGTGTTAATAAGTCAATATTTAAATATCCCGTTCTGTTTTGATAGGAATAGGATGACACAAATATAGAAGCCAACAAGGGGGGGGGGGGCGGAAAACAATTTCAAATCTCAAACTAGGTAAGAGGAATTTTAACATCAATTTTTGAGATCTGGTAATAAGATGCAACTTGTAGAGACATATGCTGTTTTTAATTATTGTTTCTTACTTAGAGAAACAATATTTTAATATATTTAAAGTTACAATATCCTGTAGGGATTATCTAAACAAAAGAGATATTTTTCTAGAATATCTCTAGTACCTGTATTTGAAACCCAAGACTTGAATTACAGCAGTTTCAGCAAAGGCAAGACATTAGCTATTTCAATCTCATTCTGTTTAGCTGAATATTCATAAAACATTTAGAGGATAAAATCTTTACTGAAAAGTATGTGAAGATGGCATGTTAAAGCAGAAGATAAAGTGCTTACGCTATGTTTTCATATATGTACAAGGATATACTAAATATTTAAGATCACTAAATAAAAATTATAGGGTTATCAAGCTTCTTATTAATGAATTAAAGAGAAGATGAGAACATGTTTTCAAATTTGTAATATGTTCTTATAGTATTAATTCCTTTAAAAATGTGCTCATTAAAAGTGAGATGGCATGATAATACCACCACAGCACACTTCTCCAAGAATCCCAAAGGAATTGCATGAAGCTGGTTTCTTCTTAGCGAGTGGTACAATGTTAATAAATATGTCAGTTTCACTCTGCTTGGAGTTCCTTCTTTCTAATCATGAATACCTTCTTTACCACATGGTCATATTAAATATATTTGTCTTTATTCACACCCTCACCTTAGGGTGAGGAAAAGAAGGCTTACTAATCAAAGCCAGACAGAACTGAAGATAAGTTTTTAAAATGAAATGGGCTTATCTGAAATTGTTCAACAGTGTGTCTCTAAAAGTAATGGATTCATTTAATTGATAATTATGGCATGTTACTACATTTGATCAAATGATATCAACAAATAATTTTCCTTTCTTTAAAAAAATACAGTAAATTAAAATATACAGTGAATAAAAAGCACCAAGTGAAAAGGTATATGGTGAATGCCTAAAAATTTAATGCTACAAGATCCATCTTTTATTGATTATGTTTTGTGCAATAGCACAAAATACATTTCAGTGCATTCTGTACCTTTACTGCATGATACTATACACAGAAAGCTTTGGCCCAAATTTAATAGCTTCATTTATAGTTCAGCTAATATAAGAAGATATGGCATTTTACAAATCTGCAGAGAATTCAGTGAAAATGTTCAGTTCAGGTCAGTCGCTCAGTCATGTCTGACTCTTTGCAACCCCATGAATCGCAGCACGCCAGGCCTCCCTGTCCATCACCATTTCCCGGAGTTTGCCCAAATGTTATGTTATATACCTTCAAATACAAAATAGGGTAGTGCATCAATGTTTCATAATATGTCAAATTGTATTACATAGTTTTTCATTAAAATATCATAGTTTTAATTGTATCATATAATTTAAAATCAAGTAGTAAGATAAAACAGTAAAGGCTGACAATGTACAAAATAATAATTCAGAGCCTTGAAAAAAATAAAACTCAGCACATGTCTAATATAAATGTCACTCTTTTGACTGTCAGGACTACTCTTAAGAATAAGCCTTTGATTTACTGCTGAACTGATTTCTCAGTTTTCAATGGGTTTGCCCATCATTTTGCAAACATAATTTGTCATTGGCCACAGTGTTCTTTGTAATTCCTGTTGCCTTTCTTTTAGATCTATTATTCCTGCTGAGAGTATCTACCAAAGAAGAATTTTTCATAGTGACACCAACTCTAGTCTTGCTGTGAATAATCACATTCTCATAAAAATCATTCTTTTTATTGCAAACTTGCTGCCAGAAGCACAGAAACATACTCAAACCAGGAAACCTTTTATCCTTTCCTGCAATCACTTTCTTTTAACTGTCACTGCCATTTGAAGAAAATTAATCACATACTAATTCATTCACCAAGCATTTAACTAGAAGTTTTCATTTACCTGGACTATTTCTGTTTTGATCATACATAAACCAATGAACTAAAGCTGTGATATTAAACAGGTCATATTTTAAGAGAGATTTTTTAATCTCTGAAACAATATTTCGCTCTAAAATTCAGTGTTTGCAACAAACACAAGTTCTGGTTTATTATCATTCCATGTCTATTGATTCATTTTCATTGACCTTCAAGCCATTTGTCTATAATCTTTAAAGGCATATTTCAATGTAATTGGTTTTTTAAGTGACTCTTTTTTTGCAGGGGTGGGAAGTAAAATTTGAAAGTTTAAAAGAGACCAATTTGTCAATTTTAGTTGACATATACAGTGAGATGACTTTATACTGGTAAAAAAGACTCAATTTTGTATCAAAGAATGTGTAGCTCAGAATAACACCCTTAGTTAATAAGTGAATAAAAATTTTCCACGCTGATTTCCTCTGCCATATAATTATTGCTGACTCCCGAGAGAAAAGTTGGCAGAACCGGACGTAGGCACTTAAAAAAATAGGTTCCCCATGAGCTGAAGGAAGGTTCCATCATCACCTTCCCTCACTGTCAGCCCCTTCGTGGGGAGTGAGGACCTCTCAGGAGGCACTTTCTTACTCAAAAAGCTCTCTCTTCTCTTCTAAGTATCAGGGGGTCTGAAATTCCACCCCTTGAAATCTTCCCTTTTCAATCTTCTTTTATAAGACAAAGACTTCCGGTAAGGGTAAATGACTTAAGTAAGCTCCATTACTTTGTGTGAACTGTCTTATCTGGTAAATTTCCTCCAGCATGGGGGTGCAAGGGGCTCTGGTATGCCCCAAACCAATGCATGTCAATAGCAGAGGGAAAAGGAGTTTGGGGCTGAAAACTACGGAAAAATTTTGTTCATACTCAAAGTCTCACTTCCTATAAAACCATGCCCTTTTCCTATGATTAAACATTTCAAGCCACAAAGAATACCTTTTGATTGTTTGTATATTATTCAGGAAAGTATTATATAGCATTAATATGGTCTATGTTATATATTACAGGACACACATTCTGTATTCTTTCATTTTGTTATGTACTCAACTAACAATGACTGACCACCTATACCAGGCACTAAGTATACAAAAATAAATGAAATGCACATATAGCCAGAATGGCTTCATAAACATGGGAGGGGCTGGAGAGAGAGGGTACAAGTGAGTGCCACTAGAATTTTCTCTCAGGGAAGGAACTAGAATTCTAACAAAGCTATGAGAATGGAACATGGGATTCACCATGCTTCTAGCCCTTTTCCTTTCAATCCAGCCTGTGCATCAAATCACTGTCAGATACAGTTCTCTCAGAGTAGGTTTTGTCCACCCCCCACCCCCAATCCCCTGCCCCGAAATACAATTTCCACTCTGGAGGGTTAGCTTCTTGGTGGCAGGTGATACACTTCACTTCTCTTTCTGTATCTGCCTTTTAGCCAGAAGGTGATCAGATGCTTGCGTGTGTGCTGAGTGGTTTCAGTTGTGTCCGACTCTTTGCGACCCTATGGACTATAGCTCACCAGGCTCCTCTGTCCATGGGATCCTCCAGGCAACAATACTGGAGTGAGTTGCCATGCCCTCCTCCAGGAGATCTTCCCAACCCAGGGATTACACTTGTGTCTCTGAAGTCTCCTGCACTGGCAGGTAGGTTCTTTACCACCAGTGCCGCCTGGGAAGCCCTAATAGGTGCTTAGGAAAAATTAAATTAGAAACACTAAATATATGCCAATGCAAATGGGCATTCGAAGGCTTTTCTACTGAGCCTTAACCTTGCCCATCCAATGCCATGTCTGTCTCTCCTTCACAGCCCATCTGGAGGGGTCACATGCTCCTGGCAGGCCAGTCTCAGCCTGGTCTCCACGTCCCTCTTTCACTGGATAACGACTGTGTCTATTGCTTGCTGGAATGCCTTGTCTCGGCTCTCTCACCTGTCAAGGCAAGGTTTCTTTCTTTGTCAGCCCTGACGAATGCTCTGGAGCTCACTGAATAACAGAAGCAACAATCATTAAGAGCTACTATGTGTCTGGTCCCTATACTGCAAGCCTATCCCTTCTCTTGGGGATCTTCCCAACTCAGAAATTGAACCAGGGTCTCTTGCATTGCAGGCAGATTCTTTACCAGCTGAGCTACCAGGGGAGCCCATGTTATTTCCAACCCTCCCTTAAACTCTACATTTGATGGATAAGGAAATGAAGGCTTACAGAGATCACTTCTGCATATCCCAGCAGGTAGTAAATTCTTGGAAGGAAGAGATAACTTTTTATGGGTCTTTTTTCTCTCTTTTTTCTAAGTTGGACCTTATTTCTGCCTATTCCTTTCCTACATGGACCAAGCACATGGATGATACTGAAGGAAACCTTCCAGATTATCTGACAGAATTTAATATGAAAGAATGGGTCAACCCAACTGGAAATTAATTGCTAACATTTTTACGTTTTGTCATTGTAGTGTTAAAAAGTTAGTAGTTTTAGGAAAATATATTTATTATCTTGTTTGATTGCAAAATGATACATACTCATGTACAGCATTCATGAAAACAGAAAAATATATAAAGGAAATAAACTTCAATTCCATCCCTCAGAAGTAAGCTGTTAAATTCTTCCATCGTTCTTCCTGGTCCTACTCACTCACTCACTCAGTCAGCCTTCCTCATGTTTTTCATAGAGCTTAAATTTTGATAGGTGATATATACCTCCTCCTCCCCCCCCCCCCCAAAAAAAAGTGCTTCCCAGGTGGTGCTGGGGTAAAAAATTCACCTGCCAATGCAGGAGATCCAAGAGACAGACGTTTGATCCCTGGGTTGAGAAGATCCCCTGGAGTATGAAATGGTAACTGCTCCACTATTCTTATCTGGAAAATTCCATGGACAGAGGAGCCTGGCGGGCTACAGTCCATGGACTCACAAAGAGCTGGACTGGACTATAAGACTGGAGCACAGAGCACGTACCAAAACAGCAGGCAAAACCAGGTGTCTGTTTTGCAGCTACTTTCTCTTCCACTCAGCAATGTGGAATAAGTATCATTTTCTATCAATTAACCATCTCTCTTATCTTTTACATTGCTGAATACTATTCACAATTATACATGTTTCATATTTCTCTTAACCAAACAATGGCTGATAGTTCTTCAAACTGTTTTAAAATGCTGATAGCATTTTTTTTTTTGTATGTTTTTTTTTTATTTTTTTTTTAATTTATTTTTTTTATTAAATTTTAAAATTTTTAAAACTGTTAATAAGTAGGGCAATGGCTGTCAATCTTCCTTACATTCTATTTTAAGCATCTAAAAGAATATTTATTATTAAAGAATAATTAATATTTAAGCATCTTTGTGCACAAAACAGTAATCACTTGATAAATGTTTAAGTGAATGACCAGGCTGATGAACAAACGTAGATTCATGACATTCAGTTATCTCTTTAGGCTATATTATACTTTCCTTATTTGACATTTTTCTTCACTCAAATCTCTGATCCTTGTTCTATATCCCTTCTGCTTAGAACATTCTTCTCTAAAGTTCACTCCATACAGCTCTGTCGATTCCTGTTAATCCTCTGTGGCAGTTTCAATGTCACCCTCATCTTTCTGAGTCCTTACTCTGAGCTTACATGATTTTAAACACTTTGAGAACACAGACGGATATCTGCATCTTATTTACTATCATCCCTAAAAAGCTTTAAAAAATTCAGTTGTTTCTTAACTCTAACATAAAGTTTTACATTTTCTCTTGGATTTTGGGAAAGCTTCTGTCAATTTCCTTAAGGCCTTGACTTCTGCTTACAACAATTTGAATAGGTATGTGATTGAAAGCAGAGTGAATCTTTCATTTTTGGCATTTAGAATGCAAGTAATTTCCCCTATATATTGAAGAAAGCAAAGACTATAATTTCTACTTTGCAAAGAGAAAGTATTATTTCACCACACCTCTACATGTTCTTATTACAAACATGCTAAATACTACCTTTCAACTATGAATGTTCCAAGCTACTTATTTTTTATTTAGTAGGAACATTTTTTATCTGCAAATCGAGGAGGACTACATGAATGTGTATTTAAAACAACAATTTCCTCCAATTAAAAGGGATGGTATCTTGGACCTAAGATGTCCCTTTAACTTCTTGACAAAACACAATACCAGAAGATACTTCTTAGTTGATTGTTTTTCCAAGAGGCAAACAAAATCACCAGATAATGTTGATCAAAAAACAGCATCCTCTCTGCCTGCCCCGGTCCTCTACCTGCCTTACAAAGGAGTAGCACACAATTAGTAGCAAGAAGAATCTGGGACTGAAAAGCCTTTCCTTAGAAATGCTGTTAGCATACTGGACTGGCTGAGCCCAGATAGAGGCTCTATTGTAACTGCCCCGAAATGGGAGAAGACTCCAGGGACCACAACTTAAGCACATTTGGGGGAAGTTGAAGTTACAGGCTTTCTCTTGCACTCGTCAATTTAAAAAAAAAAAAAAAAGAGAAAAGAAGACTTCTTTTTTCTCTACTAAGAAAACTTCCTATGAAGGTAAGTGAGTAAAATCTCCCAGACTGAAGATTACTGGGCACCTGTCAAAATGAAGAATCTAAACAAAAAGTCTGTCATAGGTGACACCAACAGGTCAATTTCTCAGGATTTTTAAATAAACTGACAGCCCTCAGCCAATTACATGAATTACCAGCCGAAGTGGCATGTCTGTTCGGTAAGCAGAAAAGGCACTTTACATGCAGAGGCCCACCAAGTGCCAGGCACTGACTGGGGCTCCAAATATTCTCCAACTGTACTGCACCTCTGAACCATCTCTGATGCTCACCAGGGTTGATGGGTGAAGCTCATGCATTCATTGTTCAGGTGAGGCCTAAACTTGGGCCTGAACTTCAAAGAAGTGTTCACTGTTTCCTCAGGCCACACTGCCTCCTAGTTGCTTCATCCATAGAACGAAGCCAGTATTTTATTTTATTCTATTTTTTAGGAAATAAAGCCAGTATTTTAAATAACGATAAATGGAATATAACCTTTAAAAGTGTGAATCAGTATGTTATACACCTGAAACTTACATATTCTTATACGTCAATTATACCACAATAAAAAATAATAAAAAAGAGACTTTGGTAAAACTAGCAAGATAGCTTCACAGGCAGGTCAGTTACCAGTTTGTTAGAACATCCACTTTTGTTTTACACATGTTATCAATGTATGTTGAGATTCTGTGTTGCCAAACAGAAATCTCACAAAGAGACCCCTGCTCTGAGATGTTTCTTTTTCACTCAATACGTTCTTCTTAGAATCTTAACTAATTTCATGAGTGATGACTTCAAACTCACTTTTCTCTGTTGAGCTTCAGACCTGCATTTACTACACTTGCTGGAGTCTGTCTGATGTACAGAACACACTTCAAATTCAACAACTCAAAAAACCTGTATTTAGCATCTTCCTCTTGGAGCCAGCTCACTGTCCTGGGTTTTCCATCTCTACCTTACTGTTCAAGCCTGAACTAAGATTCTGGTTTCCCAACCCAGTACATCGAATCTACTCCCACATCCTCTCCAGACTATTTTCTTAAGAGCTTCTCCATTTGCCCCCAGACTCTGTTCCCACAAACAAGCCCTGGTGATTTCTCCTCTAGAGTACTGATACCCCTCACTTCACGATGCAGTTCATCTCCATAGCAAAGATAAGCATTCGTTCATGATTACCCTGGGCATTCATATGACGTGGCACGTCCTTCGCAGAGTTTACAAAGCCTCTCATAATCTGGCTCCTCTGTCCTCTTATCTCCCAACTGCTTGGCATGCACTCTGCTTTGTGTGTGTGTTCGCTGCTCAATCATGTGCAACTCGTGGCAACCCCATGGACTGTAGCCCACCATGCACCTCTGTCCATGGAATTCTTCAGGCAAGAGGACTGGAGTGGATTGCCATTTCCTTCTCCAGAGGATCTTCCCAACCAGGGATTGAACCCTGGGCTCCTGAATTCCAGGTGGGATTCTTTACCATCTGAGCCAACACTTTAGATCTACTCAAACTGTTCCTAAATGCCGTGCTCTCTCGCCCCAAAGGTTACATACATCATGTGGAAGTCGTATCTCCTGCCTTCTTGTCTCGTCACTCCTCCCATAGGCTGGGTTGGTGATCTTGGTTTTGGACTCTGCTATCATTACATGTTTCCATCACTGTGGAGATTCACTGTGATATAACCGTTCCCTTACTTTTCTGTCTCCACCTCCCATCCTGACTCCTGAGGGTCCCATCCTGACTCCTGAGGGCAGTGACTATATTTCATCTCTTCTTCTCAATGCCTAGCATAGTGTCCAGGATGGAGTAAGCATGAGTAAATTTATAGCACTTTTTCTCTGTCACATGTGGATGTGTGTTAGGTGCTCAGTTGTCTCCAACTCTTTGTGACCCCAAGGACTGCAGCCTGGCAGGCTCCTCTGTCCACAGGATTCTCCAGGCAAGAATACTGGAGTGGGTTGCCATTCCCTTCTCCAGGGGCTCTTCCCAACCCAGGGGTCAAACCTGGGTCTCCTGCATTGCAGGCAGATTCTTTACCATCTGAGTCACCAGGGAAGCTGCAATGTAGATAGACAGAGGCAGCTAAAATAATATTTTTGTCTACTCAACAATAGGAATTTACAAGTACATCCGTCTGTCCATCATCTAACAATCAAGCAATCTATTTACCCACCTACCTCCAAACCTTTTCAAAACAGATTTTAGGTTTGCTTGAGCAACTACTAATAGTAGAGTACAACATATAAACGAAGCTAACAAATAACACATTGGAGACAGTATGTTCTGTTAATGGGATCTGCTATATGACAATGGCGTGTGACAGCATCAACATGCCACTATTTCCTTTACGTTGCTGCAGAGAAATTGCCAGGTTATGGGACATGGCTAGAGAGGTTTGTGTAATGATACTGAGGTAGGAAATCCCTTTTCCCATCTTAGCTTTACTATTACCTAATCAAGATGTGAAGAGCCAATTCATTGGAAAAGACTGATGCTGGGAAAGATTGAGGGCAGGAGGAGAAGGGGGCAACAGAGGATGAGATGGTTGGACGGCATTATCGACTCAATGGACATGCGTTTGAGCAAACGCCAGGAGGTAGTGAAGGACAGGGAAGGCTGGCATGCTGCAGTGCATGGGGTCGCAGAGTCAGACACGACTGAGTGAACCACCACCACCACCACCACCACCAAGTGGCTTTGGGCAAAAATCACATCATTTCAATTGCCTACATGTGTACCCTGCAGATAAGAAGACTGAGTTTCCAATGCTGATAGAGGTCAAGGTTAATGCTCTGTACTGATGTGAGAAGAGTTTCCCTTTAGCCAGCTTCTCCCTCTGCGTCACTCTGCACACGGCAAGGCTCTGCTCTATGACACAGACACCACTAGCAAGGCCCACAAGTCAAGTCTTCAAAACATGAGGCAAGAAGAGGACAAGAAAAGGCAATCAGCACAACCCAAGAAACACATTTCTTTTGGCCAAGAAGCCAGCATCCTTGTTTTCTATGAAGGGACAGCACAGGGTGAGTGGAGCCAGACACAAGAGCTATTTAACTGCCCCAAAGGAACCTTCCCTCTTGGAACTGGGGGTGGGGGAACAACACAGAGGAGGAAAGAACAAAAGGAGTGCACTGGATCCGTCTGCATTTGCAAACTGAACATCAGCAGAATTTCTGTTGTTTTCGTGTGATTTCTGTTGGAATTCTACATGGGAATTTTGGCAGCAAACCACTTATTATTTCAAAATTTTCATTCCCTATCTATTCCCTAAGCCACCCCCTCTTCTTTCTCCATGGCCCTACTCCAATTTTTGCATCAAAGATACTCAGGAAAGAACAGCAGATTGGACTTCCTTAGTGCCTCCTGTGTGTCAGAGCTAGTTCTATGCACCTAACAGATGTTTAAGGGGGACTTCCCTAGCAGTCAGGTGGTTAAGACTCTGCACTTCCACTCCACTGCAGGGGGCATGTGTTCGACCGGTGGATGGGGAGCTGAGACACCACATGTTGCATGGTCCGGTCAAGGAAAAAAAAATTTTAATAGGTATTTATGTACTGAATCTTCATACTGACCCTAGGATACTATCATTATCCAATTTTAAAGATAAGAAATTGAGGCACAAAAGGGTCCCTCCAAAATGAATGAATACTTAAGTTCAACCTCCAGTACCCTAGAATCGTAAGATGTGCTGTGCTATGCTTAGTCGCTCAGTCGTGTCCAACTCTTTATGACCCCATGGACTGCAACCTGCCAGGCTCCTCTGTCCATGGGATTCTCCAGGCAAGAATACCAGAGTGGGTTGCCATGTCCTTCTTCGGGGGATCTTCCTGACCCAAGGATCGAACCCAGGTGTCCTGCATTGCAGGCGATTCTTTACAATCTGAGCCATCAGGGAAGCCCAGAGTTGTAAGATAACATGCTGCATAAATGCAGGGCTTTGAGTCAAGTTGGAATAGTTGATTATAATTATTCAACAATTTTCTAATTATAAGAAATAGTAACTACAGAAAAGAAAAATATAAAGAGAACTTATAGTTTAGTTTATGGTCGTGTTATGCCCACTGGTGGTAGCTTAGTTGCTAAGTTGTGCCTGACTCTTGTGAGCTCATGGATGGTAGCCTGTCAGGTTCCTCTTCACATGGAATTCTCCAGGTGAGAATACTGGAGTGGGTTACCATTTCCTTCTCCAGGCGATCTTCCTGATCCAGGGATCAAACCCAGGTCTTCTGCATTGGAGGCAGATGCTTTACGGACTGAGCCATCAGGGAAGCCCACTATCCAGAGATAAATCCTTTATTGTAGAATTTATTTATTTTTGATAACATTTTTAATGTGAAAAATTGTTTATCTTCTTTTGGATGTATATACCTTAAAAAAAAACCTTAAACTGGAACTACACTGAATATCATTTTATATCATACCTCTTGCACCTCCACTGTGTTTTGCCACATTTTGAAAATATGACTTACAAAAAGAATAATACCAAAATTTCATCTCTTGGACAATTTCAATTATTTTTAGGACTTGTGATTAGACATTTACTTTTAAAAAGTTAATGTCTGCAAATTATTAAAAGTAGTGCTCACTGTAGACTATTACTTTCAAAATTTTGGAAAAAAAATTAAAAAGACATAGGAGAGCCTTCTACCTACCAAATCTGGTGCTTAAGCTTCCAGTGGACGAGTCATGGTCCCTGCCATCAAGGGACTGATGGGGGAGGATAGAAAGGGACAGACAGAAAATCATGAGCTATGAGGGAGGTATTTTCACAATGAGAACAGCCTCTTCTTCCAGCATCTGTACCTGGCGACTCTTCCTTCCTTCTTACTGAAGTCCAGCTCTGTCACTGGTTTTCTGAATCCTATCCTCTTGCTACCCAAGGACTTGACTCTTTCTGCTGCTTCCTCTCCTTTCCACATAACTTATCATTTCTATTGGATCATTCCAACTGACACTCAAACACGTCTAAAATAGCTTGTTTTAAACCAACCTCCCCACACCATGATCCTATGATCCTCTCTACCTACAGCCCAACTCTTTGCATCTTGTCATTGTGGAAACGCCAATCAATCTTTCCTGTTTTCACTTCCTCAACTCTCCTTTTATCTTCAACCCACTTCCATTGGACTTACATGTTCTGCTTAATGAAATGGTGCTTATCACAGTCATTACCAACCAATATCCTGGGCAGATCCAACAGTCACTCGACACAGTAGTGAACACCCCTCATTCTGGAAATACTATTCTCCAGGTCTTTGTGATGCCTCGTACTTTCCCACCTACCTCACTGTACACTCCTTACCACTTTCTCTTGCAAGTTCTTCTTTCTTGGTCCTATTTCTAATTGTCTGAGTGTCTAATGCCCAATCCTACACCCTCTTACCCTTTCCCCTTTGAGATGATATATCATCTTATGCCTTTATGACCCCCACTACACCTTTCCATTTTCTTCTCTCCTCTGAGACCCCAACCTAAATGTTCATAACCTCTTGATCTGGATGTTGAATAGGTATTTCAAACTTAATCTGCTCATTTCAGAAGAGTCGAGGACAGCTCTTTCCCCGGTCTTACTACTACAAACCCACCCATCCTCATCTCAGGTACGATGACCATCCATCTAGATACTCAGGTCAACAGCTAGTGGCCATCCTTAACTCTACTTTCTCTCTCCTCCCACATCTTGTCTAGTAGCAGATCCTGCCAGGGCTTTCGCCAAATTATATGTCAATCTTCCAACTTTTCATCATGTCTGGAAATGCTACAGTCTCAGCCAAAAGCAGCTGTCTCTTAACTGGTCTCAATGATTCTAGTTCCTTATATAATCAGACCAGTCATTTAAAAGTGTAAACACAAGTCGACCATATTCATGCTAAAAACTCTCTAATGGCTTCCCACTGCAATTGGAAATAAATCCAACTTTCTTTACTACAATCTACAAAGCCCTTTTTGATCCAGATCCTGTAACTTTCCCCCACTCACTCTGCTCCAACTACATGGATGACCTTGTTTATTTCTTGAAGAAGCAAAATGTATTCCCACCTCAGGGCCTTTGCACAGGTCATTCCCTTTCCAGAATGTCTTCCTGCTGTTCCAGGTGCTTCTTCCCACCTTCCTGGTTTCTCTACAAATGTCCTCTCTTAAACCAGAATTGAAAGAGACACATGTACCCCAATGTTCATCGCAGCACTGTTTATAATAGCCAGGACATGGAAACAACCTAAATGTCCATCAGCAGATGAATGGATAAGAAAGCTGTGGTACATATACACAATGGAGTATTACTCAGCTGTTAAAAAGAATACATTTGAATCAGTTCTGATGAGATGGATGAAACTGGAGCTGATTATACAGAGTGAAGTAAGCCAGAAAGAAAAACACCAAAACAGTATACTAACACACATATATGGAATTTAGGAAGATGGCAATGATGACCCTGTATGCAAGACAGCAAAAAAGACACAGATGTGTATAGTGGACTTTTGGACTCAGAGGGAGAGGGAGAGAGTGGGATGATTTGGGAGAATGGCATTGTAAAGTAAAGAAAAGAAAAAATAAAAATTAAAAAAAAATAAAAATAAAAAAAATAAAAGTAAATAAATCAAGTAGTATCCCAAATGTCCTCTCTTCAAAGACACCTCTTCCCACACATCTCAGCTAAAGATATCCCAGTCTGCAACATCCCTTATCCAATTACTCTTCTGATTTTCTTCCTACACATATCTCTACCTGAATCTATTTACAATAAAAATGTTTATTTTATACTTGCCCTCCAGAGCACATGCTCCATGAGGGCAGTAACCTTGATTTAATCATTGCTGCATCCTCAGCACCTACAACTGTGCTTGACACCTAACAATTAATAAATATATATTGGCTAGTAAATGAAGTGTCTCAGTGTTGGAGCATCACAGAGAAACAGCATTTATAACTGCAAAAAAAACATCCAAACTGGCAACATTTTAACGTATTTAACTCTGCTTATTGTATAATAAGTCATAAGTGCTAAAATCATCATCATACAGTATAGTATGATTTATTTTGCTGACTGTTCATTTTAAAACTTAAAGTTACATGCTGCTGCTCAGTCGCTCAGTTGTGTCCAACTCTTTGTGACCCCATGGACTATAGCTCACCAGGCTCCTCTGTCCACAGGATTTCCCAAGCAAGAATACTGGAGTGGCTTGCCACTCCCTTCTCCAGCAGATCTGCCCCACCCAGGGATCGAGCCTGTGTCTCCTATGTTTCATAACAGCAGTTTTTAAAATTTCCCTCCAATTTCTTTAACATTCCATACTTTAAGAAAAATTAATAAATTAAAAAAATATATTAGGTTTACAGCAAAACTGACCAGAAAATGACAGACTCCATACACTCCTTGCTCCCACACACCCATAAGGTCCCCTGCTGTTGACATCTCACACCAGAGTGGTACATTTGTTACAATCAATGAACCTATATTGACACATCTTCACCACCTGAAGCCCACAGTTTACATTAGTGTTCAACTTTGGCGTAGTACATTCTACAGGTTTATACCCACCACTGCAGAATCATACTGAATAGTTTCACGGCCCTAAAAATCTTCCGTGCTCCACCTAATTCATCTCTCTTTACTCCCACTCCCTGGCAACTAGCTGATCCACAGTTTTGCCTTTTCCAGAGTATCAAATAGTTGGACTCATTCAGTATGTAGCCTTTCCAGATAATTTGCCATACATTTTAAAATCAAGGCTACACTGTACTGCACAGTCTATTTTTAAAACTTGGAACTGACCATGAATATTTTCCCTATATTTAATAAGCAGTTTTAAAACAATTTTCAGTGAGGATGTAGCATTAACCACTATTCATCTATTTTAGAATTTTAAAAATATATTTCCATATTTTATTGGTTAAAAAAAAAAAACTACCGTGTGAGAGATACAGCGTGGAGTTGAGTGGATTTCTAGAAAGCACTGAACCTGAGTTAGAA
Organism: Capricornis sumatraensis; assembly: GCF_032405125.1. Taxonomy (NCBI): domain Eukaryota; kingdom Metazoa; phylum Chordata; class Mammalia; order Artiodactyla; family Bovidae; genus Capricornis; species Capricornis sumatraensis. Next base: position 53,955,069 of record NC_091079.1, read on the forward strand.
TCTGCCACTCAGTAGCTGTGTGGCCTTACACAAGTTTTGTTTTAGCCACTCTAAGCTTCTCTTGGATATTCTATAAAAAGGAGATAATACCAGTGCTCCTATCCTAGAAATATAAGGGTATTAAGTGGGATAATGTATGTAAATCACATAGGACAAGTGTTCAGTAAATGTTTATTATTCTATCAATTCTCTGCCTATAACTGTTTTCTTAGAATAGAAGTTAAAAGTGAAACTACTGAGTAAAAGGATCAGTACCTTAAGGTTCTGACGTATTATTATCAAGCCACCTTTCTGAAAACTGTACTAATTTATACCCTTATCAGTAACATAAGTGGTCATCTCACTGCACTCTAGAGACTATATTACTGATTTTAAATCTTTGCTAATTTGGTGGGCAAGAGGCTGAGCACTCACTCTGACATTTTTGATTACTAAAGGTGAAATCCAACATTTGTTTTTTCTTTATATATTGAAAATTCAAATGCTTTTCTCTTGTGTATTATCTGTTTACGTCATTTGCTAATTTCTTTAGGCTTTCCTTAGTGCACTGCAACAATACTTTTTATTGGTTAAAAATAATTTTGTCTTTTAATATTATCTATAGTTTTCAAAAAATAGTGTTTGTTTTCTTCCCTGACTACAAAAGAAATAAGTATACGTTATAGAGAGTTTGAAATACACATAAAAGTATAAGTAAGAAAACAATCAAACCTCTAACTGCAGGTAAAAATACTGTTAAAATTCTACAGAACATCTTTCAATCTATCTTTGTTCCTCCATTAATTCTAGGTGAATTATACTTTTCTATTAAAAAAATCAACTTGCAAATTAGCTTACAGCTCTTCCACTTTTAGAAGCATAAACATTAGGACAGAATACTTCACTTCAGATCAAAAGTAATTAGCATGGCGTTCCTTCCTTTGAAAGAAGATTCTTTTCCTAGCTAAAAATCAATTTCTTAACAAGATATCAAAATAATTAACACACAATAACCTAAATTTTACAGTTATCCAAGTTTATACTAGTTATTCTAATTTATCCTAAGGTTAAATTATAATGAAGCCAAGAGGCAAATTAATTTCTTTCCTTTATAAGAAAATTTATTGCAGCTTACTTCCTTTCAAGTGTGGCATTACTTAGAGGCTGTCCATGGTGCCCTTCCTTGGTCTTTGAGTTATCAAACCCAGGTCTATTGAGATCAGAACCTTAGTCCCAGGCCTTTTTTAAATAAAAAATTATGAAAACGAGGAGCTGTAAGAGTAAATGCTTTGAAAATCAGACCTGGGATAGGAGTCCACACGTTAAAGGCTCAAGAAAGGACTGTGGCATTCACATTGCAGAGCTCAACACCAAAGAGTCCTCTGGGCCGTCTCAACGAACCAACATACTAGGAGAGTGAGGCAGAAAGATACAACACAGCTCCACCCTTGACGAGGAGAACATGGTGTGCACAGCCCTGAAGACAAGAGGTGAGGTCCTTCTGAAATGGAGCAAGACCCTATGGTCCTCGCGCCCCCTGTCCCCTGCCTGCCGTTTCGCCTGGGGAAAAACTAGCTAAAGAATAAGTTTAATCAGAGAAGTGAGAAGGTGCAAAAATGAAGGAAAATAGTCAAAGGAGACTAAATAATAATAATGTACTCATTAAGCATAGTCAAGGACCTTTGGTTCCTTCTCAAGGGCTAAGATATCCTGTGAGCTGTCTTAGAGATACTGAAACTCCCACCAGGTGGAAGAAGTTAACTACTTGTGACCAGACTGTAGCCAGGACATAAGCTGCCACAACTCTAAGAACTGGCCTCAAAGAAATGGAAACAAACCGACCCTGGAACTGAAGATTAACTGTATCTAAAACAATCAAGATGAAGCGGATCAGTCAACCGATGACCAGTTTCACGAAGACTGTCAAAGGTGCCTGTGCTGTTTCTACTTGTAGCCCCTCCCTCAGCCTATAAAAGTTCTTGCCCCCTGATTGTCAGTGGGGAGCAGTCGGCCTATGGACATGGGTCCACCCTTCCCTCGGTTGTCAGCACTGAAATTAAAGCAAGCTTTCCTTTTGACCAACCTGGCCTCTTTATTGGCTTCTGAGCAGCGAGCAGCCAGACCCCACTTTCTGTTACACTTCTGCTTCTCCACCTTGACCCCTGTAGCCTGAGAGAAAGAGTCTCAGAGGCTACCACGTTGATACAAAATCAGTTAGGATGGCAACCGTAATGTCAGCGAGATGATACCACTTAACACCAGACAGACAGAGAAAACTCAACATAAATTTGTGCCTTACTTTTCTTTAGACTTATATCCATCAAATATCTTCCTGTAACTGTGGAGAAATCCAGTAGGAGAACCGATAAAAGGCAAGTTAAACTGAAATGTTATCATATTCAGAAGGCCCATCACCTTTCAATAAATAACCAACAGAAAGAGCTCTTTCTCCATTCAGTCAGAGAGAGACAGGCTTTACTCAAGAAGCTGGAAAAGAAATCCTCCAATTTCATACCGTCGTTCATAAAAAATGACTTTCCATAATAAGCATCATAGGATTGCACACGGAGACCTTTGGTAAAATGATACAGAGGGCATTAGACGTGGACATAGGAAAGTCAGGAGTGCATGGAACTCAAGTCTAAACCCTTCTCTGGCAGGGTCGGGGGCTGGAATAGTATTTTCTTTGATAATTGTGTCTCTCTGTCACTCATGTTCCTTCACATGTCAAGTATTTTTAATGGCTCAAAAAACCAAGATTTCTCTTTTCTATTTTTTTTCCTTAAGTGTCAACAGAATTAATTTAAATTGTGATTGCTTTTATTAAAAATTGTCAGTAAGCGAGATGACAAGATTTCTAAAACTAAAAACGGGTAACTTTTTAACACCTTAAAGTACAATGAAGATATTTGTAAATTACTTTAAAATCATATCTAAAATTTCCCAAGTAATATTCTAATAAACATTTTAAGCAACTATTTTTATAACATTAAGAATTGTCACTGGAAGCTCCTCACAGTGTGTTTCTTTATTCAGCATCTTTTATAAGTCACAGCTGCAAACTAACCAAATTATACAGACAGGCTGGCAAAAAGTTAAAATTTTAAAAGAAAGTGAGGCTACAGTCAACAATCAGAGTTCAGAAATCACACATCAAGCTAACCAACAGACTATTAATTTCCATAACATTACTAGTACTCTAGATCTTCAAAAGCTAAAAACATGTAATTAAAATATATTAAAATAGTAATGCCCCTTACCACAGTGCACTGCTAACTGGAGTGTGAAATCAGGCATTACCACATCATTTTTGCCTGATGAGATAATTTTGGTTTTCTAAAGAGTATTAAACTAATACATTTATTTTTGCCAGGAAATAATTTCACTCTTTAGTTTGAAAGAAACTAATACTTGTAGTAACCACTCTCAGCTTTGTTGAATTACAAAAATATAAAATGAAAGATTGAAATAAGTTTAAGAACCAATTTATTTTTTAAACATTGTGCAAATCTAGAGCAATGGCTAAGTGAATCCTTCATTTATACTTTTGCTGACACCTTTATATTACTCTCAGGTAAAATAATGTAAAGCCAACTGTGGTAAAGTTAACAAGCTTAAATAATTTTTCACTATTGATTTTCATATGTGGTTGAATTAGTCCTTTATCCTGTTTTCTACTTGACTTATAAGAAAGAGTCCTCAAGAATAAAATCTGGTATTTCAGTATCTTTATGGATCCTTAGTTCTTTTTTAAAATTTAGGCTTATGAAAAAACTACATCCATCACAAATCTAAACTAGGACTTTTAATATTTACTTTTATTTCAGACCTTCTCTGTATAGTTCAGCATGAATAATGTTAGTAAACAAATAAAAATCTGACTATTACATCCAAACTGAGTTTGGAAGCTTCTCTGTCTTATATTACACCGTTATTACTTTGTCTAACTTCTCACTTTTCACCACATAGTTCTGGCATTGCACAGACTAGCTTTGGCATTTTTAAGAAGGTAGAGTTTAAAAACAATAGAAAATTACTGCTAATTTCTTCTTGATGGATGCTATTAACACCTATTAATATCAGTAAGAGTAACAAGGCTGAATCCAAAATATCAATCTAGTCTGAATCATTGGAAACAAAAGGAAACTCAAGAAAGGAATTTTAATGTATTAGTAAAATATAGAATGTTTTGTTGCTGTTCTCTTATGAAGGGAATCACAACCAAATATCAGAAACAGCTTTTGAAAATAAGTATGATTATTAAGCTTTTCTAAAGGAATTAGGAAATTGTCACTCCCCCTTGGAATATTTCTACCTTAAAAATAGTAAGACCTTACATATAATTTCCTTAAGGAAAGCAAGCACATTAAATGCCAAAAAAAATCTGTATTTTACTCTATGTGTAAAAATAAATATTTCACTAAAGGAATGGAGGAAAAATGAAGCACATTTAAATAATTTCATTGCACTGGAAGTTGCCAATTCGTCTGTGAGTAGTTTCATTGCAGATGAAAAGAAATCAAAATACAGGACAGATGTTGAACAAACCACATTTAAATTCTGTCACACACTAGCATTTTTAAAATGATTTTGGCTCATCTATGAAATAAGGTGCATTTTCCTTGATTTTGAAAAGGGGAAACATCAGGAAATATTTAAAGGCCAATTGCTGCCAATTAACTTTGATCAGTAAAAGTTCTATTTGAATCTTTCAGATTCTTCTCCTGTCTGAAATAACATACATTTATAAAATCTAGCAAAACAACAACCTGATGATTAATGCCTCTTGGCAGCCCTACCACTAGCTTGCTTAATAGCAGGATTTAAACAAACAACTATCTCTATCAAGGAGAGAGTGAAAATAGGCATATTTTCTCATAGTGTAGACATGAAAACCAATATTCTGAAAAATGCTTCCAACCAAGATCAGCACGTTTGTCGCTGCCCATAACACATTTTACTAGCCACTGTATAAAAATTTCCTCCCGAACTATGAAGGACAAATAAAACCATCAGCAGTTTGACATAAGGAATCCTGGCAATCCCAAGCGTAGAGGCTTGACTAAACTGTTATACAACCAGCTGGACTAGCCTGACAGAAAAGCACCTGGCTCAATGTGACAGGAGTCTGACATGGATAACATATAACACATGCAAGGATCACTAAAGGTAACACATCTCAACAGTGATTATTAACTGAGAAATCTGTACTCCTGATAATCAGCACAGTTTCACATTAAAGATTCTTGCCATCAACCGTTAACCCGTATCAATGGTTCCACAGAATCAAACTTTGAAACACAACAACCAACGTAAAGCAAAACAAATTCCACGAAGGCAAAACACATCACCATATAATCAATAATTATGCTACCTCACCACTCCAATTATATGTTCGAAAAATAATATTCCACTGTTATTTCAGGACCAATCATGCATTTCCAAACACGCAACATGAAGAGTACATAAAAGAATCCTAACTTACTTCCAAATCATTAAAAAATAGATGAGTGTCGGCCAAGTTGAAAATCATTTCTTCCATTCGCAGTCCAAGGGAAACTGAAGTAGGTGGATCCTGAAAGAAGAATTTTACAGGTCAAGACCATATCTCCATCAGGGTACAGGAAATAAAGTGTCTCATCGAGAGGGACTTTACATCAGGATAGGCCACAAGACCTGGGCTCCAGTCTTTGTCAGATTATGTGGCTTATTCTGTATTTGGACTTCAGTGACTTATTTCATTTGAAATGTGCCTCTAATGTTGTTGGTACTTTGCCTAACAAAGAAAATATAAACTCCAGGGTTACTCAGACATGTAGAGTGGAGGAAATTCACCTTCACACAACTGTTTCAGAAGCAAGGGAATCAGTGACTCAGGAAGACACGTTTTTTATGTTCTACTATAACTCATACTAACTACTGCGGGCAAGAATCCCTTAGAAGAAATGGAGCAGCCCTCATAATCAACAGAAGAGTCTGAAATGCAGTTCCTGGGTGCAGTCTCAAAAAGGACAGAATGATCTCTGTTCGTTTCCAAGGCAAACCATTCAATATCACAGTAATTCAAGTCTATGCCCCAACCAGTACTACTGAAGGAGCTGAAGTTGAATGGTTCTATGAAGACCTACAAGACCTTCTAGAACTAACACTCAAAAAAGATGTCCTCTTCATTATAGGGCACTGGAATGTAAAAGTGGGATGTCAAGAGACACCTGGAGTAACAGGCAAATTTGGCCTTGGAGTACAAAATAAAGCAGGGCAAAGACTAATAGAGTTTTGCCAAGAGAACACACTGGTCATAGCAAACAGCCTCTTTCAACAACATAAGAGAAGACTCTACACATGGACATCACCAGATGATCAATACCAAAATCAGATTGATTATATTCTTTGCAGCCAAAGATGGAGAAGCTCTATACAGTCAGCAAAAACAAGACCAGGAGCTGATTGTGGCTCAGATCATGAACTCCTTATTGCCAAATTCAGACTTAAATTGAAGAATGTAGGGAAAACCATGAGACCATTCAGGTATGACCTAAATCAAATCCCTTACAATTATACAGTAGAAGTGACAAATAGACTCAAGGGATTAGATCTGATAGACAGAGGGCCTGGAGAACTATGGATGGAGGTTCATGACATTGTACAGGAGGCAGTGATCAAGACCATCCCCAAGAAAAAGAAATGTAAAAAGCCAAAATGGTTGTCTGTGGAGGCCTTACCAATAGCTGAGAAAAGAAGAGAAGCGAAAGGCAAAGGAGAAAGGGAAAGATATACCTATATGACTGCAGAGTTTCAAAGAATAGCAAGGAGAGATAAGAAAGTCTTCCTCAGTGATCAATGCAAAGAAATACAGGGAAACAATAGAACAGTAAAAACTAGAGATCTCTTCAAGAAAATTAGAGATACCAAGGGAACATCTCATGCAAAGATGGACTCAATAAAGGACAGAAATGGTATGGACCTAACAGAAGCAGAAGATATTTAGAAGAGGTGGCAAGAATACACAAAAGAACTATACAAAAAAGATCTTCATGACCCAGATAACCATGATGGTGTGATCACTCACGTAGAGCCAGACATCCTGGAATGTGAAGTCAAGTGGGCCTTAGGAAGCATCACTACAAACACAGCTAGTGGAGGTGATGGAATTCCGGTTGAGTTATTTCAGATCCTAAAAGATGATGCTGTCAAAGTGCTGCATTCAACATGCCAGCAAATTTGGAAAACTCAGCAGTGGCCACAGGACTGGAAAAGGGCAGTGTTCATTCCAATCCCAAAGAAAGGCAGTGTCAAAGAATGTTCAAACTACCACACAATTGCACTCATCTCACACACAACCAAAGTAATGCTCAAAATTTTCCAAGCCAGGCTTCAACAGTATGTGAACCATGAATTTCTAGATGTACAAGCTAAATTTAGAAAAGGCAGAGGAACCAGAGATCAAATTGCTAACATCGGTTGGATCATCAAGAAAGCAAGAGTGTTCCAGGAAAACATCTACTTCTGCTTTATTGACTGTGCCTAAGCCTTTGACTGTGTGGATCATAATAAACTGTGGGAAATTCTTCAAGAGATGGGAATACCAGACCGTCTGACCTGCCTCCTGAGAAATCTGTATGCAGGTCAGGAAGCACCAGTTAGAACTGGACATGGAACAACAGACTGGTTCCTAAAGGGGAAATGAGTACGTCAAGGCTATATATTGTCACCTTGCTTATTTAACTTATATGCAGAGTACATCATGAGAAATGGTAGGCTGGATGAAGCACAAGCTGGAATCAAGATTACTGGGAGAAGTATCAATAACCTCAGATACGCAGATGACACCTTATGACAGAAGGTGAAGAACTAAAGAGACTCTTGATGAAAGTGAAAGAGGAGAGTGAAAACGTTGGCTTAAAGCTCAGCATTCAGAAAAGATCACGGCATCAGATTAAGATCATGGCATCTGGTCCCATCACTTCACGACAAATAGGTGGGGAACAGTGGAAACAGTGGCTGACTTTATTTTGGAGGGCCCCAAAATTACTGCAGATGGTGACTGAAATTAAAAGATGCTTGCTCCTTGGAAGAAAAGCTATGGCCAACCTAGACAGCATATTAAAAAGCAGACATTACTTTGCCAACAAAGGTCCATCTAGTCAAAGCTTTGGTTTTTCCAGTAGTTGTGTATGGATGTGAGAGTTGGACTATAAAGAAAGCTGAGCACTTAAGAATTGATGCTTTTGAACTGTGGTGTTGGAGAAGATTCTTGAGAGTCCCTCAGACTACAAGGAGATCCAACCAGCCCATCCTAAAGGAAATCAGTCCTGAATATTCATTGGGAGGACCAATGCTGAAGCTGAAACTGCAATACTTTGGCCTCCTGATGAGAAGAAATGACTCCCTGAGAAAAACCCTGATGCTGTGAAAGATTGAAGGCAGGAGGAGAAGGGGATGACAGAGGATAAGATGGTTGGATGGCATCACCAACTCAATGGACATGAGTTTGAGCAAGTTCTGGGAACTGGTGATGGAGGCATCACTGACTCAATGGACATGAGTTTGGGCAAGTTCCAGGAATTGGTGATGGACAGGGAAGCCTGTTGTGCTGCAGTCCATGAGGTCACAAAGAGTCGGACACAACTAAGGGACTGAACTGAACTGATAACCCATAATCCTGGGCTTCCCAGGTGGTGCAGTTGGTAAAGAATCCACCTGCCAATGCAGGAGATGCAAGGGACACAGGTTTGATCCCTGAGTCAGGAAGATTCCCTGCAATAGGAAATAGCAACCCACTCCAGTATTCTTGCCTGGAGAATTCCATGGACAGAGGAAGCTGGTGGGCTATAGTCCAGTTCAGTTCATTCGCTCAGTCGTGTCTGACTCTTTGCAGTCTCATGAACTGCAGCACGCCAGGCCTCCCTGTCCATCATCAACTCCCAGAGTTCACTCAGACTCACGTCCATCGAGTCAGTGATGCCATCCAGCCATCCCATCCTTGGTCGTCCCCTTCTCCTCCTGCCCCCAATCCCTCCTAGGATCAGAGTCTTTTCCAATGAGTCAACTCTTCGCATGAGGTGGCCAAAGTACTGGAGTTTCAGCTTTAGCATCATTCCTTCCAAAGAAATCCCAGGGCTGATCTCCTTCAGAATGGACTGGTTGGATCTAAGCCATGGGGGTACAAACAGTCTGATATGACTGAGCACCCATAATCAACATAATCCATGAAGTGTCTAAAACCACTGTCACAACTACCAGAAAACAGATACAATTTAGATAGATTTCAGAAGCACAGTAAATAGCAATTTTACTCCAGATGATAACTACCATTATTTTTTATTTATTCAGCCTGCCTCCCAATTGTGAGTGCACTCAAAATAGGAAGCGGTGGCCATTCTGACCAGCTGGCACCATGCCAACTCAGAAGGCTGATCTTGACATTCTTGTGACACTATTTAGTCATCAAACAGCCAGTACCACACACAGAGGGGAGCACCAGCATTCTCAACAGTGGCTTCTACCCAACACTTCAAGCCTTTGACACTAGTGATTGATGGTCTGTGCCACACAATCTATATCCTGATGACATCTGCCGGCATTGAGATGGGGAGTGTGGAGGTATTTAATGGTGTTACTATGTTCAAAATGCATCTCACCCACAAAGCAACAATGTTCACGGTGAACATCCTGACTGTGTGTGTGTAAGTCACTTAGTCATGTCCACTGTTTGCATCCCCATGGGGTACAGCCTGCCAGGCTCCTCTGTCCATGTGATTTTCTAGGCAAGAATACTAGAGTGGGTTACCACTTCCTTCTCCTGGGGATCTTCCTGACCCAGGGATCAAACATGGGTCTTCTGCACTACAGGCAGACTCTTTACCATTTGAGCTATCAGGAAAGCCTGCATAGTTAGTGAAAAGCAAACAAAAAATTCTGTAGAGAAAGTATTCAAGGATATAATGTGAGTTTTTCAAGTTTTTATTGGCATTCTAACAGCAATACCAACTTTCACCTTTATGGCATTTAAAATTTTTCCAAAGAACAATAATTTCTGATCTACTACTTAATAATCACAGCAAACCTTTGGATGTACAGGTATCATTTAGTGAGAGAAACTATGACTAGAGAAATTACACCTTCATGTCGCCCATCCATCTGGCTGGGGTGTAATATGTGTATCAACCAACTCTGAGTCTTGGAGTAGAGAACAAAAAACCCAGAGAAAGAAATAATCTTGCTTCCTAATACTGTCCAACATAAACCTTGCCCATTTTCTCTATTGTCTTCTAAACACACTGTCTTCATTTTAAAGCTCAAGATTTGCCTGTTTTACCCCCTACCCTGTAAGTATCTGAAGTGCATCAACAACCTAAAGCCCCATCTTCTCATGGGCTTTGATACATAGCAACAAGTGGTGGAAGAAGAACCTAGACCCAGGGGCCAAGCCCTACCCTTGTTCTTCTACTTTGGTGTCTTTAGCTCACTAAGCCTCAGTTTTCTCACCTAATAAATCAGATGGCTAGATAGCAAATACCAGATAGAATATTTTATCCCATAGAATTTTAAAAAAACCTCCATCTTTTAATTTGTCACAATCATAGGGGCTTCCCAAGCAGCTCAGAGGTAAAAGAGTCCACCTGCAATTCAGGAGCTACAGGAGATGCAGTTGATCCCTGGGTTGGGAAGATCCGCTGCAGGAGGGCATAGCAACCCACTCCAGTATTCTTGTCTGGAGAATCCCATGGACAGAGGAGTCTGGCGGGTTACAGCCCATAGGGTCGTAAAAAGTTGGACACGACTGAAACAACTTAGGATGCATATGTGTTTATATACATGGGAGAAAGGAGGGGCCTGAGACTCACTGGGTACAGCCATGGGCCAATCAACTGTGGCCAGGAAGGCAGAGTTAACCCCATCCCTGCAGGACCCATCCCACTAGCTCCCGTCTACCCCACCTGCATGAGCACCTGGATGCTCTTACCTTTGCAAGAGTCCCAGAGAAGGACAAGACGAGGTCTGAGGAAATACAGCAGGATGGTACTGCTAGCCTCAAATCCCCTCCCCCCAAGGCCTTCTCTGCCAGCTGACTGGCAGTGGAAAGGAGGCAGAAAACACATCATTGCCAAAAATCTGGGGTGAGATTGGTAAAAGGGCTGAGCAAATACCCCAGGGTTTTTGTAAGAAGGCATACAGAAAAGAAAAATACTTAGGCCAGCAGAGTGTCCAAGAGCTGTGTGTGGAGAGACAAATAAAAACAATTCCTTCAAATTTCCTGTGCAATCAGATGAACCTATTTGTGAGGCAGGAATAGGGACACAGATATAGAGAATAGATAGGTGTACACAGGGGAGGGGAGGGTGGGATGAACTAAGAGAGTAAGATTAACATATATACACCATCATGTGTAAAATAGCTAGCTAGTGGGAAGCTGCTATATGGCGCAGGGAGCTCAGCTCAGGGCTCTGTGATGATCTAGAGGGCTGGCATGGGGGTGGGAAGGAGGCTCAAGAGGGAGGGGATATATGGATACAGTTAGCTGATTCATCTATTGCATAGTAGAATCTAGCATAGCATTGTAAAGCAATTATTCTCCAGTTAAAAAAAAAAAAGGAAACACATTTCCTATGCAATGATTTAGCCTTGATCAATCTTCCCCTTGAGCTACCACCTAAAATCAATGAAATTTCATAGGTTGTAGAAGAATTAAAAACAGTTTACAAGTGAGTAAAGAAAAACTCTTATCGAATCTTGGTTTTATAGGAAAATTGCTCACTCACAAGAATTCCAAGTAGCAATAAGCATGCTAGGAAAAACAAATGCTCAAATACAGCCCAGAGCAGAATGGATCAGCAGGGAAAGTTCAAACAGTTGTTTCTGAAACAAACACCTGACTCAGGTGTGTCCTCCTTCTCGTTGAGGCCAATATAAATACACTGACTTATCTCGTAACCACGTCAATGAATCTTTTTATGTGGCCAGGCGGAAGAGACACATGGCAATTATTTAATTGGCAATTCTAGAATTTATGTGCCACGGTAGCATTACTTCTGAAAAACGATTATTTCTCCTTGATATGGTTGCTTATTTATACCACCATCAAAAGAATTACTCTATTGTTTGTGAATATATAGCATACTCAAACTTTTCTTCATAAATTACAGTAATGACCTGTGAGTCAGAATACTAATAAATTTTAAAGGCTCATTCAGTCTTGTGGTCAAATACAACACAGATGTTGGCCTTATTTACCTCTTAATGCTTTTCTCTTCTGTTATTAGCTGTCATTCCTTAACAGTTTTCCTACTGCCACTCCACCATACTATCAGGAAACATTACGACACCTAAAGAACAGCCTGATGATGAACTGGGATGGAAGAATTTTAGAATAGGAAGGGGATCAAGTCAAAAGCAGTATTCCTCAAATATTTTAAAATAATCCACAGCAAAATCTAACAGCATCTCTCTCTGTGTCACACACACACAGCTGAAATGTGTGTTTGGCAAAATGAGACTTTCCATACTGTGAGGAGCCTATTCTTCTATTTTCCATTTCATCGCCCATTAACGTGTCGAAGTCTATAGTTTGAAAAGCAGAATTCTAGAGAACATGTACTTTTGATTTCAGAGACAGGAAAACTAATTTGCAACTGTGTTACGATTTGCTTGTGATGCTGGGAAAGACTAAGGGCAGAAGGAGAAGAGGGTGACAGAGGATGAGATGGTTGGATGGCATCAGCGACTCCATGGACGTGAGTTTGAGCAAACTCCACAAGACAGTGACGGACAGGGGAGCCTGGAGCACTGAAGTTCATGGGGTCACAGGGTTGAACATGACCGAACGACTGAACGACAGCAACGGAGCTGTGAGGGTGCAAAGTTGCCTCACCCCAAGTGTTCTACCTGAAAGGAAAGGAGCTGGAAGAACAGACAGATAACCATGGTCACAGATTTACTCCACATTCGAGCAACTGGAGTCCTCATACCAAGGTTAGATTCGATCTTCCTATTATAATAATCTTTTAATATTTTCACATTTTCCAAACATGCCTGATACAAGTCAAATGTCACAAAAGCTAACATTGAACAGTTAATAAATGAGTCGCAGCTTGATGGCTTATTTTGGCATATTTAGAGGAAGAAAGGGGAAAAAAACACGTTTTTTAAGACCCAAACTGAGACATTAAAATCACCATGTTTTTGGCTAAATCTTACTTTTCTTGTACTTTGCAGTAACAAATTCCAGAGCTGCAGTTATGAAAGAGTGGTTTTTAAAACACCATTTTTTGCTCTATCACTTTTGAAAAATTATTTAGAACCTTGCTTCCGCTTCAGAGAAATATTTCATTTTAAGTAAAACTTGTTGCCGAATGTTTCCATTCTTCTCTGAATTTGACTCCTCAGTGGTATTTGCCACTCCTGTCGAATTTCTCTTAACATTTTTCCTTCTCTGATGTCTGTAACATCATGAACTGTTTTTCTGAGCATTGTCCTACAATCAGATTATCCATGCCCTATCCCTTAAGTGAGGTCAGTTCCTAGGACTGTTTTCATCTGTTCCTCACTCTATTTACACTGCCTACAGAACCCACACACTCACACCTTCAACCACCACCCCCATCCCCCTCTATTAAATCTTAGACCTCATTTGTAGGCCCATGTATCAATCGCCTATTGGTCATTGATACTCGATGTACCATGCTGTTGTTGTTGTTCAATCCCTAAGTCATTTACGACTCTTTGCAACCCCATGAACAGCAGCACGCCAGGCTTCTCTGTCCATCATTGTCTCCCTGAGTTTGCTGCCCACTGAGTCAGTCATACCATCCAACCATCTAGTCCTCTGTTGCCCCTGTTGTTGTCTTCTCCTCTTGCGCTCAATTTTTCCCAGCATCAGGGTCTTTTTCAATGAGTCAGCTCTTCGTATCAGGGGGCCAAAGTATTAGAGCTACAGCATCAGTCCTTCCAATGTACCATACAGTACTCGAAACTCAATGGGCTGCAATCTGGAGTCATCATATTCCCCACATTAAATGAATCACAACCTTCTGCTGCTTGGACCTAGAATTCATAACTTCCTTATATTTACCACCATTTTCTTTTTCCCCAGGCCCATATCTCTTTATAACTATCTGCAGTAGCCTCTCTCACTGGACTGGTCTTCTCGGGCTGTCAGTATGAAGACATCAAGGTCTCTGTTCAACCCCCATGCCCGCATCCTGCATCCTTGCCCAGGGCTTCTCCCACTGACCCTTCATCAGCCCATGGGTTTCCTCCATGGCTTCTCTCAGACAGGCTTGTCAGCTTCTGGGTACCACGGCTGTGTGTGCTCTTGTCTGTGGCAGAGTCATACCCCTGTATCTCTCTCCTCCATCCTTGAGACCATGCATAGTGTCTGGCCCAGGGCTTCCCCAAAGTTCGGTGCAGAAGTAAATGAATGACAGCAATAAACAGCAAGTATTTCAAATAATTCTAATTAAGAAAAAATATTAATTTTTATCTTTAGTTAGTATCCAGTATCAGTGAAAAAAAAAAACACACCTTAGGTACTTAGCTTAGGAGGAAAAATGGGTGTTTGACTCTCAAAATCATTCTATCTATCTAAATACTATTAAACACATTCATTCATAATTTGTACCTGATTAAAGAGCAGCTCATTTTTAGAAACAGCTGCTTACAAAGCCTTTCTTATCTATGTGATACACTAAATAAGACTAGCCTAAGAACAGCATCCAATTATTTATTTTTTAAACTCATCAGTGATTATGTGTTAATACATCTTGTGAAATATATTATCATGTGCTCTGCAACTTAGTTCCCTAGTAAAAATTGAACAGTCCAGTGAAGAAGCTCAAATAGGGAAAATATAATCAAATGTTTTATCATTTTTCTGGTTTAACAAAGAAACACTGTAAACTTACTACAGTTCTTATGTCCAGGAAATTCTACTAGCTGTTCCTTGCCAAAATAAGACAAACAGTATTCAGAGATAAAGCTATTTGCAGCAACATGGATGAACCCAGAGACTGTCACACTAAGTGAAGTAAGACAGGGAAAGAAAAAATAAATGTGATATCACTTATATGCGGATTCTAAAAAGTGATACAAATTAACTTATTTACAAAACAGAAATACTCACAGACATAGGAAACGTATGGTTAGCAAAGGGGAAAGGAGAGGAGGAGGGAGGGATAAATCAGGAGTTTGGGATTAAGAGATACACACCAGTACATATAAAACAGATGAACAGCAAGGACCTACTGTATAGCACAGGGAACTATAGTCTATATCTTGTAATAACCTATAATGGAAAATAATCTGAAAAAGAATATATATGAATATTTATATATACATATATATATGAATCACTTTGCTGTACACCAGAAACTAACATAACATTGCAAATCAACTATACCTCAATTTTTTTTAGATGGCAAATGTCTGCTTAAAGTCATGAAAATAAGGTGAAGGAACTCGTTGCAATGCGAGGCTACTCAAGGTTGCTTTGTGTAAACTGAAGATGGTTATGTCTACTTAAGAGAAAGCAATATTATACAGAAAAGTTAGGTCCAAGTCTAAAGCAATTCTTTTGCTCTCATCCTCTATCCAGTGAACCCCACAGCCTCAAGATCTTTTTCTCCTGTTTCTAGAACACAGAACTGCCCACAGAGATGAACGTTATTATCATCCTGTATCCAGATCATCAGCATCACCCCGGCCATCGTCATTCTTTTATTGTCTGTCACTTGATTTTTTTTCAGCCTGATCACTGCCATTTACATTAGGTCTTCATGTGATGAAAATGCTTTGAAGAGAAGAAACTCTAGACAAAATCAGTGCATAGAAATGCTGAAATACCACTAAATTCATCTTTCAGGGAGATTCATGTGTCAGTCTTGAATTAACATGTTGACAGTATATGCACTATTGATACTATGCATTAAATAGATAGCTAACAAGAACTAATGTATATACCTCAGAGAACTCTACTCAGTGCTCTGTGGTGGCCTAAATGGGAAGGAAATCCAAAAGAGGCTATATGTATATGTATAGATGATTCACTTCTCTGCACAGCAGAAACGAACACAACATTATAAAGCAACTATCCTCCGACAGAAATTGATTTTTAAAAGATTATATATAATGTGAATTAAAGGAAAGAAAAGGATGTTTATAAGTATATGTGAATTAGAACATTGGAAGACTAGGATATGGGCTCTCGTCGACTTGTTTTGTCTTACAGATGAGCTAGGGCATTTGATAAGAGCTTCCCTGGTGGCTCAGAGATAAAGGATCCATGGGTTAATGCAGGATACATAAGAGATGAGGGTTTGATTCCTGGGTTGAGAAGATCCCCTGGAGAAGGAAATGACAACCCACTCCAGTAATTCTTGCCTGGAGAGAAGCCTGGCAGGCTACAGTCCATGGGATTGCAAAGAGTCAGACTCAACTTAGCCACTAGACAACAACAATGTATGACTTAGGAGACTAAACAACAACAAAGGGCATTTGATAAGCATCATTAAAAATGCACTTTTCAGTAAGCACAATCCACAGCAACTCAGAAATTTGATTTTGCCAAGACTCAACCACCAGACAAAGACACTGCTTTGACTGCAGGGCTGTGACACTGTTTCTAAATTTCCATCTAGGAGTTCTCTTAGGATGACGAGGACTGAAACTCCTTTCATCAGAGCTTATGAGGGTGCCATCGAGTTCATCTCTTGACTGAACTAGGTCTAACACTGGCCCACACATGAGGCAGTGGCAGGAGTACATATTTGCTACATGTCAAATAAATGGAAGTTTTCTAAGGTAATTGAGCTCCCAACCTGCAGGCATAAAGGGCAGAAGGACACCAGAAGTGTACATTCTCACAGTGGTCATACCATGCGCTTTGCAGTCATAGCATCTAGACTGAAATTCTCACTTTACCATTTACTAGCTCTGTGGTGGGCAGTTCAGTTACTTAACCCCTGGATTTCAGGTCCCAGATCAGCAAAATAGGAATACAACAGGTTTGCTTGAGCTTTTTAATTGATGATATATTTAAAGTTCTGAACACAGAGCCTAGCAAGTATTAAGCTGCTGCTGCTGCTACTATGGGTGGTGGTGGTGGTATTTCTATCTCTACACTACAATAATAACTGCAGATCAGTCCAAACATGGGACACCACGTTCCTACTACAGAAAGGTACATGAACATTCTGCGTTCAGACTGGATGTGAAGTTCATGCTTTTGTAAAAATAAGGTCACCCCTAAATTTCTCATGCCAATATTTTTGAGGTGATTGTGTTTTTAAGAGACCAATATCATTAGAGCTGATTTGTGTGGATGTTAAACTGGGAACATGCAGTGTGACCGCTCCAAGAAGCAATGCCACTGGTTCTCCCAAAAGATGCTAACCAAGCTTCTTATCACTAACAGTAATGACCCAATTCTAGGAAATCAGCAGAGGTGTTGTCCCATACTCTGAAGATCTAGGAATAGAGGGGAAAGCACTGTCATTCAGATAGGATCCAAGCACTACACCAATTCCATAGAAATCCAAAAATGCTCTTTAAGGAAAAAGCAATTACCTGCATAGCCAAGCAGTGTGATTTCTGTGGGTGGGTCACTTATACCTATTAGCTTATACCCTTTAATCATTAAAGGGTTAGATTTTTGGACAGGAACTTAAGCAAAGCCCAAATCCATTGTTTACAGTCCAAATGACTTGGCAGACCAGGTCATGGCAAAATCTTGATAAGCCCAAGCTTATCAACAAATAGCTGGTAGTGACAAAGGGCAATAAACCATAATTACTGAGGTACATTCCAAATGTAGTACCTTCACTGTATAGTCCCCGAAAATTTTCAGGGTTCAAAAAATGACTTCAGCATTTGAGGAATACATAATTCAGAGAGGCCTTGTTTGTGTTAGGGTCAAAGAATAAATCTGTGGGAGTACTTTAAGAATATCAACATCATACAAAATTATCTGCTACTATAACAGGAAAGAAAAGTAGGGTCTTCTAGTATTAGTTGTTCAAAAAATAGCACCTCTGATTGGAGTCATGTGACTGATGACCAGGGAAAGGTATTCCATTCCTCAGCTCCCATGTGAGCATAGCATCCTTTCCCTAATGTAAATAGTTGATTACTCCCAAGATTACCATGTATTTGCATTATACATGAAAGTAAAAGTCCCTCAGTCCTGTCTGACTCTTTGTGACCTTATGGACTATTCAGTCCATGGAATTCTCCAGGCCAGAATACTGGAGTGGGTAGCCATTCCCTTCTCCAGGGCATCTTTTGAACCCAGAGATTGAACCCTGCTCTCCTGTACTGCAGGCAGATTCTTTACCATCTGAGCCACCAGGGAAGCCCATGGTGGCCACCATATATATTGTACATAAACCTCTGCTAGATACGTACACAGAAAATGCCTAAGGCTAGATTTAAGCTTCAAGGGGCAGAATTGGATTTACCTTTAAAGTTAGCCACCAAGCATCAAGCACACCTACAGATTATTCATATTAGTTCACCGACTCAAGAGCTGTGGGTGGTAAACTGAAATTCACTATGTTGTTGAAAAGATAATGAAGGAATGGGGCACCTACATGAGCCACTAAGGATACCCATCTGTCTCCAAGAGGTGACCAGGAAGCCTTAGCCAGGATCTGCACTAATACTGGAGAGATATTCTAGGAGAGAAGATATTTAAGAAAATCTCCAAATTCAGAAAGCAGTTTAGGTTCATCCCATAACTGCCGCAAATCAACCCTGAATATTCATTGGAAGGACTGAAGCTGAAGCTTCAATACTTTGGCCACTTGAGCAGAAGAGCCATCACTGGAAAAGACCATGATGCTGGGAAAGGTTGAGGGCAAAAGGAGAAGGGAGCAGCAGAGGATGAGATGGTTAAAGAGCATCAGTGACTCAATAGACATGAATCTGAGCAAACTCTGGAAGATAGTGAAGGACAGGGGAGCCTGGCATGCTGCAGGCTTCATGGAGTCACAAAGAGTGGGACACTGC
This sequence comes from Capricornis sumatraensis, assembly GCF_032405125.1. Lineage (NCBI taxonomy): Eukaryota > Metazoa > Chordata > Mammalia > Artiodactyla > Bovidae > Capricornis > Capricornis sumatraensis. The sequence goes on from NC_091079.1 coordinate 53,974,050, forward strand.
TTAGCAACTGAAAAACAACAACACTACCTCCCCAAAAGTAGCTACGAGCTAGTCATCTATAAAAAATACTGTCATTCTTTTTATTTCTTATGTGGGTCCACATATGCTTGGTTCTGCTGAGTTAATGAATTTGTGGTTTAAAAACCCCTCAAACTGGAGTTTTCTCCTTCTTAATCAACTTTGAGTCAAGGATTTACAGGATAATTGAGAACACTCTACAATGCCTTGTTAAATGAGACTTCAATCAGAATGTTGATGTTAAAAAAAAAAAGAGAGAGCAACCAGACACTGTGAAGTCACTCAGTAGTGTCTGACTCTTTGTGATCCCATGGACTGTAGTGCACCAGGCTCCTCCATCCATGGAATTTTCTAGGCAAGAGTACTGGAGTGGGTTGCCATTTCCTTCTCCAGGGGATTTTCCCAGCCCAGGAATCGAACCTGGGTCTCCCACATTGCAGGCAGACGCTTTACTGCCTAAGCCACCAGGGAAATGCAACCAGACATTCAGTTCAGTTCAGTTGCTCAGTCATGTCCGACTCATTGTGACCCCATGAATCACAGCACGCCAGGCCTCCCATTCCATCACCAACTCCTGGAGTTCACCCAAACTCATGTCCATCGAGTTGGTGATGCCATCCAGCCATTTCATCCTCTATTGTCCCCTTCTCCTCCTGCCCCCAATCCCTCCCAGCATCAGAGTCTTTTCCAATGAGTCAACTCTTCGCATGAGGTGGCCAAAGTACTGGAGTTTCAGCTTTAGCATCAGTCCTTCCAAAGAACACCCAGGACTGATTGCCTTTAGAATGGACTGGTTGGATCTCCTTGCAGTTCAAGGGACTCTCAAGAGTCTTCTCCAACACCACAGTTCAAAAGCATCAATTCTCTGGTGCTCATCTTTCTTCACAGTCCAACTCTCACATCCATACATGACCACTGGAAAAACCATAGCCTTGACTAGATGGACCTTTGTTGGCAAAGTAATGTCTCTGCTCTTGAATATGCTATCTAGGTTGGTCATAGCTTTCCTTCCAAGGAGTAAGCGTCTTTTAATTTCATGGCTGCAATCGCCATCTGCAGTGATTTTGGAGCCCCAAAAGATAAAGTCTGACACTGTTTCCCCATCTCTTTCCCATGAAGTGATGGGACCAGATGCCATGATCTTCGTTTTCTGAACGTTGAGCTTTAAGCCAACTTTTTTACTTTCTTCTTTTACTTTCATCAAGAGGCTTTTTAGTTCCTCTTCACTTTCTGCCATAGGGTGGTGTCATCTGCATATCTGAGGTTATTAATATTTCTCCCAGAAATCTTGATTCCAGCTTGTGCTTCTTCCAGCCCAGCATTTCTCATGATGTACTCTGCATATAAGTTAAATAAGCAGGGTGACAATATACAGCCTCGAAGTACTCCTTTTCCTATTTGGAACCAGTCTGTTGTTCCATGTACACTTCTAACTGTTGCTTCCTGGCCTGCATACAGATTTCTCAAGAGGCAGGTCAAGTGGTCTGGTATTCCCATCTCTTTCAGAATTGTCCACAGTTTATTGTGATCCACACAGTCAAAGGCTTTGGCATGGTCAATAAAGCAGAAATAGATGTTTTTCTGGAACTCTCTTGCTTTTTCCATGATCCAGTGGATGTTGGCAATTTGATCTCTGGTTCCTCTGCCTTTTCTAAATCCAGACTGAACATCTGGAAGTTCACAGTTCACGCATTGCTGAATCCTGGCTTGGAGAATTTTGACCATTACTTTACTAGGGTGTGAGATGAGTGCAACTGTGCGGTAGTTTGAGCATTCTTTGGCATTGCCTTTTTGGGGGCTTGGAATGAAAACTGACCTTTTCCAGTCCTGTGGCCACCGGTGAGTTTTCCAAATTTGCTGGCATATTGAGTGCAGCACTTTCACGGTATCATCTTTCAGGATTTGAAATAGCTCAACTGGAATTCCATCACCTCCACTAGCTTTGTTCATAGTGATGCTTCCTAAGGTCCACTTGACTTCACATACCAGGATGTCTGGCTCTACGTGAGTGATCACACCATCCTGATTATCTTGGTCATGAAGATCTTTTCTGTACAGTTCTTCTGTGTATTCTGGCCACCTCTTCTGCTTCTGTTAGGACCATAACATTTGTGTCCTTTATCGAGCCCATCTTTGCATGAAACATTCCCTTGGTATCTCTAATTTTCTTGAAGAGATCTCTAGTCTTTCCCATTCTGTTGTTTTCCTCTATTTCTTTTTTTTAAAAATTTATTTAATTGGAGGCTAATTACTTTACAATATTGTATTGGTTTTGCCATATATCAACATGAATCCACCATGGGTATATACGTGTTCCCCATCCTGAACCCCCCTTCCCGTCTCCTTCCCCGTATCATCCCTCTGGGTCATCCCAGTGCACCAGCCCCAAGCATCCTGTATCATGCATCAAACATGGACTTCCCTACTTTCTTCAATTTAAGTCTGAATTTGGAAGTAAGGAGTTCATGATCTGAGCCACAATCAGTTCCCAGTCTTGTTTTTGCTGATTGTCCAGAGCTTCTCTATTTTTGGCTGCAAAGAATATAATCAATCTGATTTTGGTGTTGACCATCTGGTGATGTCCATGTGTAGAGTCTTCTTTTGTGTTGTTGGAAGAGGGTGTTTGCTATGACCAGTGCATTCTCTTGGCAAAACTCTATTAGTCTTTGCCCTGCTTCATTCCACATTCCAAGGCCAAATCTGCCTGTTACTCCAGGTGTTTCTTGACTTCCTACTTTTTCACTGCAGTCCCTTATAATGAAAAGGACATCTTTTTTGGGTGTTAGTTCTAAAAGGTCTTGTAGATCATCATAGAACCGTTCAACTTCAGGTTCTTCAGTGTTACTGGTTGGGGCATAGACTTGGATTACTGTGATATTGAATGGTTTGCCTTGGAAACAAACAAAGATCATTCTGTTGTTTTTGAGACTGCATCCCAGTACTGCATTTTGGACTCTCTTGTTGACCATGATGGCTATTCCATTTCTTCTAAGGGATTCCTGCCCACAGTAGTAGATATAATGGTCATATGAGTTAAATTCACCCATTCCAGTCCATTTTAGTTTGCTGATTCCTAGAATGTCGACGTTCACTCTTGCCATCTCCTGTTTGACTACTTCCAATTTGCCTTGATTCATGGACCTGACAGTCCAGGTTCCTATGCAATATTGCTCTTTATAGCATCGGACCTTGCTTCTACCACCAGTCACATCCACAACTAGGTATTGTTTTTGCTTTGGCTCCATCCTTTTATTCTTTCTGGAGTTATTTCTCCACTGATCTCCAGTAGCATATTGGACACCTACCGACCTGGGGAGTTCCTCTTTCAGTATGCTATCATTTTGCCTTTTCATACTCTTCATGGGGTTCTCAAGGCAAAAATACTGAAATAGTTTGCCATTCCCTTCTCCAGTGGACCACATTCTGTCAGACCTCTCCACCATGACCCTCCCATCTTGGGTGGCCCCACACGGCATGGCTTAGTTTCACTGAGTTAGACAAGGCTGTGGTCCGTGTGATCAGATTGACTAGTTTAACCAGACATTACATTAATGTCTAGTGTAACCAGACATTACACACCTCTCACTGAAAGATTTAACCCACTCATGAAATCTTGCCCCAAACAAACAAGCCAACCATCAAATATACATCTAACTCAGCTGCTGGATCTAGCTACTGATGTGTAGGAAATACAGAGAACAAAAGACTGTGATAAAGGAAGACAATGGAGATGCAATCAAGACAGCCCACTCTCAGGAATGCTACAAGAGAGATGGTCTGATCATTTCAAGAGATACACTAGCGATTAAAAAAAAAGATTAGGTGAGAATGTACTATTAAAATACATAGTAAGAGACATACAATAAACTATCAAAAAATAAAACCACTGGGAAAAACCCTTTATAAACTAGGAATAGAAGATAGAAGGAAACTATCTCAATACTATAAAGGCCACATATGAAAAACCCACAAGCAACTTCATATTCAGTGTTTAAAGTTGAAACGCTTTTCCTCTATGAGCAGGAACAAGTCAAGGATATCATTTCTATTTGACATTGTACTGGAAGTCTTAGCCAGTAAAACTAGGTAAGAAATAAAAAACACCCAAATAGGAAAAGAAGAAGTAAATTTATCTTTATTCACAGATGACATGATCTTATGTGCAGAAAATGCCAAAGAGTTTCTAAAAACTGTTATAACTAACAAGTGAATTTGGCATAGCTACAGGATAAAAAAAATCAGCACACAAAAATCAGCTGCCTTTTTATATACTAACAATGAACAATCCATAAAGGAAATTAAGAACATTTCACTTAAAATACCATTAAAAGGAATAAAATACTTAGAAATAAATGTAACAAAAAGTAGTCAAAAGACTTGTATACTGAAAACTATAAAATGTTGCTGAAAGAAATCAAAGAAGATACAATTAAAAGGAAATACATTCCATCCTCACAGATGGAAGGCTTAATATTAATACTACTCAATGTGACTTATAGATTTAATGCAATCTCTATCAAATTTGTGTGTGTGTGTGTGTGTGTGTTAGTCATTCAGCCATATCCAATTCTTCATGACCCCATGGACTATAGCCCACCAGGCTCCTCTGACCATGGAATTCTCCAGGCAAGAATACTGGAGTGAGTTTCCAATCCATTCTCCAGGGGATCGTCACAACCCAGGGATTGAACCCGGGTCTCCTACATTGCAGGCAGATTTTTTACCATCTGAGAGAAGAATATTTTCAGTAGATCAAAATTTTAAGGGGATTTTTAATGGTATTTTTTTTTGTAAAACCAAAAAAATCCATCCTAAAATTCATATGCAATCTCAGAGGATCCCAAATAGCCAAAACAATCTTGAAAAATAAAAACAAAGTTGGATTTCATACTTCTTAATTTCAAAACTTAATCACAAAGCCACAGCAGTCAAAACAGGATGGTATATAGAGACGTGGATGGACTGAGAGACAGTCATACAGCATGAAATGAGTCAGAAAGAAAAAAATGTCATATATTAATACATATATGTGCGATCTAGAAAAATCGCATAGATGATCTTTGCAAAACAGAGAGACACAGATGCAGAGAACAAACATGGATACCAAGGAAGAAAGGAGAAGGATGGGAACAATTGGGAGATTGGGATTAGCATACATATATAAATATATACACACACATATATCAGACCACCTAACCTGCCTCTTGAGAAATCTGTATGCAGGTCAGGAAGCAACAGTTAGAAGTGGACATGGAACAACAGACTGGTTCCAAATAGGAAAAGGAGTACGTCAAGGCTGGATATTGTCACCCTGCTTATTTAACTTATATGCAGAGTACATCATGAGAAACGCTGGACTGGAAGAAACACAAGCTGGAATCAAGATTGCTGGGAGAAATATCAATAACCTCAGATATGCAGATGACACCTCCCTTATGGCAGAAAGTGAAGAGGAACTAAAAAGCCTGTTGATGACAGAGAAAGAGGAGAGTGAAAAAGTTGGCTTAAAGCTCAACATTCAGAAAATGAAGATCATGGCATCCGGTCCCATCACTTCATGGGAAAGAGATGGGGAAACAGTGTCAGACTTTAATTTTTGGGGCTCCAAAATCACTGCAGATGGTGACTGCAGCCATGAAATTAAAATATGCTTACTCCTTGGAAGAAAATTTATGACCAACCTAGATAGTATATTCAAAAGCAGAGACATTACTTTGCCGACTAAGGTCCGTTTAGTCAAGGCTATGGTTTTTCCTGTGGTCATGTATGGATGTGAGAGTTGGACTGTGAAGAAGGCTGAGCGCCAAAGAATTGATGCTTTTGAACTGTGGTGTTGGAGAAGACTCTTGAGAGTCCCTTGGACTGCAAGGAGATCCAACCAGTCCATTCTGAAGATCAACCCTGGGATTTCTTTGGAAGGAATGATGCTAAAGCTGAAGCTCCAGTACTTTGGCCACCTCATGCGAAGAGTTGACTCATTGGAAAAGACTCTGATGCTGGGAGGGATTGGGGGCAGGAGGAGAAGGGGACGACCAAGGATGAGATGGCTGGATGGCATCACGGACTCGATGGGCATGAGTCTGAGTGAACTCCGGGAGATGGTGATGGACAGGGAGGCCTGGCGTGCTGCGATTCATGGGGTCGCAAAGAGTCGGACTTGACTGAGCGACTGAACTGACTGAACTGATATCACATATACATATATATATACGCTACTGACTATACTATGTATATAGCATATATATATGCTACTATACTATACTATTTCATGCTGTATATGAAATAGATGACTAATGAGAACATACAGGGAACTCTACTCAACACTTTGTGGTAACCTAAATGGGAAGGAATTCAAAAGAGAGGGGATATACCTATATGTGTCGCTAATTCAGTTTGCTCAACAGCAGAAACTAACACAACACTGCAAAGCAACTATACTCCACTGTAAATAAATTTAAAAATAGTCATTTATAAAGGCTGGTATAGGGACAGACATATGGACTACTGGAATCCAACAGAGCTCAGAAGCAAATTCCCACACATATGGTCAAATGACTTTCAAACAGAGTGCCAAGATTATTCAACAAGGAAAACATAGCCTTTTCAACAAATAATGTTGTGAAAACTGGATAGCCACAAGCAAAAGAATAAAGTTGGATCCTTACCTTATACCATACACAAAAATGAACTCAACATGGATCAAATACCTAAACATAAGAGTGAAACTATAAAACTCTTTGGGAAAAACACTTCAGACACTGAATCTGGCAAGTGACTTCTTGGCTATGACACAAAATACACAGGCAACAAAATGAAAAATAGATAAATTTGACTATATCTAAGAACTTCCATGCATCAAAGGATCCAATTAACAGAATGAAAAGGTAACCTACGGAATAGTAGAAAATATCTAAACCCGTATCTGATAGGAGGTTAATATCCAGGATATACAAAGAACACCTACAACACAGCCATTAAAAAAAAAAAACCAACAACAAATGGGCAGAGAACTTAATGGTGATCCTGGTGGTTCAGCTGGTAAAGAAGTCGCCTGCAGTGAGGGAGGCCTGGGTTCATTCCCTGGGTTGGGAAGATTCCCTGGAGAAGGGAACAGATACCCACTCCAGTATTCTTGCCTGGATAATTCCATGAACAGAGGAGCCTGGAAGGCCCCAGCACATGGGATTACAAAGAGTCGGACATGACTGAGTGACTTTCACTTTCAAAGATAAACAAGTGATCAGCAAGCACATGAAAAGATGCTCAACATCACTAATCATTAGGGAAATGCAAATCAAAATCACCATGAGATACCACCTCACACTCACTAGCATGGCTACTAAAAAAGAACTGGAAATAACAAGTGTTGATAAAAATATAGAGAAATTGGAACACTTGTGCCCTGTTGGCACAGCTGCTATGGAAAACAGTATGGCAATTCCTCAAAAAATTAAGTATAGGATCACTATATGATCCAGCAATTCTACTTCTGAAAGTCCAAGTGAAAGTTTCTCAGTTGTGCGACTCTTTGCAATCCCTTGGACTGTAAAGTCCATGGAATTCTCCAGGCCAGAGAGTGGAGTAGCCTTTCCCTTCTCCAGGGGATCTTCCCAACCCTAGGACTGAACCCAGGTCTCCTGCATTGCAGGTGGATTCTTTACCAGGTGAGCCACAAGGGACGTCTAATTCTACTTCTGGCACCCAAAATAACTGACAGCAGGGTCTCCAAGAGATATCTATACAGCCACTTTCATAGCAGCCTTATTCACAATTGCTTAAAGGTAGAAACAATTCAAGTGTCCATTGACAGATGAATAGACGAAATGAGGCATTCCCATACAATGGAGTATTATTCAGTTCAGTTGCTCAGTCGTGTCCAACTCTGCAATTGCATGGACTGCAGAACGCCAGGCTTCCCTGTCCTTCACCATCTCTCAGAGCTTGCTCAAACTCATGTCCACTGAGTTGGTGATGCCATCCAACCATCTCGTCCTCTGTCATCCCATTCTCCTCCTGTCTTCTATCTTTCCCAGCATCAGGATTTCTTCCAATGAGTTGGCTCTTCACGTCAGGTAGCCAAAGTATTGGAGCTTCAGCTTCAGCAGCAGTCCTTCCAATGAATATTCAGGATTGATTTCCTTTAGGATTGACTGGCTGGATCTCCCTGCAGTCCAAGGGACTCTCAAGAGTCTTCTCTAGCACCAGAGTTCAAAAGCATCAATTTTTAGGAGTTCAGCATTCTTTATGGTCCAACTCTCACATCCCTACATGACTACTGGAAAAACCATAGCTTTGATTATACAGACCTTTGTCAGCAAAGTAATGTCTCTGCTTCTTAATATGCTGTCTAGGTTTGCTATAGCTTTTCTTCCAACGAGCAAGCGTCTTTTAATTTCATGGCTGTAGTCACCATCTGCAGTGAATTTGAAGCCCACAAAAATAAAATCTGTCACTGTTTCCATTGTTTCCCCATCTATTTGCCATGAAGTGATGAAACCGGATGCCATGATCTTCGTTTTTTGAATGTTGAGTTTTAAGCCAGCTTTTTCACTCTCCTATTTCAACCTTCATCAAGAGGCTCTTTAGTTCCTCTTCTGTTTCAAAAAGGAAAGGAATTCTGACACATGCATAAAGCATGAATAAACCTCGAAGACATTATGCTGAGTGAAGTAAGCCACTTACAAAAAGACTAGTACTGTATGATTGTACTCATATGAGGTATTCAGGAGAGTCAAAATCAGATAATCATACTAAGCGCAGCAAGTGAGACAAAGACAAATGTATGATATTGCTTACATGTAGGACCTAAAAAAATGAAACAAACCAACTTATTTACAAAACAGAAATAAACAGACTCACATACATAGAAAACAAACTTACAGTTACCAAAGAGGAAGGAGAGGATAAAATTAGGAGTATGGGATTAACAGATACATACCATTATATATAAAATAAATAATAAGGATTTACTGTTTAGCACAGGGAATTACATTCAGTATAATAATCTATAAGAAATATCTATGTACACACATATATAACTGTGCATCTGAAGCTAACACAGTATTGTAAATCAACTATAGTTCAATAAAAATAAAGAGCAATCAAAATTATAGAGACATAAAGCAAAATGGTGGTTGCCAGGTGCTGGAGGGAGGGGAAAATGGGGAGTTATTTAACCATATAGACTTTCAGTTTTACAAGATCAAAAGAATTCTGGAGATTGGTTGTACAATAATGTGGATGTATTTAATACTATTGAACTGTATGCTTATGAACTGTTAAGAAGGTAGTTTATCTTAGGTGTTTATTTTACTACAATTTAAAATCAAAATAGAATTGGAGAACTGTAACTGTTGATTAGACATTTAATATTAAGAAATTACTAATTTTGCTAGACAGCTAAACTCCTGAGTGCTAGCTACCATTTCTATTCTAAAAATTCTTTTAATGGCGTCTTAAATACACATTGAAATACATACAAACTAACTAATACAATCTTTATTTGAAAAATAATCCTCCAACAGAGCTAGGCAGGGAGGGATGTGGTAAGGACACAGATGCAACAAGATTAACTAGGATTTGGTCATTGTTAAGATGGCATCACTGACTCGATGGACGTGAGTCTGAGTGAACTCCGGGAGTTGGTGATGGACAGGGAGGCCTGACGTGCTGCGATTCATGGGGTTGCAAAGAGTTGGACACGACTGAGCGACTGAACTGAACTGAACTGAAAGTTGGCAGAGGTTACACTGGGTTTCATTATATCAATACTATTTCATTTACTTTTGTAGATTTAGAACTGTCTATACTAAATTTTTAAAAAATAGGCAAAAATATGCACTGAGACAAGATTGGTTGTCTTCTGGTGGTAAAACTATAGATTAAAAAACATTTTGAAAATGTAAAGCACACTCAAATCATACTTTTAAAATTACAAGTTTTTTTTTTTTAAGTCAAAGTCCCAAAAGCCTTGCAAAGTTCCTCAGCATATCCTCTTTTATTGAAAAGACTACGCTCAGACATGCTTGTTCATCTGAGAGATTTGGAATATACACAGGATGTGTGTCTGACACTGCTTTGTCTGTATTAACGCTACTAATTTTTATCAAAGGGAATGGCCTTTTCCAGGAAGCCAGAGAAACTTCTATTTAATACATTTATAATTGAAGCCATAGGGGCAGCACAGTCACACTGCAACACTGATCAGCAGCAAAGGAGAATTCCCAGTGTAATTTAAGAATAGCAGGAAACCTAGAAGCATCTCATTTAGGACTTCTGGCATTTAGTTTTTGGTTGTGTAGCTCCTGATCCTTTTTTTCTGGCCCATGATACTAGTGTTATCATCTAACATCCTATTATTGGCCTTTTCTTACTAGTTAAGTGGTTGTAGTTACCAGAGAACATTGTCATGAGTAATACAGAATACTTGTTTCCTTCCTAAGATTGTTATTCCTTTGGATATATGCTATTGTTATACCCTTTGGACATTCTGTGGTTTCCCTCCTTGCGGGTTTAGTGGTGTTGGTTTAGATCAGCCCATGAAGGACTGCTACTGAAGATTCATTCATTTCCTATTGACTATCTGCTTTATTAATCTAAAAGCTCCCTGAAGCCAGGAATTCTGTCTAGGCACCTATTAAACTACTATGTTGTATTCAAGAAATTACTAAGGACGGACTGTACTTTTTGAACTTTTTATTTTGTATTGGGGTATAGCGGATTAACAATGTTGTGACAGTTTCAGGTGAACAGTGAAGGGACTCAGCCATACATGTACATGTATCCATTCTCCCCCAAACCCCCATCTCGTCCAGGCTGTGACATACACTGAGCAGAGCTCCCTGTGCTATACAGCAGATCCTTGTTGGTTATCCATTTTAAATACAGCAGTGTGTACCTGTCCATCCTAAACTCCCTAACTTCTGTTCCCCCTGGCAATCATAAGTTTGTTTTCTGAAGAGGGATATTGTAAGTGACTCATTGGTATCAAGCCAGGAGACAAACGGTGACTCGGGCAGAAGAGGGGTGCATGGCCAAGTGCACATCTTGGGTACTAGAGCCCATATATGGAGAAGGCAATGGCACCCCACTCCAGTACTCTGGCCTGGAAAATCCCATGGGCGGAGGAGCCTGGTAGGCTGCAGCCTGTGGGGTCGCGAAGAGTTGGACATGACTGAGCGACTTCACTTTCACTTTCATGCATTGGAGAAGGAAATGGCAACCCACTCCAGTGTTCTTGCCTGGAGAGTTCCATTGACAGCTGAGCCTTGTGGGCTGCTGTCTGTGGGGTCGCACAGAGTCAGACGTGACTAAAGCGACTTAGCAGCAGCAAAGCTCATATAATATGAATGGTTTTGAATGTGCAACTAGAGAATGGTGACATTTGGTGGCACAATTTTCTGAAATACTTCATAGACATTTTCAGTGATCATTACCCACAACAAAACTACTATAGGCCAGAAGATTAAGGTACTGGGTATCATCTACTACTTCTGTTTTGATAATTTCTTCAGATGGGCTCTTAAATTTTGGTTAGTCCTAACATGGAGACCACACGGCATTAGCATGAAATCCAGACCTGAGGGGAAGAGCAGGAGAGGGTACTTCCTGACATGACTTTTGTTTTATTTTGGTGATCAAGCTGAAGTTCAATGCTCCTCAGATTATTTTGTTGGCCATTCATGTTGAGAAATATCATAGTTACATCCGCATTGCTAATTCCAGTGTTTGAACATATTTGATCTTACCTATCTGTGAAATTGCTTTGAAGGATGGTATGAAATGGCAGCCCCCTCCAGTGTTCTTGCCTGGAGAATCCCAGGGAGCCTGGTGGGCTGCCGTCTATGGATCGCACAGAGTCAGACACGACTGAAGCGAGTTAGCAGCAGCAGCAGCAGCAGCAGCATGCACTCATATGCACTCATAATTCTCATTTCATGGCTTTAATGGCAATTTAATCTATTTTTAATGGCAAAGATGACTGTCCCTTGTACCTACCCACTCTCCTTGCCACCCCTCTCCCCAAACTGAGACTGATTCAAAAATGCTTTTAATTCATTTTCATTTATGTTCTTAAAATTCTGTTTTAGGCTCAGAGTATTCATGGTCCTTTGAGCCTCAAAACAGTTTAAGGAACACTTATTTATATTTTCTTGGGTTTTTAGAACAGGATTTAGAATGTTTTTGAGTATAAAGATAAAATACTTTGTCCTTCCTCTAGAAAACTTAAAGCTAACCATTCATCTAGCCATAAAAATATCCCTTCCTTTTATGTAACTATTTTGAAAGATATATTCCAAGGTTTTTAGTTTTGGTTTAATGCTCCAATTTCTCACTTCCACTGTATAATCATAAGGGATTTGATTTAGGTCATACCTGAATGGTCATGCAGTTTTCCCTACTTTCTTCAATTTAAGTCTGAATTTGGCAATAAGGAGTTCATGATCTGAGCCACAGTCAGCTCCCAGTCTTGTTTTTGCTGATTGTAATAGAGCTTCTCTATCTTTGGCTGCAAAGAATATAATCAATCTGGTTTCGGTATTGACCATCTGGTGATGTCCATGTGTAGAGTGTTCTCTTGTGTTGTTGGAAGAGGGTGTTTGCTATGACCAGTGCAATCTCTTGGCAAAACTCTATTAGCTTTTGCCCTACTTCATTTTGTACTCCAAGGCCAAATTTGCCTGTTACTCCAGGTATTTCTTGACTACCTACTTTTTCACTGCAGTCCCTTATAATGAAAAGGACATCTTTTTGGGGTGTTAACTCTAGAAGGTCTTGTCTGAAGAATCGATGGTTTTGAACTATGGTGTTGGAGGAGACTCTTGAGAGTCCCTTGGACTGCAAGGAGATCCAACCAGCCCATCCTAAAGGAAATCAGTCCTGAATATTCATTGGAAGGACTGATGCTAAAGCTGAAACTCCAATACTTTGGCCACCTGATGCAAAGAACTGACTCATTGGAAAACATCCTGATGCTGGGAAAGAATGAAGGCAGGAGGAGAAAGGGACGATGGAGGATGAGATGGTTGGATGGCATCACCGACTCAATAGACATCAGTTTGAGTAAGCTCTGGGAGTTGGTGATGGACAGGAAGGCCTAGTGTGCTGCAGTCCATGGGGTCGCAGAGTCAGACATGACTGAGTGACTGAATTGAAATCCCCTAAGTTTTACCGCAAAAACAACTACAATTAAAAATGGCACCAAATGTTAATAAGAGTTTCTCTTTATTGCTTATATATACCACATATAATTCATTCTAAATATATATTATTGTGTGCTCAGTCGATTCTTTGTGACCCCATGGACTGTAGCCCACCAGGCTCCTCTGTCCATGGGATTTTCAGGCAAAAACACTGGAGAGGGTTGCCATTTCCTCCACCAGGGATCTTCCTGACTCAGGGATCGAACCTGTGTCTCCGAACTGGCAGGCAAATTCTTTACTGCTTGAGCTACTGTTAGGGGAAGCACACTGACTGACACCGCCCACCCTGGCCAGGCACCATAGTAACCAGTTGTATGAGTTGTTTTAGGACAGGAGGTCCTGTTAAGGAGCACAGAGCTAATAAGCCTCCACCAACCTGAAGAATTTGGGAAAGGTCAAAATGAGACATCACACGTCCGACCACCTCCCAGAACCCTTCTCTCTGGAATTCATCTTGGCTGAACAAGGTACCACCAGGAAGGACTCTGAGCCAGAACGATTGGCTAAAGACAACTCGGAAACTAATCCCATCACCATAAAACCCGAGACTGTAAGCCATGTGGCAGAGCTGTTGTACTGGGTTCCCTTACCCTACTGCTTTCCACCCGGGTGCCCTTTCCCAATAAAATCTCTTGCTTTGTCAGCACATGTGTCTCCTCGGACAATTCATTTCTGAGAGTTAGACAAGAGTCCAGTTTCAGGCCCTGGAAAGGGTCCCCCTTCCTGCAACACTACCACCACTAGACTAGATATCTGGGCAATGTATTAAAAGAAATAACTGTTTGTATTGTTAATATAACTCCAGTTCCTATATCCACACCTCTGCACATTTTGCCCTTTCATTCTTTTTCTTTAACCATATTTTTCTAAACTTAAAAGCAAAACAAGAACAATAACAACAGTGAAATAAATCAGGCAAAAGTATAGGCAATATACAGTTTTCCAATTTAAATTCTTTAACTTGAGACTTTTAAGAAATATTTTAATACCTAAGTTATTGTTCCGTTTTAAGCATTCCAAGCTAGGAATTGGGTTCTTCAAAGCACCAATGATGCCAGGGGTTTATTTCCCTGAAAGCCAAAAAATTAGTTTTGCTTTTAAATTTTTACCTATTACTATTTCCAATTTCCAAGTACATTTTAAATACATGATAAATTTCTTTTGCATCTCTCCTATTGAACTCCTGGCAATTGCTATTCTATTTTGGATCAAAAAGTAGAATCTGTCATGTTTTTACAATGCTATTTAAAGAATTTATCTTAGGCTAAAAGGTTCATTTCAGAAAGTCTGACTAGTACCTTGGGATATGGTACTTATATTTTAAATTTGTAGACTAAAAGGTAAGGTTCCTAAAAATCCTATTTGCCCTGACCCTGTGTGGGCAGTTAAGCCTCCGGTGGTGAATAATTACCGGGACTGATGTGGCCCAGTGAGGTGTGATGGGAAGGTTGTGAGCAGGTTTATGAGGATTTGCTGGTCAATGTGAAAATCTTGTAAAGTCTACTCAAAGCAACAACAATATTGGCCAGTCTCAATCCAAGGAAAGAAAAAAAAGCCATTCTGGACACGTTAAGCAACTCCTTATTTTCAATGCTAGTATTACAGCCACGGAACAGGGCCTGCATGCCATTGAAAATACATTCTCTTCATTCAGGACCCTTTGTTTTGGAGAAAAAGAAGCTGAAAAACAGGAATAGGCAGGCACTTTGAGTCCAGGGGTGGCTTATTTTCAAGGCCCCATGCTGGTTGCTCACAAGGGAAGGATTAAAGATAAGATGAGAAAATTAACTCCCTTACTGGAGAGAAGGAAAAAAATGCTAAAATGTTATTTCTTTAAAAAATACTTCTAAAAGTGTTATGTAAATAATCTGTACAGACTATGAGACCCAAGATTCCATTTTTTTCTCTAATCTGTCTAAAGTTATCAATACCATCAAAGGAATATTAACTTTTGCAATTTTATACAGCTCTATCATGTCAAGTTTTAGGAGCTGGGTGTAGTTCTGATGCCAATTAAGAAATAATCTGGATTACCAGGAAAGAAAGTACACACATGAGAAATAATTCATAGCTGAATTAATGGATGAATGACTTAAAAAAGTAAAAAAACAAAAAACAAAAAACCCCCACAACTTATGGTGGGGCTAATCAGGTTATTATTATTGATTAGATATGTGACACTGAACTGCTCTAATTTTCTCCTTATTTAAAAGACTCTTGCAACACCATGAAAATAATACCCAAGTAGAGAATAAGAGTAAGAACTTCACCATTCCAAAGATTAACTGTGATTGTGGAAAAAACCCAATGAATCCCAAACATGAGAGAGCTGCCAAGATGTGGTACAAAGAGGGAAGAAGGAGAATAAAGCCAGGACAGATCTAGCCAAGTCAGGGCCCACGCAGTGCTGGCAAAAAGCCTACACAGCTAAATCCAATCAAAAGACCTATCTAGATTTCATTTGTAACCTCTCCTATCCCTCTCTCCTTCCTAGTGTTACAGCCATTCTCTCAGACCTTGATTATTTCCTAACAGGAGGACTGCAATAATCTTCTCTGCTATCAGATCAGTCTTCTAAGTTGTACACGTCCATCATGGCTCAGACGGTAAGCATCTGTCTGCAATGCAGGAGACCGGGGTTCGATCCCTGGGTTGGGAAGATCCCCTGGAGAAGGGGATCTCCAGTATTCTTGCCTGGAAAATCCCATGGACCCAGAGCCTGGTAGGCTACCGTCCATGGGGTCGCAAAGATTCAGACACAGCTGAGTGACTTCACTTCACTTCTTCACGTCATGTCACTCTACTGTTTCAATACTGTTCATGCCACCCCCATGCCTACAGCACAAAACCTAAATGTTTAACAGTTTCTGTTTCCAAGCTTTTTCTAAACATGTAGGCATGAGGGATTTTATCAGCCAAAAGCGGTGTTGACCACAAGATCATGGACACATTCTTAAGCATCAGTTTTAATGTCTTAACCTTGAAGGGGCAGATGCAGAGGAAGTGAGATTACTTTTCCAAATTTTTTATTGGGTGCATCCCCTTTTTGCAGGCAATGAGCCCATCAGAAGATAGATGAAATTCCTGATGTTGTCACTTAACAGATGAGCTTCTTTGGGGCAATCATTTAATTTTCTGAGACACAGCTTCTTCATTAGAAAAAAAGAAGGAACTGACTGGATGTTTAATAACTGTGAGATGGCAGTGTAGGTTGTAAAAGCTGAACAAAGGGGCAGTATTTTTATTACCATTTCAGAACATTTTCTGCTACTCATCTTCTGCAAATACGATCCTCTATATATCCTTAATAGATATCCAGCCACTTTGTCGCTTATTTCCCTAAACGGTTATGCTCAGCTACCACCTCTTCCTGTCTGCTACCTGGAACAATAAAGTATTCACTATTTCCCACTCCCTCTTCTGAACTCCTCAAGGTAAGCAATAATAGCTTGTATTTAGAAAGTGCCTATGAGTATTTTTCTAGGTGCTTTATACTGTTTTCCCAAAAGCCCTGTGATTGCTCCCTTTTTACAGGGGGAAGATTAAGACAGAACAAGTGAGACTGGCTTATCTTCAATGGGCTATTCCCATGGCCTTAAAGCAAGGGAGGTCCAAAGCTGGTGATGGCAGACCAGAGTGGTGGCTGGAAAACTGTGGTGATTCATGTTTGTTCACTGCATTTCCTTTTACATGTATGGGCATGAGAAATAGAGCTTTATTCAAAAGGTAGCAGGACCATACATTTCAGTACGTTACTGCCAGGAAGGAGGAAGAGGCTGAAAGTTAAGGGAAAGAGAACCACTGTCAGAATAAGGCCAAAGGAAAGGGATGAAGGAGGCTCTTTTTGCTGGAAATCCCCTTAACAGCCAAACATACTGTGCTAGTTCATTTTGAGAGTTCAGGTTCCAGGTCATTTCACAGTATTCTGAAATTATATTGACAACCCTAATTTATTTCATCATTTTGATCTAACATGGCACTGATACACAAAGTAGAGAATAAAATCAGGGAACGAGCCTTTGGAACTAAGTGGCCCCTTGGCACATTTGGCACACAGCCCTAGGGCACTGCTCTGCTGGGATGGCCAAAGCCACCACAAGGGTTTGAAAGTTCTGGGCTTTACTCATTTGTCAAATATTTCTCAGCTGAGAACTGTGGCTGTCACTGCCACCCATCCACTGAAATCCACTTTCTGTGTTTTCCTGGCCACTCAACTAGGTTACATCTCCTGGTCTCCCTTGCACTAGGCCAAGAAAGCAGAGGTGTGTACCCTTCCTTCCAAGACTAGTCCTTAAAGTGTGCCATTCATGCTTCTCTTGCTTTTTCCCCCTGTGGGCTAGAAAGCTGATGACGAGGTCCCAGAAGCCTCAGAAGCTATTCAGTGAGATGGCACAATCATGCTGCCTAGACCATACAACCTAGCTAATCCACTCAAGACCATTCAATAGGACAGAGATGTTTCTGTTGTGTATGAACATGAGATTTGGGGCCTATTTGTCACTGCCAATTTGCCCACCCTGACAAATTCATGTGCTGGCTTGTGCTTCACTGGGGCCCCAGATGCAGACACACGATGCCTGCACTGAGTTTACTGTCTAGTCAGCCACACTGTGACCGTCATTGACTTTGCCCCGGTGTCCTGAAGGCAGGAGTAAAATTAATCAACACAAAATTCAGAACATGATCTAGAACAAGGGCAGGGAAACGTTTTCTCTAAAAGGACAGACAAAAAATACTTTAGACTTTGCTGGCCATATACAGTCTCTGAGAAGATTCTTTTATTTTAAAATAAATAAATGAATATAAACCCTTTATAGGGGTTCCCTGGTGGCTCATACAGTAAAGAATCTGCCTGCAGTGCAAGAGACTCAGGTTGACCTCTGGGTCGAGAAGATCCCCCAGAGACGGGAATGGCAACCCACTCCACTATACTTGCCTGGAGAATTCCATGGACAGAGGAACCAGGTTGCAAAGAGTTGGACATGACTGACCAACTAACACTAAGTAACTAATAAGCCTTCAAAAATTCAAGCAGCATTCTTAGCTTGGAAGCGCTACAAAAACAGGTAATGAATCAGATTTGGCTTTGAGATACGATTTGTCAATCCCTGGTCTGAATTTTTAAAATTCAAAGGCAGGCACATATTTCATGACATGGAAAAACTGCATGAAATTCAAACTTGAGAACTATTAATATAACATTTGGTGATATGTATTCATTTACATATTGTCTGTGGCTCACTACCAGGGCAGAGCTGAGTAGTCATGATAGCATATGGCCCACGACATTTTTATTATCTTATTACCCTTTACCAGAAAAGTTTGTGAACCTCTGGTCCAGAGGTTCCAAAAGAGAGATCATTCTGTTTAAGTATAACTAAATCCTCTGTAGTCCGAGGAAGACACTAGATGTCTAGCTGCTTTGATACTATGCTGAGAATCCAGCATCTACAGCCATCCTGGAAGGTGGTCATCCCTCATTAGGGTCTGGAGTTTACTGTCATGCCCTGAAACAGACACAGCACTCTAAAAAGCAGTAGTCTTTACTGGCTACCTGGAATGTTCTGATGAAATGGGGTAAACTGCTGTCAAGTCTTTCTTCCTTCAATGTGCTGAATGATCACAGTAATACACTCACTAGGGAGGTTTAGTTGATCTAAACTTATTGTGACAACTGGGACCATCCTATAAGCCTGGCACATTAGAAAACAAAAGCTTAGGCAGCAGATACAAGATCAATCAGTGATATATGATGTATTTATTATTAGGTTATTGCTGTTAGTAAGACATGGTGCTGGACCCTTCAAATTCATGACACAGCTAAATTTTTTTTTAAAATACCTTCTAGCTTTACTGAGATATCATTGATGTGAGTGAATTCTTAAAGCGATTACAAGCAGTCAGATTTATGAATATGGAAACCAGGCTCAGCATGGATAAACAGTTTGGCCAAGGTCAGTGAACTGAAAATCAGAGCTTGAATCTGAGTACAGCTCTATTTGAATTCAAATCTGATGCTCCTTCTATTACATCATAAGGCCTATCACATATTGATACTTCAAAAATTTAAAGATAGTATCATATATTACCTACTGGCCACTATGTCAGATTCAAGGGTTTTTTGTTGCTGTTTTTTTTTTTTTTTGACAGTCAAGGTTCAGCTACATTAAAATGCAGCTAATATGTATCTTATGTATCTAATATGTATGGTACTGTTTTTCACATTTGATCTCTAACCTCTTTTAAATTTCAGTTTCCTCATCTGTAAAATGGGTTTGGCAACAGCAGTTTCAGAGCACTAGTTAAATGAGTCCTGGGCACAGGGGAGATTCTTAATAAGTAGGGCCTACAATTGATGCTTTCAAGCTGTGGTGCTGGAGAAGACTCTTGAGAGTCCCTTGGACAGCAAGGAGAGCAAACCAGTCAATGCTAAAGGAAATCAATCCTGAATATTCATTGGAAGGACTGGTGCTGAAGGTGAGCCACCTGATGACTGGAAAGAGCTGACTCACTGGAAAAGACCCTGATGGTGGGAAAGATTGACGGCAGGAGGAGAAGGGGACGACAGAGGATGAGATGGTTGGATGGCATCACTGACTCAATAGACATTAGTTTGAGCAAATTCTGGGAGATGGTGAAGGACATGGAAGCCTGACATGCTACAGTCCATGCAGTCACAGAGAATCAAAATGACATAACAGCAGAACAACAACAACAATTGAAATGCTAAGCTTCATGCTGTCTTAAGTGTTCACATTTAGGCTTTTGTGTAAAATGAGGAGCAAGGCTCAAGACTCTGAAAACCTAGTCTAGCCCAAATCTGTATAAGACACAGGTGTTGAAGCAACAATAAAGAGAAAGTATTAAAACAATCAGGATACTGGGTATCATGAGAAGTCCTCCCCCAAGAAGGGACTCATGCTTGGGACATCAGTACAATGCTCACTTTAAATATAAATCTGGGGTCTATGCTTTGATGTCAGTAACTATATTATTACCTCATCTACTTTAAAGAGACCATTCAATGAAAAAAAAGGAAGATTCTTTTACTTCAGTAAAATTGGGGAACTTGGATTTGGTTTGAAAGCAACTTTAAAAGATGCTAGGACATATTAGGAACAACAACTTAATTTACATTAACATCCATAGACTTCATTTTCCTTTTAATATGCTGTTTCTTTTCTCTTCCCTAAAACTTGAACTGTACCTAGTACTTTCTTTTTGTTCCCATCACCTTTGTTATAAAACAGCACTTCCTTATAACACCCAGCAGGCCTGCTTCCCACAGCTAGGATTACATGGAAGGTGAGACATTCTCAAACTTTTTTTGGTACATATTGCTGTAACATGCCCTAATTTTGCATTATATCAACCAGATCCTGTATCCCTTTACTGAATGGCCTACTCATCGAGCAGCCTAAGCTACTGTGACTAAGCTACTTCTCAAGTATCTGGTTCCCATAGAAACTGAACAGCAATCACATTGTCAGGCATTCACTGCTTTATATGCTTGCAGAATAAGGCCCCGCCACATGCCCCCTTGACAAAGCCCAGTAACATCCCTGAACCTGTGCTCTAAGAGAGGTGGCTAGCTCCTGAACTGTCCTGAGACTTCTCTCCTGCATCATGGGTAGAAAAGAGCAATCCAAGTAATGATCAAAAGCATCAATTCTTTGGTGCTCAGCTTTCTTTATAGTTCAACTCTCACATCCATACATGACTACTGGAAAAACCATAGCTTTGACTAGATGTCCCTTTGTTGGCAAAGTAATGTCTCTGCTTTTTAATATGCTATCTAGGTTGGTCATAGCTTTTCTTCCAAGGAGCAAGAAGAGTCTTAATTTCAAGGCTGCAGTCACCATATGTAGTGATTTTTGGAGCCCCCAAAAATGTGGTGTTGGAGAAGACTCTTGAGAGTCCCTCGGACTGCAAGAAGATCAAACCAGTCAATCCTAAAGGAAATCAGTCCTGAATATTCATAGGAAGGACTGATGCTGAAGCTGAAACTCCAGTACTTCGCTGCCACCTGATGCGAAGAACTAACTCACTGGAACAGACCCTGATGCTGGGAAAGACTGAAGGCAGGAGGAGAAAGGGATGACAGAGAATGAGATGGTTGGATGGCATAACTGACTTGATGGATATGAGTTTGAGTAAGCTCTGGGAGTTGGTGATGTACAGAGAAGCCTGGTGTGCTGCAGCCCATGGGGTCGCAAAGAGTCAGACATGACTGAGAGACTGAACTGAACTAAACTGAAATCCTGAACAGCTTGGTTATTATTACTGTTTGGAAGCATCCTTGCTGAACCACACATTCTTATAAGACACAAGTATCAGATCGTGGAGCAATTCTGCCAGATTCTAAAGTTCTCCAATAAAGAGATCATACAGCAAGCTTTCTTGCATGATTTAGGCTACAAGTCAACATCCTCAGCAAGGAGTCCTCAAAAGTCAGGAAAGGGGCATGTCCCACCAATCAGAGGATAGGGTGACTGACAGTGCCAAGCTCAAAGAAGGTGTTTGGGAAGAAATTGAGCTAAATGTGTCTGAGGACCTTCTCATCCTGAGCTGTGCACTGTTAATTCTAAATGTGACATCTGCCCCGACCACTCTCCACCATCTCCCATGGTCCCCTTCCAAGTGTCACCTTGCCTGGTCTGGGCAGATGTTTCATGGGTATTTCAAACTTGAGCAACACTGAATTTTCCATTTTCCCTCCAAATTAGCTCTTCCCCATCTCAACAAATTCATGAAAATTCTTCCAATTGCTCAGGACAAAACCCTGGGAACGATCTGATCTCCTATTGCCTTTTGCCCACTGCTGCTGCTGTTGCTGCTGCTAAGTCGCGTCAGTTATGTCCGACTCTGTGAGACCCCATAGACGGCAGCCCAACAGGCTCCTCTGTCCCTGGGATTCTCCAGGCAAGAACACTGGAGTGGGTTGCCATTTCCTTCTCCAATGCATGAAAGTGAAAAGTGAAAGGGAAGTCGCTCAGTCGTGTCTGACTCTTAGCAACCCCATGGACTGTAGCCTACCAGGCTCCTCTGTCCATGGGAACCTCCAGGCAAGAGCCCACTAGCAGAGTCCAGTTAAATCCTAATTCTTTACCTGCAATAGAATCCATAATCCACTCATTTCTCCATTTGCACTGCCAGTGCATCTGATCACCCTGAAACCTCCTCTCTGTTCCTCATCCTCTCTCTCCCTACCACTAACTCTCCACACACAGCCAATGGAATCTAAAACACTATATCAGATCTCACATCTCCCCTTGAAGACTTCCAGTGACTTCTTACAGCGCGTGAAATGAGATCAGTTCTGTTGACTATGGTTGGGAGGTGCTTCATACCTGGCCTCATCCCAGCACCTATCTCTCTTGACTCTGTGTCTCTTTCACTAAGCTTGGCAACATTATCCTCTTTGTCTCTCAAACATTAAACCCTTTCCTGCCTCTGTGCTTGCTATTTCCTCTGCTTATAAAACTCTTTCTCCTGATGGGCACATTATCCACTGGACTCTTTAGGTCATTCAGACCTCAGGCTCACGGGATCATGCTCAGGTAGACGTTTCCAACCCGACTTTCTGAAGTTACCCTCTCTTCAACACCCATCAACTCATAAAGGATAACCTTACATTTAAATATCCCAAATCATCTGTATTTGAAAGAATACATACATCAAGCTTTGGGAAATTATAGAAGATAAAAATTTTAATCACATACCCTAGTATGAAAAAACTAAACAAAATACTATGGGTTGAAGTCTTAAAATACTAATAGTTGACACTGGTAAAAATAAAATCCATGATATTTATAACACTTGGCTTAGATGTCAAGAATCCAAGTGAAAAATTCTAAGCTGCCCTTGGTTTCCATGTTAGGCATGAATTCCATGCGTAAACCAGTAATTTATGGTCAGAGAATGACACAAGGCCAGGAGGTCAGGGGATATTCACCACCTCTAAGCAGGCCCCTTTCAATGGCTCAGAGCACACAGATCAAGACAACTCTCCTTAATCAATCTGGCCTCTAGTGACAAAGCTTTTAAAGACTTGAGACTTTCCCGATGGTTTTCAAATGTTGATTTCCTAAGTGTTTCCTTTTCAACACTTTTCTGTGAGTTCCAGGGGCCAGCTCTCTTCCTCCAGGAGTTAGTTGTAGGGACATTAAAATGGTTCAGTTAAGATGATCTTCAAGACTCTTCCTACTTACTATACTTTGATATTTTAGGTGTTTAAAGGAGCAGTTTTTGTAGAAATAGGGATAGTAATAATATCAATCAAAGAAATTATAAATAAAAATAACACAACTAATATTTATGGAATCCTTAATATGTGCTAGCCACAAAGTAAAGACTTATTTCGAATGATTGACTCTATGACTTCTGCACAGCAAAGTAAACCATAAACAAAATAAAAAGACAGCCCTCAGAATGGGAGGAAAAACTTGCAAATGAAGCAACTGTAAAAGGATTAATCTCCAAAATATACAAACATCTCATGCAACTAAATATTAAAACAACAAACAATCCAATCAAAAAATGAGAAGATCTAAATAGACATTTCTCCAAAGAAGGCAAACAGATAGCCAAGAGGCACATGAGAAGATGGTCAACATCACTAATTATTAAAGAAATGCACATCAGAATTACAATGAGGTATCACCTCACACTGGTCAGAATGGTCATCATCCAAAATATCTACAAACTATAAATGCTGGAGAGGGTGTGGAGAGAAGGGAAAATCTCTTCTACTGCTGAAAATGTAAATTGATACAATCTCTATGGAGAACACTATGGAGGTTCCTTAGAAAACTAAAAATAGCCTTATTTTTTAAATAATCTGTGGTTTTGTTCATTATCTTCTTCTCACAGAAAATCTGTTTAACAATAAATTGGGGGATATTGTGTTTTACAGATATTTCTGACAGACATTCAAATGGTGGAATATTCTAGCTCTTACAAATGTGCATTTTTCTGGCCCTCCCCTTTTTTTTTGTATTAGGTATATATTTAGGGTTAAGGAAAGGAAGGCTGCACTGTGACGCTCAATGAGCATCTCTTCACTTTCACCTCCAGATGCCTACATATCAAGCACTAAATACGTATTTATTGAAATATGATTTATTGAAAGGATGAATTCCTGCAAAGTCTGCAATGAGAGCATGATCATTTTATGAGTTATCAATTTTAACAGTTAATACTGAGAAACGTCTGGAGTCACCAACACATACGAATTCAGTTCCTAAGACTTCCAACCAATAGCTCCAAGGATCTAAGACTTGTAATATGATTTCTTTAACGATTAAAAAAATGAAAAATATCATATTCACAGGATAATTTCTCTTAAGGCACATTTAATAACATGATTTTTGCATGAGGAAAAGTTATGGAACCAGCAAGGAAACAAAAAGAGTTTCCAAGGTTTTGGGAAACCCAAATGCAGAACACTGAAATTAAAATTATATTCATGGAAGGTGATCTGTAAAATTATTCTGTACCTACACCACCAAGATAAGTGTTGTAACAACTAAGAATTGGATATATTTGTCCTTTGTCATTCAGAGGCCAAATTTTTACAAACTATTCACATAAATTTAGCTCTACAGTGAAGGGACTAATAAAGACATTCATAATAAGTGTTTTGAAAATAAAATACTAACACTGTTAATCATGGAAGACAATATAAAGTGAACTATCTGCTCCCCTGAATATGCTGGGAATAAAGAGAATAAAAATATGTGGCAAATAAAAAAACACAACACAGAAGATCTTTCTATATCATCTATATATTCCACTATTTCACCCTAGAATAGCATCCGATCACCTTTATTCATTGGGGTTTAAAATAAGAATGTATTTAATTGCATAAAGTTTATCTTTCTGAGATCTTTATATTCTTAAGAGCCTAAAAAGAACTCCTTCTGTTAATGTATGGCTTTGTCTTATATATATATTTATTTCAATAAATCAAGTTACTTTAAGCCACATTCCCATTTGGATAAAAAATTCAATTGTAGGCAGATTTAAAGAAATGAACAAATGATGCCTCTTGGTACTCACCCTCCCATATCTGTTGGCATAGGACCCAGTGAGCAAGGAATGGAAAACGATGATTGTCTCGTCCAAGTCCCAGATAAACACCCTCTACAAAGGAAGCACCAGATCAGTGTGTCTTGCCCTTGGCTGAGAAACCTGCTATTCATAACTTCAACAAGGAAAGGTAGTCTTGAAATGGGAGACAAATGAAAAGTCTGAATTTACTATTTTTTAAACATTAATGGACATGAGTTTGGGTGAACTCCAGGAGTTGGTGATGGACAGGGAGGCCTGGCGTGCTGCGATTCATGGGGTCGCAAAGAGTTGGACATGACTGAGCAACTGAACTGAACTGAACCAAAAATGTTCCAAAGTGTATGTCTCAGCTTTTCTCAGATAAAACCTCAGATAAGATATAAGAGAATAAACAACCAGCAACACTGTCAAAAATACAGGAAAGAAATAAGACTACATGTTCTTTCGACTTCTGTAGTCACTTCTCAGTCTTAGTTCTAAAGACATGGAAAATAAACTAAAACGAGTTTGTTTATAACTTCTAAGACAGAGGGGCAATCAATGAAAAAATCATTCAGTTGATCTTTTCTTTGCCTCTGATCACTGTTCATTAAGAAGTGTTAAAATAACTAATCTTAAGGCTTATTCTTAATAAGCCAAGTATCTAAAAATTGTATATAAAAACTAAAACTTTACATCATTTATTCACCTTGTATTACCTATTGGGATGTTATCAAATGGATGGTATATTGTTCCTGCCTGATTTTATTGACATTTCAGAGTTAATAACTTAAGTGGACATAACCTGCATGCTCTTGGCATACTCTTGGGGTTTTTAGAATTGAATTATTGAAGGAACTCATCTCAAAAAGGTCTTTGAGATATCACCAAAGGCTTCCATATTCTGCTGTTTTCTTCCCAGCCCCACTCACACCAGCACATATTCATACACTCAAGTTCTGCTGGAAATCTGTCATCTTTTCAGCCAAAACAATCATGTTTTCTACCATCAGTTTCACTTGGGCAATGAAAAGAAAGTTAAAATCAGTGGATTCAATGTTTTGAAATCTATCATCCTGTAAAGTTTTATTTAATATCTCCTGCTTTGAACTCCAACAAAGCATGTCTCAAAAGGTAATAACCACTTGTGTTTAGAACATTCTGGGTTTTCTTCCCCACAGTACACACAGTGTGCCTTTAATTTCCAAGTGAGTTTTATGAAGCATATTTAGTACAACACTTAATTTAACAGCAATGACACAGAGCAGTACAAGAGAAGTTTGTCAAAGCAGAATGATATAATTTATGATGTTTCACTAAAGAGGAAAAATAAATGCTTTACCACATGAAGTGAAAGCTGCTTTATCTTTAATATGGAAAAAAGAAAAAAAAATGGCTTATTTATGTTGATATGGAACGGAAAGCAGTAACAAAGGCATTTGGACACCTTACTCATAGCAGGTATACAGAATCCGCATTTAGCTTCTAAATCACTGGCTATTTACTTAGGCTTTGGCAATGACATACCTCAAGATCAGAATCCGGAGGAGGAGAAGGGTTATTGTTTCTTCGGCCCCGTCCACGTGACTTCCCATCTGAACCTCGACGCAATCGATCAGAATCTGAATCTTTAATAGGTGTTGACGGGCTATGGATTGTACCATACTCTGTGGAAATACAGGAAGGATTCTCATCTCTTGTTGTATCACCATGGTGTCAAGATTAACCCTGTTCTAATTCACAGGGAAGTCGGAAGAGTAAAGCACGTTTCATTCTACTCAAATTCTCCATTATCTTTTACTGGCATTGGTAAATAATTTAAGAGGAAGTTGATGCTAGCCTAGCTTAGAAAAAATGTGTGATTAGAAATACTTAAAATTTAATGGAAGGTGGGAGACAACAGGTTGTATGGAGCTGGAGAGACTTCCTTTGTGGTTCTCTGTGATGAAACAATGCACCCCATCTCCAGGTCCACCTGCTCTCTCATCCCACAGATAGCCCCTGGCCATACAGAGAGGTCCACACAACTGCCTTATAGGGGCTCTTCCAATGACAGAAAGGCTTCTGGTTCATGGAAAGAAATGAAAGAAAGACCCCTGGGCCAGGGGAAACAGAATCAGATGGATTTTTCTTTGAAAATTTAAATTCTCCGTTTTCTCCCTCATTTTATGTGAGAACAAGGGGTGGGCAAGATGAGAGCTGATGTGCGAGCAACACCACACTCTGCACAGTATTTGTCACAGGCTCTTTCTGTGTCTTAGTCTCTTTGAACCAAATATCCGAAACCAGGCAGCACAGTAAAGTCACTCATCCGGGAAACTCAGAGAAACCATGGAAACAATTGCACAGAAGCCACAAAATTAAAAACACCCCCAGCATGCTCAGAGGAAGAGCTGGACAGTGGTTGTGGAGCTGGGAGGAGACTCTTACCCTGCTTCCAGAAAGGAGACATCTACTCTTACCCCTAGGTCCGTTCTTTTCATAGTCCATCCAGTTTATCCATCAGACATCTCTACCCACATAACTCCAGATGTGCTGACTCCCCCCAAACCTCTTTGCCAGATCACTCTACTAGATAATGGGTTGAAATCTTTCAGTCTAATATGAGAAATATTATTTTCATAGAGACAATGACACTACATCTCACCAAACAGAAAACTGTAGAGAACAGCTAGAGACCTGGTAGCCATTGTTAACTGGTACTAAGTTACAGTACCAGTTACTCTATCAATTGAACAACAGTACAATTGTACCACTGACTCTAACCGGACCTTCCATGAGTCAAACTGCGTGGTCTCAGTATAACTTCCAAGTTGAAGTGTTTCTGCAAAGCCTTAAGAGTCAGGGTAGATAGGAATGGACTTTGACAGATTAAATTTCATTTCTAAATCACAAGAGACAGCTCGATGTCTCTTGTTTCACCTTAAAACCTAATTGGTTCCTATAACTTTTAGATGTAGCTTCTCCATGTCCTCTGGCACAGCAAACCAGATGGCAAACTTCCTCATATAAACTAGTCATGTGGTTCTTGCACCGAGAAATCACCATGAGGACTTAACAAAGCTACTAGTTAATTACAGCCAGAAAATCCAAAACAATGCCACTCAATGCTCAATTTATGTTAA
The DNA here is from genome assembly GCF_032405125.1 of Capricornis sumatraensis. Classification (NCBI taxonomy): domain Eukaryota; kingdom Metazoa; phylum Chordata; class Mammalia; order Artiodactyla; family Bovidae; genus Capricornis; species Capricornis sumatraensis. The sequence continues at coordinate 54,002,446 of NC_091079.1, forward strand.
TCTAGATGTATTTCTGAGCTAACTCATCTGGTAGAACTGTTAGAATACAGTGCTGCCTGGTCAACGATAAACATTCTCTAAAATCTGTATTAGATTTTTTTCTTGCAGAGGTCAATGTTTGTGGCAAATTCTCAAGATGTTCCAAACCAAGCTTCTCTCTTCCATGTTTTATAGAGAATCAGGAACTATGCACAGATTTATTTTTTATGGAGTTCATTAGATATAAAGTTGTATTTTAAAGAAAACATCTTGATCTCTTTTTTCTTTAAATATTGTTCAATCTACATCTCCATACAGAATCTGAATAGTCACTACCCTACACAGAACACGCACCAATCCCTTTTAATAGTTTCAAAATGGCATATTAACTTTGTCTCTGGAATAGCTAACATCTAATTTGCCCTGGATGTCAAGCAATCGTTGTAAAGTCTATCTTGAATGGTGATGAGCTCTCTAGCTCTGGAAGTTCATCTCTGTGAAGAAGCTGAGGACACCAAGTAATGTGTCTTACCACGTGTTTTATACCTTGACTTCCAGAAAGAGATCATTTTGTCCTAAAAGTAATTTATCTTACCTAGGTTTTCTGAGCTCAGATTTCCTCCAATTGACTGCCTATTCCTTTACTTCTTGGTGTTTACTTATCTTTTTTTTAACTCAGTTAAATCTTTAAAAATACATTTTGTCTCAATTTGAAAATAGAAAAGCTAGAATGAAATCAGTTACTTACTTCTGTAAACCTCCCTCCAAAGAAAACAAACTGAAAGATCAAAGTTTACAAAAACATTTTTACATCATGTTATGTAGTTTTTCCAGGTGAAGAAAATAAACCCTAAGAGATGGACAATCTGACATTTTAAAATATTAACACACACACACACATACCCCTCTTTATAGGCTTCAATTTATTAGAAGGAATATGAAATCTGAATAATGCAAGCTATTTTTTAAAAATTCTTCCTCTTTGTTTTACAAGGTAGTATGAAATGCTTCTACTCTCCTAACCAGCTTTTCTGTCTCTTAGTTCTCCTTCCTCCTACTAGGGCAAAACAATTCAACCAATAATTTAATCTTCTAATCCACCATCTTATGTTTCATTAAAATCCTCTCTAAATTGTTCCACTTTACCCCCACTGAGATAACGGATGTGAAAACATTCAGAAGAGCATTCATTTCATTTAACCAACATTGACTGAATGTTCACATTCTTCAAGGACTATACTAGGGGCCTGAAGTATAATGACGTACCAACCAGGTATGGTTCCTGCTTTCTGGGAGCTTAACATTCAGAGGAGGGCACTGATTCATGAATAAAAATGACAGATTACCAAACAATAAGGAAAAGGTAATGAAATGGGAAAAGTAGACTGCTGGGTGACCACAGAGGAACTCCATGTAATCCAGATATGCAGGGTTACAGGAGTTTTCTGCTGATGGAAGCCAAATTTGCCAATGAAGAGGGTATATGACAGCTCCAGTCACAGATCATGTGTGAAGGTGCAGAAAGAGAGAGCATGTTGGGACTTCCCTAGTGGTCCAGTGGTTGAGACTCTGGTTGCCAATGCAGGCGACATGGGTTCCATCCCTGGTAAGATTCCACGTGCTGTGGGGCAACTAAGTCCACGCACCATGGCTGCTGAATCTGTGCTCTAGAGCCCAGGAGCCACGACTACTAAGTTCATGTGCTAAAACTACTGAGCCCATGAGCTCTAGAGCCTGTGCTCTGCAAAAAGAGAAGCCACCATAATGAGAGGCACACACACTGCAACTAGAGAGCAGCCCCCACTCTCCACAACTAGAGAGAAGCCTGCACAGCAGTGAAGGCCCAGCAGAGTCAAAGATAAGATTATTTAAAACAGAGAGAAAGAGAACACACTGAAGAACTGAAAAACAATCAATGTGGCCTGACTCTACGGAACACAGGGATGAGACTGGAGTGGCAGGCAAAGAATTCAACAAGGAGGTGATGTCATCAAACTTCAATTTTTTTTAGATTGATGACTCCACCTCTAGTGTAGTGAGGGTGGAGACAAAAGAAGACGGAGAAAGGGAGAGACATCCTCACAAGGGGATAACTCAGTCATCAAGGTGACGGATGCTGGTGGCCCAGATGGAGGTAGCAGGGATAAGGGAGAGTTATGGATTCAAAGAGGTATTTGGTAGTGAAATCAATTACTAATGGGATAAAAAAGGGGGTGAGGATGATGCTCACACTAGTGGTTGGCAGCTTGGCAGATTCCAGTATAAGCACGGGGCTTAGGAAGAAGGGATGGAGAGGAAAATGTAGGTGACAATTTGGGTCCAGCTTTGGATATATTGAAGAGTCTGTGGCATTTGAGTAAGATGTCTGATAGGCTGATAGCACTGAAGCTCAGAAAAGAAAGGTGGGTTGAGTTTAGCTTTGGAAATTGATACCACATGTAGTGGTACAGAGGTAAAGAATCCTCCTGCCAATGCAGAAGACGTAAGACATGTAAGAGATGCTAGTTCAATCCCCGGGTCAGGAAGATCCCCTTGAGGAGGGCATGGCAATCCACTCCAGTATTCTTGCCTGGAGAATCCCATGAACAGAGAAGCCTGGAGGATTATGGTCAATATGGTCTCAAAGAGTTGGATATGACTGAAGAAACTTAGCATGCACACATATAGTGGAACAAATAGATGTCATAAAAGTTGCCTTAAAGCTCAACATTCAGAAAACGAAGATCATGGCATCCAGTCCCATCACTTCATGGCAAATAGATGGGGAAACAGTGAAAAGAGTGGCAGACTTTATTTTTTTGGGCTCCAAAATCACTGCAGATGGTGACTGCAGCCATGAAATTAAAAGACACTTACTCCTTGGGAGAAAAGTTATGACCAACCTAGATAGTATATTCAAAAGAAGAGACATTACTTTGCCAACTAAGGTCCGTCTAATCAAGGCTATGGTTTTTCCTGTGGTCATGTATGGATGTGAGAGTTGGACTGGGAAGAAAGCTGAGCACTGAAGAATTGATGCTTTTGAACTGTGGTGTTGGAGAAGACTCTTGAGAGTCCCTTGGACTGCAAGGAGATCCAACCAGTCCATTCTGAAGGAGATCAGCCCTGGGATTTCTTTGGAGGGAATGATGGTGAAGCTGAAACTCCAGTACTTTGGCCACCTCATGCGAAGAGTTGACTCATTGGAAAAGACTCTGATGCTGCGAGGGATTGGGGGCAAGAGGAGAAGGGGACGACAGAGGATGAGATGGCTGGATGGCATCACGGACTTGATGGACGTGAGTGTGAGTGAACTCCAGGAGTTGGTGATGGACAGGGAGGCCTGGCGTGCTGCAATTCATGGGGTTGCAAAGAGTCAGACACGACTGAGTGAGTGAACTGAACTGAACTGAACTGAACTGAACAACATGCAGTGTGTGTAGAAGAAATGGGCACAGAATGGTGGGTCGGGTGTGAAAAGGAATACCAAGGTCAGTGCATTATAGATGAAAGAATATGATAGCAAGGAAAGAGGGATCAGTAATTTCAGATCACCCAAGATATAAAGAAAAAGGAACACTGAATTCAAAAGTACTTTAGAGCCGAAGAGGTCTTTGGTATACATGGTAAAAGTATAGGTCTGACAAGTAAAGGGCTTCCCTGGTGGCTCAGAGGTTAAAGTGTCTGCCTGGAATGTAGGAGACCAGGGTTCGATCCCTGGGTCGGGAAGATCCCCTGGAGAAGGAAATGGCAACCCACTCCAGTACTCTTGCCTGGAGAATCCCATGGAGGGAGGAGCCTGGTAGACTACAATCCATGGGGTCGCAAAGAGTCGGACACGACTGAGCGACTTCACTTCTACTTCACTTTGGTGGATAAAGATGAGAGAGTAGAAAGTAAAAGAGCAAGCAGGGGGCAAAGCTCCTAAAATATTACCGATGACCCTAAAATGGCCAAATCCAATAACTTTTAGTCTTCAATCGTATCTGACCTCTCTGTGGCTGTGCTGGCCACCTGCTCATTTAAACCATGAACCCATTAGAATAACTGGACTTCCCATTCTTCTGCTCTTCACTTTACCACTCACACTGTACCTTCTGTCTCTTTGGCTACCATTTCCCTCTACGTAAAGTTTAAATGTTCTTGATGTCAGTGATACTAAATGTGATCTGCAACAAAAAAAAAAAAAAAAGAAGAAGAAGAAAAAGGAGTTTGCAAAATCAGCATGTTAAGCAATGCAAGGCAATGCAATGTCTTGCTAAGATTTTTTAAAGACAGCTCAAGTAAACAGCAAGCTTATTTACAATTACATACTGAAGCAAATCCCATCTCTCACCATGGACCAGTGATAAACAACTGGTGCACAGCCAGCCCCTGGGTAGACTATATTCTGAGAAGCAGTGCACTAGAGTTTCTCTCCTTAGCCCTCTTAGCTCACTATAGGCTCTAAGTGGTTTGTAGCATCCATTAGAAGGATTTCAATGATAACCCAGGCTGATGATGGGCTAAAGCTTTACCTCATCTCTTTGATCTGACTATCCCACTGCTTGCCAGACCTCTTGATCTGAATATTCCATGAATACCACAACTAAAGTTGTTCTAAACTGAATCCTCCATCTCTGTTCTTCAGTCTGATGAGTGGTACATCTATCCCATTTTCCAAGCCAGAAATTCTTTGGTAGCTCCATCAAATCAAGACTAAGTTCTGTGGCTTTTCTCTCCTAAATACTTTTGCTCCAAGATTAGGCCTTCATTATCCTTTGTCTTTAATTCTTGCAAATGGCTATTTCCAAGCTTCCTACCTTCAGCCTTTTACCTATCTTCTGCACCACTATGACAGCAAGCTTGAAAACCATTCAATGCTCCAAACCCTTCGGGGGGAAGGGGACAGGAAGAACAGTCTAGATTCTAAGACTCTGACCTGTGGACTCAACTGCCACATTTCAAATTATGACCCCACTACTTATTAGGCTTTGTTCAAGTTATTTTCCTTTTCTTGGACTCAGTTTCACCACCTGTAAAATGGAAATCAATGGCATAAAGTAAAACTACTGTGTAAAGGTATTTAGAACCATACATGACACTAGCAGGAGAAAGTCCCGCTGAGCCACTTTCTGACACCTTATCTCTAACCGATCTGACTTCAGACACATCTAATTAGCTCAGCTCTCCACAAGTGCCATGCTTTTCATGATTCTGCACAGTTTCCTTTTCTTAGAATGCCTTTTCTCCATACTTACTCCCCTCATCAGTCTGAGAAATTCCTAGTAAGCTCTGAAGATCAAGCTCAAGTATCTTTTTTGTGATTTTCCATCTAAATCTTGGTTCCTACTTTGAATTTACTTTTACCTCTATTATAGGGTTATATAATTTTTGTAATCACTTATGCTCATTATGTGCTTATGAACTGTGGTGCTGGAGAAGATTCTAGGAGTCCCTTGGGCTGGAAGGAGATCAACTCAGTCAATCCTAAAGGAAATCAACCCGGAATATTCATTAGAAGGACTGGCGCGGAAGCTGAAGCTCCAATACTTTGGCCACCTGATGTGAAGAGTTGACTCACTGGAAAAAAACCCTGATGCTAGGCAAGACTGAAGGCAGGAGGAGAAGGGGGTTGACAGAGGATGAGATCACTGGATGGCATCACTGACTCAAAGAACATAAGTTGGAGCAAATTCCAGGAGATGGTGAAGGACAGGGAAGCCTGATGTGCTATAGTCCGTGGGGTCGCAAAGAGTCGGACATGACTTAGCAACAGAACAATAAATGTTCATTATAGAAAAACTTGTTTAAGCAAATGTCCATCACTCCTGCTCTTAGAGAGCAGCCCTGGAGGTATTTGTTTTATATTCTGAAAGCACAGTAAGAGTGCAGAGCATAAAGTAGATAGCAAAAAAAAAAAAAAATCAATGATCAAAAGAATGAGTGTTTCTCTAGTTTTTACTCTATTAAATCTATGAAGATTATCTAATTATTTCTACTGGCAAGTCAAAATATTTACAAGTGGGAAAGAGCTAGAATTCTTTTTAAAGCTTATTTAAAAGTTAATGTTTACATATTCAATCATAAAATATTAAAATCTACACAAGATTATTAAAATTCTACATTTGTAAATACTACCAAAGAGTTCCATAAACCCTTTAAGAGTCAAAAGGAAAACAGAAAACTGGAACTCAGAAGAGTCCAGCTAGTCCATCTGAGCTCCTAACTCCCACCTGAACCTTGGGGAAGGGATTTCCGTATTTTTTAGTCTTCAGTCTCCTGGTTTGTCAAGTTGAGGACACAACCTGGATTACATAAAGTCTGATTATCTACAAATGTACAATATTTACCAGATTGGCTCAGATGGTAAAGAATCTGCCTGCAATGCAAGGCACCTATGTTCGATCCCTGGGTCAGGAAGATACTCTTGGAGAAGGGCATGGCTACCCACTCCAGTATTCTTGCCTGGAGGGTCCCATGGACAGAGGAGCCTGGCAGGCTACAGTCCATGCGATCACGAAGAGCTGGACATGACTGAGCAACTAACACACGCATACCCCAGATGATTTTGTTTCTCCCTACACACACACACACACACACATACCCAACTTAGTTTTTGTTTCTCCCTCTCACTCACCCTCAGAATAATGGGTCTAAAATACTTCAAGCAACTCTAACTCTCAGAGCCAGCAGGGTTTACTATCTACAGAATCTAGTCCAAACTCCTTACCCAGTTTTATTTCTCATGCCTCCCACGACATGTTACCTGCCTCCTCACTTATAGTGCCAAACAGTTTTTAAAAGGATTTTGTCCATTTAAATTGGCCAGTTTGACCACAGCCCTATAAGCACTGGCTGTTGCTGTTTTAAAGATGTTCTTACCATTTTATTAGGTGCACAAAATAGTGCTTTAATTGGGAAATATTGGAGATGCTTATATGTATGTGGTTGAAAAGTAATTTCCCTCCATGAACTGTCCAAATTCTTTGTCAATTTTAAAATATTCATTTAATGATTTATATAAAGTTTTAACACCTTTTTTCATATTTGCAGACATTCTTCCAAGTGTGAGAACACCTCCAATTATGTTGATATTTCAAATTATGTTTTTCTTCGAGAAGTTTTTTATTTTGATGGAGTCCTGCTCCACAGCCTAAAAGCTTGATTGGCGCCTTGAAGATTTAGGAGATTGAAGATTTAGATTCATACTGTTCACAACAAATAATCTAAGGTTGCTGGGAAGTTCTGATCTAACTTTATACTCCTGGGAATATACATACCAGTGGAGTTGTAAGGAAAGTAGGGTACAAGGCTCCTCCAATTCCCTTCTCTGTGCTTTGGGATGATGGAGCCCCTCCTTGCTCAGTCCTAAGTCTAATCAATGGGAAAGACTACTCCCCCGAAAAAGAAGTAAGTAACTGAGCTCCTTGCCAAGAGGAAGCTCTTGCGACGTGCATATGACACTGCATTCAGGCCAGGACAGCCACTATCTCTGGACCCTGAATCTACATTAAAATGACACAGAAGTACAGAGCTTTGGGGGAAATGCTTTTTAAGACTATTTGAATTTAGTAAACATGAGACCTAGTGATCAATTTTTATACAGTTGACCCTTGAACAACTTGAGATTAATCTGCCTATAATGGATAGTCAGCCCTCTGTATCCACACTTTCTCCACTCACAGCATCAACCAATCTCAGATCATAGTCTTGTATGTGGTATTTACTAGTGAAAAGTATCCCTGTATCAATGGACCTACACAGTTCACATTAATGTTCAAGGGTCAACTGTATTCTGTTTGCTGCTAGGGAGGACTCAGATAAAAGGAAAAAAGTATATTACTTCCTTAAAAGCAGATATTGCCATGTTCAAGACTCAAGTGTTCAAGGATATGGGGTGAGTATGAAGAAGATGACAATCAACACTGAGGCACCCTGAACTTTGAGACTCTCAAGGTCAACCTAGGTACACACACAAATTATCTTAAAAGGTGGTTTATCAAGACAAAAATCATGAAGACTGAAAGGAAGAATTAATGAAGAATGAGAGAGGTTGATTCTGATTCAGTGAGGAAAGGTTATCATGGCTCTCTGGAGGCAGATGCATCAAGTTTGATGCTACTGGCCACAGGAACCATATACATCCATTGGGTATGTTTCTGTTAATAATTTTTATAATTGGTTTTCCTAGGTAAGGGAAAGCTGCTGGGTAAGGCTGAGTCCGATTACAGTAACCAAGGAGGATTGTATCTTACTCTAGATATAGATTCTGCAATCAACACAAAGTCAAAACCACCTACAATCAAAATTGCCCCCAAATTCTCTCAACCAGATACACTGAGTAGCAAAGGGTGGGACAGTGGGGTACAGATCACACAGGCCCTCGTGAGGCATGGAATTGACCTGCCCACGCTATTTAACTTCAATTCTCCTTTTTTAGGGAGAAGGCAATGGCAACCCACTCCAGTACTCTTGCCCAGGAAATCCCATGGATGGAGGAGCCTGGTGGGCTACAGTCCATGGGGTGGCGAAGAATTGGACAAGACTGAGTGACTTCATTTTCACGTTTCACTTTCATGCACTGGAGAAGGAAATGGCAACCCATTCCAGTATTCTTGCCTGGAGAATCCCAGGGATGGGAGCCTGGTGGGCTGCCGTCTATGGGGTCACACAGAGTCGGACACGACTGATGTGACTTAACAGCAGCTCCTTTTTCAGAGTGGCAGGTGTCTGTACATTCTAATACAGAAGTCAGTAAGGTTTTTTTTCTTTTTTGGGGGGGAGGTAAAGAGTCAGCAAATGGTTTCGTGGACCATATGATCTCTGTGGCAATGACTCAATTCTGCTGATACGGGCCAAAGGTAACCCCAGACAGGATGTTGGTGAAGGAGTACAGGGGTGTTTCAATAAAACTTTATTTATAAAACAGATTTGGCTTGTGGGAACATATAATTGTATTCATTAATGTAACCCTGTGTGATTATGAGATTCAGGCAAGTGACTGTCACCTGACTTTTCTGGGTATTATCACTTTTTCAAAAGTGTTAACCAATGGTGAATGGTAAAACTGTGTGGTAAACACAGTAAGTGAAACATGTTGTTGAAATACTTGGAAAACAAGGTCCAAAACAAGGTGTTTAATTTTAAGGGAGTTGATAACAAGTAGAAAAGGAATTTAATATATACTTTGGAAAAGGCACTATCCCAGGTGTTAAGAGAGCTTAGCCATCACGTCAAGCCATCACCCCTACCTTGAATATGCAAACAAGGTACAGGAGGATAGGATTTTGCTTTTCTCATGAACACAGTAACTTGACATGCAAAACAGATTACAGATTCTCCTGGGGTGGATAAGGGCACCAGACACCTCCATCCTGGGAGGGATTCTGGGTTCTCATCTCCAGCAGAACAGGTCTCCGTGCAGGTACCAGGCCTGATGAAGCTGCTTTAAGGTGGGCACTGCTCCAGGTGTGCCACCCTGGGGACACTTGTTTCCTGGGCTCTCTGTAGCTGACTGAATTCTGTCACAAATGACCAGAGCAGGCAAGCTCCAGTGACACTGGATGATAAGCTAAGCTTGTTTCTGAGGAAAGAAAAATTCAAAGGCCCCGCCTGCCATGGTCAAGTCATACTGTTCACAACACAGTCAGCCCTCTGTATCCTCAAGTTTAGCATCCATAGATGAAAAATATTTTTTAAAAAATCCAGAAAGCTCCAAAAAACAAAACTTGAATTTGATGCTTTTGAACTGTGGTGCTGGAGAAGAATCTTGAGAGTCTCTTGGACTGCAAGGAGATCAGACCAGTCAATCCTAAAGGAAATCAGTCCTGAATATTCATTGGAAGGAGTAATGCTGAAGCTGAAGCTCCAACTCTTTGGCCACCTGATGCAAAGGACCGACTCATTGGAAAAGACCCTGATGCTGGGAAAGATTGAGGGCAGGAGGAAAAGGGGACGACAAAGGATGAGACAGTTGGATGGCATCACCAATTCAATGGACATAAGTTTGTGCAAACTCTGGGAGATGATGAAGAACAGGGAAGCTTGGTGTGCTGCAGTCCATGGGGTCTCAAAGAGTTGGCCACGACTTAGTGACTGAACAAGGAACAATTCACATAGCATTTTCATCATATTAGGTATTCTAAGTAATCTAGAGATGAGTTAAAGTATACAGGAGGATGTGCATAGGTTATATGCAAATATTATGACATTTTATAAGGGACTTGACAATCTGTGAATTCTGTATGGGGTGGAGGGCCAACAGGAACCAAACCCCCAGGATACTGAGGGATGATGGGACAGGAAAATTAGGAAGTTTAGGTGAAAGGGCAAATGTAAAGGGGGCACGGATATGTCCGTGTTCTTTTCAAATACTCTTTTCACAATGAACACTCAGATTTTCTTTGACTTCCAGTGACCTCTGACAACTGTATCTGACAACCATTCCTTCCCAGGCCTACCCCCTCAACCCCAGTCCCCTGACAACACTATAAAATGGATTCTCCTCTCCTATAAGTCATCCTGGAACCAACCTCTCTACTCAGAGATCCTCAGACTTAAAAAGTGCAATTTCTACTATTCTCAGAACTCTACAGAAGTTCCCTTAGTGGCCTAACCTTCATGCTTGCATTATCTGGTGACAGAGTCATTCCTACGGAAGACAAATGCTCACAGCAGAGCACAGGTGTATATATTCATCTCATTCAGTTAATTTGATTTTTTTCCCCCAGTAAAAGGGGAACAATGTTGGAAAACGTCTTCAAAAAGGTCTTTTAGATACTGTTTTTGGAAAGCAACCTTTGAAAAAAGTCAATTTTAAAGCAGCTACAAAATCAGTCACCTTATGGGTGTGTGACGTTAGTCACTCAGCTGTGTCAGACTTTTTGTGACCCTATGGACTGTATAGCCCACCAGGCTCCTCTGTCCATGGGATTTCCCAGGCAAGAATACTGGAATGGGTTGTCATTTCCTTCTCCAGGAGATCTTTCCAACCCAGGGATTGAACCCGGGTCTCTTGCATTGCAAGCAGATTCTTTACCATCTGAGCCACCAGGGAAGCCCCCACCTTACTCATGCCTTAGATCTAAACTTCTGTTCACACTGTCTTTCTCTGCTGGAGTTTGAGAAACAAATGGGGAGGATTTTCTTTTGTCTTTTCTTTTTGAATCAGTCATCTATGCCACATCTATACTGACAATGAACCGTAACCTCTGATACTGACTAGTGTCACTTTTCCCACCTTCCCTTTCCCACTATTGTGATTTGGGGAATTCTGACTAGGGAGACAGCCCTAGGGCATGTTTTCAGTGATGAAAGTTTCTAAACAGTGCTGATGCATCTGCTCACTTTCTCAGAACACTGCTATACCCTCATCTTTGTCTATCTGTGATGATGGCGCTTCTCTTTCAGATTTGACCTTTCTTTCTTAAACTTTTAAAAGAAATGTAAACATGTAATGCTATCTTCTCCTGAAGTCCTAGCTCTGGCCAGTGCCCCTGGGTCTATAGCCCATGGGTGTGTTTGATCAGATTCAGCCGGTAGCCCTGTACCAGGCCAGCTCCATAGATGTGTGGCCTGTGTACTCACATGGCGCCCCAGGCTCAGAAAAGGCCCTGTACGTGGTTGAATGCCCTGCTGTGCTGTTTCTTTCTTTTTGAAAGTCTAGTGTTTATTTTATGTCATGGCAGGTACACATGAATTTCAAAAATTTAAGACATATAAAAAGTGGTTAGGGACTAACATTTGTATCAATAATCGATAAAGGTCTAAGATTGTTTATTATACAGCAGGGTACAACGGTAGTGCTAATTCTAACAGGGCACCATGGAAATGAGTCTAGAAATCATCATTTAGGTTTTATACAAACAAAGTATTTGCTGCTGTTTTAGAATTTGGGGACATAGCATGCTGTGCAGTTTTGAAAGTTCTAATCTATGAACAAAGGGCATGCATCTTGTGCCCTTTGGCCCACAAACCCTTTAGCCTTCCTGCCTGTGGCTGTCACAAACAAATGCCTGAGCCAGTGGAGCAGCTCCACCTTGGGATTACGTGCTTAGAGCACCTGCTTCGCGCCAGGCAAGATGCTAAGTGCAACAAGACAATGGTTCCTGTCCTGACAGAACCCCAGAGCTGCTGTGTTCCCTGCATATCAAGGCATCACATGGGACAGCTTGCCACTCAGGACCAAGTCTCCTTCTAGCCTCAAGCAAGAAACCTGCCTCCCCAACCACTGAAAAAATAAAAGCATCCACTCTCCATGCTTTCCACGCCTGGGTAAACCCCCTGCCAGTACTTTTCAGGCACTGTCTCCTCCTCTCTTGTTAGGATGGACAAATTTCTGTGCTCCTAAAACCAACCTCTCATTTGGGCATGAGATCCCAGCCCCTGTCAAGTACTTCAGCCAGTGTTCCTCTGGATCACTTACATATGCATACAGACTGGATCTATATCCTGCCTGAAAAAATATCCCCAATTTTTTCCTCCAGTTTCTGCACCATTTTTCTATTACCTTGTAATGGACAGCAGAAATAAGTGAAAGAATTGGGTTTGCTGCATACGTTTCTCCTCCTCCCATTCTTTTACACATCCATTCCAATCATGCTGTTTTCTCCAGCATGTTGCCAACACTCCCCTCTGCCAGTAGCCCCAGGGATGGCTTTCCCTGGTGGTCCAGAGATTAAGAATCCACCTGTGAATGCAGGGGACATGGGTTCAGTTCCTGGTCCGGGAAGATCTAACGTGACTCGGGGCAACTAAGCCCATGTGCCACAACTGCTGAGGCCTACACGCCCTAGAGTCCATGCTCCACAACAAGAGAAGCCACCACAGTGAGAAGCCTCTGCCCTGCAACCGGAGAGTAGCCCCCTCGCTCACCACAACTACAGAAAGCCTGGGAGCACCAACGAAGACCCAGCACAGCCAAAAAGAAGGAAGGAAATAGAAGCAATTATTAAAGAAAGAAGAAAAGATCCCCAGAGATTCCTGCTTTGTCATCTCCAATGGTCAAGTCTCAGGTTCCATGTTTTCAAGCCTTCACTGGCATCACACCTGGCGGATCACACCGCACTCCTGTGCAACACCTACTTCCCACAGCCTCGTGCTCCCTCTGGCTCTCTCCCCTGCTGTATTCACACTCAGCGTCCTGCTCAACTCATCCAGACACATCAGCTCTAAACGGCATCTCTGTTGACAAGTTTAGACTCTAAATGTTCCTGTGAGCATCAGACTTACTTATCCAACAACTTCCTTGCCATGCCCTCTCTGGATTTCTCAGAGGCATCTCAAACTCACATGCGCCAAACTGGAAACCCTGATGTCCCCAATTCCACCTTCTCTCCCTGCCATTTTCCCATATTGGTCAATGGCAAATGTGCTTTTCTAGCTGTTTGTACCCCAAACCACGATGTCACCCATGACTCCTCTCTTACTCTTCACATTCAATCCACAGACAAATCCCAGTAGCTACACTCTTTAACCTCTCTCAGGTCTGACAGCCATCAGTGCCTCCAGCCCCAGCCCGGCTCCCACTACATCTCACCTGGACCACTGGAAGCATCTCCTACATGATAGCCCCCAATCCCCATCTTGCCTTGCCACAGCTCACTCTCGGGTCAACAACCAGACAGATGCCTTTTAAATGTCATGACATCTCGCTACTTCTCTGCTTAAACATTTCTCAACGCACTCAAAACAAAACCCAAAGTCTACCCCATGCCTACACGCCTGCTGTGATGTGGCTCTGTACCCCTCACCCTCACCCCCACATTTTCCTCTGCCAGTGCACTCCAACCACACTGGCCTTCCTGCCACTCCCCAAACCCACCAAGCACAGTCCCCAGTCCAAGCCTTGGTAATTCTGTTTCCCAGAACAGTCTTCCCCTAAACACATAAGGTCTCTCCTCCATCCCCTTTCGGGTATCTGCTAAAATGTCACCTTGCTGGACCACAGTTCAGAAATAGTTCACCTGCTCTAACTCTTCTCTTTATGCACCATGTCATCCTTCCAGGTACTTCTGACTACTAAATGCATTTTAATATTTACTTATTGTCTGTGTCCACTCCAGGACTCTTGCCTGGAAAATCCCATGGATGGAGAAGCCTGGTAGGCTGCAGTCCACGGGATCGCTAAGAATCGGACACGACTGAGCAACTTCCCTTTCACTTTTCACTTTCCTGCTTTGGAGAAGGAAATGGCAACCCACTCTAGTGTTCTTGCCTGGAGAATCCCGGGAACAGGGGAACCTGGTGGGCTTCCGTCTATGGGGTCGCACAGAGTCGGACACGACTGAAGCGACTTAGCAGCAGCAGCATTGTCTGTGTTCCCTGGTAAAATGTAAACTCCCAGAGGGCAGAGACTTTATTTTGTTCACTGCTAAGTCCCCCATGTCTAGAACAGAGCCTGGAACATTCCAGAGGCTCAATAAAGTTTGTTGTTGGATGAACTAACAATCTGGCACATGGAGCATCCTTGGTTCACAAAATGCACATGACCACATGATTGATATTCCCTGACGTAAAGTTTAATTTTCAAAACTTTCTTATAGGATCTCCCTGGCAGTCCAATGGTTAAGACTTCGCCTTCCAATGTAGGGGGTGCTGGTTTGATCCCTGGTTGGGGAGCTAAGATCCCACATGCCTCATGGTTGAAAAACCAAACAGAAAACATAAACAACATTGTAAACAAATTCAGTGAAGACTTTAAAAAAAGGTGCATGTAAAAAACAACAGCAACAAAACACTCTCTTGAGGAATGTGTCACAAGTAAGTACGTATCTATGTGGCTTCACGCTCATTCAGGGAGAATGTGACACACACGCCCAGTTCCTTATTCCATTTTCTGGGTTCAATCAACTTCATCTGGTACAGAACTAGGAGCTTTTATATGTGTGTATATAAAGTTATGACAAACCTAGACAGTGTATTAACAAGCAGAGACATCGCTTTGCTGACAAAGGTCCATATAGTCAAAGCTATGGTTTTTCCAGTAGTCATTACAGAAGTGAGAGTTGGACCATAAAGAAGGCTGAGTGCTGAAGAAATGATGCTTTCAAATTGTGGTGCTGGAGAAGACTCTTGAGAGTCCCTTGGACAGCAAGGAGATTAAACCAGTCAATCCTGAATGAAATCAACCCTGAATATTCATCGGAAGGACTGATGCTGAAGCGCTAATACTTTGGCCACCTGAAAGGAAGAGCTGACTCATTGGAAAAGACCCTGATGCTGGGAAAGACTGAGGGCAGGAGGAAAAGGGGACAACAGAGGATGAGATGGTTGGATGGCATCACCAACTCAGTGGACATGAATCTGAACAAACTCTGGGAGATGGTGAAGGACAGGGAAGCCTGGCACGCTGCAGTCCATGGGCTCACAAAGAGCGGGACATGACTTAGTGACTGAACAACAATTCTGTGTAACATGTTAGTGTTGTCACATGAAGTGAACTGTTCCAAGTCACCTCTCTGGGCTCAGGTATCTTATTGGTAAAGATAATCATAAAGTGACTTCCAGCTTTAAAAAGCTTTGATCATTCAATGAAATTTAGTTTAAGTTTGTTCTGATTGAAGTGATACCATCACTGAGCTCATTCAAAAGGGTCTGTATCTCTAGCCTTGGATGGACAGCCCTTTCCTATCCTTTCTGTCCCACACTCATTTGCATCTTTGGATGCTGAGGATAAATTTCACCTCCTTTGTTAGTTTTTCCTTCCAACACTTTACATATGAAATCTCTGGTTCCTGACTTCTTCTGGACACTGTGCTGCTTCCCCTAGCTCTAAGGAAACATTTTAAAGACAACCTTTCTTAGAGTTGGTTGTTCACACAGGATACTCCTTAAGGACAGCGAATAACCCTCTTGCTCTCTGTATCCACATGGAACCCAAGAGTACTTGGTAAGTAAGAGATGCTCAATAATTAGCCAAGGGAATGTTGGAGAACACCACCAAATCTTCATTCACAAGTGGCAGAGAAAACCGTGCTTCCTGCCTTTCTTTCACCTAGAGAACAGTGTAACAAAATTTAATGGCAAGGTGGAGCAATACCTCTCAGGAGAACTGTACTTCCTCTATAACCTTTATCAACATCACAGCTGAGTCAAGGGAGGTAATTAGATGAACGAATGTACTGAAACGAACACATTAGGGGAAAAAATGGGAAACTGGAAAGGAAAGAGATCCCTCAGAAAGAAAGTGCTTAGAATGCCCAGAACATTTAAAATGTCCTCAGGGATGGAAAAGAAAAGAAACTGCAGAAGTCAAAAATGATGTCAGTGGTAGAGAAAATGAATCCTTACATTTGGGAAGCATATTACAATTGGCAACATGCTTTTTATATAAATTACCTGAATTGAATACAAGCCTATGAACTAGACAAGAAGGAATGAGACTCTGAACAGAGAAAAGAAAAGATGGAGACGTGCTCTTGGGAGGCTATTATTAGGAGACTCTTGAAGGGGTTTTAGCCAAAATGGTGGCACTTAAAAGATGGCTGTAATGTAACTTGCAAAACAGGCATTTTCTCAGCATGAGTAGTTGTGGTAGATCTTTTCTCTGGCCTTTATTCTTATCAAATAAAACATTTAAATTCTTCATCTTATTTTCTGAGTAATTCATATCCTACATTCACCAAAAAGGGTTTAAGATACCCACCAAATATATACACAATAACTATGCAGCAATCTTTTGAAACAATGAATGAGTATCTTAGAAGAACACCGAGTTGGGAATGTAAATAAAACGAAGCTGGAGGAGAGTGGTCAGTGCATGTCTGCAGTCAGCAAAAATATCAGGTTGGCCATAAAGTTCATTCAGCTGTTTCCATAAGATGCTATGGAAAACCCAAAAGAACTTTTTTGGTAACCCAGTGACTCATGGGGGATATAAAGTGAGACAAGACAATTTATCCACAGTTTTTGTAAAGAAACGAGACAGAAATACTTCACAGGATTGCTCATTGAGAGGGTGTGTGTGATACCAGGAACATGCCTTCCTAGTAAATAAAACAGCACGTTTCATAAGACTCTTAACTCCTAAGGCTGACTGCACTGGATTCCACATGGCTGACTTGGTGGTTCAGAGCACAGAACACTGACTTTGCTCATCTTCCTTATGTTAAGGATGAAACTGAAGGTTTCTAGAAGAACAGGGCCATTATTTACCTTTCTGGTAGCTGCCAGAAGCCAGTTTCCACTTGAGTTTTAGATGGCAATGAGGGAGGAGGCAATGATGGGTAAGTTGGAGGAGAGCGATACTTGGCTGCTGAGTTGAGACAAAACTCACAAGCTTCGTTACTAAGTTAGTTACACTGAGAACAGAAATAACATTCTCTTATAAAAATTAAGATGCCTTACCAGGAGAGATTCCCAGGTGGAAGGCCACAGGCCTGAGGGAAGGCCAATGATATTCCTCAAAAAGCTATTGAGGACCCATAGAGACCTACGAAGGAACAGGCCAACAAGCCTCCAAAGTGACCTGCCAATTTTATACTGGAAGATTTTTTAAGTGGGAGTTACCTCTCTTGGCAACAAATAACCAAACAACCTCATAAAATCCTTGAATAAATTACATTACACTATATAAGACTCTCAGTGACTATTACCTCACCAAAGGAAGTGCTCAGTTGTGTTAGACTTTTTGACCCCATGGACTGTAGCCTGCCAGCCTCCTCTGTCCATGGGATTTCCCAGGCAAGAACACTGGAGTGAGTTGCCATTTCCTACTCCAGAGGACTTCACAACCCAGGGGGATCAAACCCACATCTCCTGCATCGCAGGCAGGTTTTTGTGTGTGTGTGTGTGTTGATTTTTTTACCGCTGGGCCCTTGGGGAAGCCCCTATCAAATGATAAGACAAGACTTAAAAGAAATTGATAACTTCAAGTTACCAGTCACAGAAACACATGTGCAAAATAAGCCAAGGCAAGTACGCTTGATGACTAGTCTTAGAGAAGTAATCAGAAGTCAGAGACCAACAAGTATTACTAACTTTCAGTTCAGTTGCTCAGTCACGTCCAACTCTTTGCGACCCTATGGACTGCAACACGCCAGGCTTCCCTGTCCATCACCAACTCCTGGAGCTTGCTCAAACTCAAGTCCATCAAGTTTGTAATGCCATCCAACAACTTCACCTTCTGTAGGCCCCTTTTCCTCCCACCTTCAATCTTTCCCAGCATCAGGGTCTTTTCTAAGGAGTCAGTTCTTTGCATCAGGTGGCCGAAGTATTGGGGCTTCAGCTTCAGCATCAGTCATTCCAATGAATATTCAGGACTTATTTCCTTTAGGATTGACTGGTCTGATCTCCTTGCAGTCTTATAGAAGCAATATATAAGAAGTCTTATAGAAGTAATCAGAAGTCCAAGACCAACAGGTATTATTTAACTTTAGGGAACTGTTTTGATTTCTGTCTTGCATGACACTGCTTCTCTTTCACGAATCACTAATTGAGGTCTCCCAGGTAAAGCAGATCCTCAGTCAAGGTCTATTAAATAAGTTAAGAGAATTTTATCATCCCTGGAGTCAGGCCACTATCCACTCTCCAGTGCTTTATGGATGACCTCAGAGAAATGTCTGTCATCCTTTTCACCTGCTTCAACTTCTGACTTAAACCCTCATTCTATGGGCAAGAAATAGATGCGCACACTTTGGAGGCTTTACCTCTGAAACAACCACAATGCACAACTCACCCCATTTATCATCAAGAGGGGAGAACTCACTGGCTCCTGAGGCCAGGGACCTTGCCCTTCTTGCCACCTTTATGTCCCCAGCGCACAGCAAGCAGTCACACATATCTGTTGAATGCATAACTGAAAAAAACAAATATCTGAAGGCCTAGATCTGCAGTCACTTTGTTCACCACCACATAATTTTATTCTCTCATTCATCTCATACACAAGAGTGGTAGTATCCTCGTTTCATAGAAAACTGATACACTACAGAACCAAGTGACGTGCCCAGAGTAAACAACAGAACCAGTATTCCAAGCCAGGTTAACCCCACTCTGAATCCCAAGTCACCACTCCCGTTTCTCTCAATTATATTCCAAGAAGTGTGATGCCCAAGAGAAGTTCACAGATATGCCTTGTCGGGGGTGAGGGTGGGGGAAGAGTGGTACCCAGGCAGGTGTGATTAGGAAACACTGTGCATTATATTCAATTCTTAATAAATATCACTGTATCAAAGGATCACAGAAGACTTAAAGGAACCCTGCTAGTTTTAAACCTGAAGACTCGTGACCCTAACTGAGCCTACCTTGGGAACTCATTAAAGGACATCCATCCCAACTTTCTGGAGACAGCAGTGCTTCCTGGGGCACTGTGGGAAATCTGTACCATGTCACAACATCTATCAAGGCTGCCACTCCAACTTGCATTCAAGAGATGCCGCTGATAGCAGGCCACACCACTCTGGAAAAACTTACACTTTTTGGACTCCTTATTCATAATCAGTAGAGTGAATGTCTCCCACTCCAGTACTATTGCCTGGAAAATCCCATGGATGGAGGAGCTTGGTAGGCTGCAGTCCATGGGGTCGCTAAGAGTCGGACACAACTGAGTGACTTCACTTTCACTTTTCACTTTCATGCCCTGGAGAAGGAAATGGCAACCCACTCCAGTGTTCTTGCCTGGAGAATCCCAGGGACGGGGGAGCCTGGTGGGCTGCTGTGTATGGGGTCACACAGAGTCAGACACGACTGAAGCGACTTAGCAGCAGCAGCAGCAGAGTGAATGTCTTAGGCAAAGGAATCTATAAGGTCACTCCTAACTTTAAAATTCAAAACTGTCCCTAGGGTTTAACTGCTCCAGGCTAAAGTTCCTTAAGTGGATTTGTACCTTGAAGAGAGTGTCAGTTTGCAAATCAGCTATGTTCTAAATATTTTTGCATGAGTTGTTTGAAACTCAGAATCTATTTTCTCACAGACACATAGTAGACATGAGTTCCCAACCAAACCATGACCATCAAGTCTAATCAACAGTCCTGGTGAAAACCGCACACACACAACACAGAACATGAGAAAACTATACTCAGATATCGGCAGTTTCATCAAAGTGAAAAGTACAAAAATGTGTCTTAAATAATGGCTCTAAAGAAAATGCAGTTCTAACTTTATAGAGTTTCTGAAGGGGTAACAGAAATATTTTCAAATGTGTTGGAAGGTGATTGTACTGGATTAAGATTGCATGCTTTTCTTTTTTCCATTCACTTTAAAATGCACAGCTTCCCTTGAGACAAGAGTATTACCATCCCTATACTTAGTTCTCATCAACCATGACCTGTGAGTGGACCAAAAAAACAAAAAGAGTCAGTAAGGTAGAGAATGAAGTCATTTGCAGGGAAAGGGTTAAGGGATGTTGTGAAAACTGTCTCCTAAGCAGGTCCGTGGCAGTAATTATTAAGCAGGATAAATAGGGAATAGGAATCAGAGCAGATTTAGGGAAGTGGAAGGTAAGAGAGAAAGTGTACATCTGGTTGTGGATCATTTAAGAGCCTACACACTGATATTATAATTCAGGAAACATAGTACAACATCACCTTAGATATATCATATACCATTGTCCCTATAATTTCAGACAGACCTATGTTATTTTATCAGCAAATAGAGTTCATTCAAGTGGTGAACGTATATTTAAACTGAATACCTTCTAATAGAGGCTTTTAGTTGAGTGATTATGCTCATACGGGCTATGACTGATTAAAGAAAATGTACCCCATATAGCTACTACTTTTTATGATTCTGTTTACATTTTCATTTTTCTGCTTGCTTGAAACCTCAGACCCAGTGGTTTCAAGAAGCAGCATGCTTTCCTGATTAAGGACACAAAGTTGAAGCCGAACTTCTAGAAGTTAAATTCAGTGCTGCAGCTGACCTCTCCTTAGCTTCCTTGTCTATAAAATGTGGGTGATGATGACACTGCCTATTCCCCTGGGCCTGATGGAAATGAACTAAGTTCATACACGAACAGTGCTTGGAATGACGCTTGGTACATGGTAAGTGCTCAAAATGCACGTGCCATCGTTACGGGTGTGTTTTAAGTCATTTTAGTCGTGTCCGACTCCCTGCGACCCTATGGACTGTAGTGCACCAGACTCCTCTGTCCATGGGATTTTCCAGGCAAGAATACTGGAGTGGGTTGCCATGCCCTCCTCCAGGGGGTCTTCCCGACCCAGGGATCGAACCTGTGTCTCTTATGTCTCTGGCATTGGCAGGTGAGTTCTTTACCACTAGCGCCACCTGGGGCCATCATTATACTGGCATATGAAATATAAAAATCAACAAAGCTATATATTGAATATTTCTCTGCATATTACTAAGAGAAAAATGTAGGGTACAGAATATCTTTAAGGAAAAAGAAAACTAATGAAAAGTATACATACTTGAATATGAAAAAAGAAGTGCTCAGGGTATGTCCCATGTCTACATTTACAGAAACAAAGTGTATCACTAGGAGACACAAGAAGCTCTGCTGGAAGAAATTAAGGGTAGGGAAGATGAAGGGGTTTTTATTCTTTCCTGTAAACCCTTGTGGACCTTTGTAATTTTGTTCACGCTCACTTATTATTATTCAATACACTGAAAAGATATTCATTAAACTTAAATTTATTTTGAGTATGAAGCTAGGAATAAAATTGATAGCCATTAATCATCAATATCACCTCTATTGAAAAGTTAATCCCAAACTCATCCATTAAGCCATCCAATCCCAATTAAATGAAGTGGAGAGATGGGAAACACATACAACTTTCTATGTCCTTTGCCCAACCATCTCCAATTTAAAAATTTAATCTATATGAATGGATAAAGAAGTTGTGTGCATATATAAAGTGGAATATTAGCCATAAAAAAGAATGAATTTGAGTCAGTTCTAGTGAGGTGGATGAACCTAGAGCCTGTTATACAGAGTGAAGTAAGTCAAAAAGACAAACACAAATATAGCATATTAACACATATATATGGAATCTAGAAAAATGGTACGGATGAACCTGTTTGCAGGGTAGCAATAGAGAAAAGCAGAGACAGAGTTGTGCACACAGCAGGGGGAATGAGAGGGTGAAAAGGATTCAGGGTAGCATTGAAACATGTACATTACCATATGTTAGACAGCTAGCTAGTGGGAATTTGCTATATGATGCAGGGAGCTCAACCTCGTGCTCTGTGACAACCTGGAGGGGTGGGATGGGCTGGGAGGTGGGAGGGAGGTTCAAGAAGGAGGGGACATATGTATACCTATGGCTGATTCATGGTGATATGTGGCAGAAACCAACAAAACATTGCAAGGCAAATTATCCTCCAATTAAAAAGAAAACTAGAAATAAAATTAAAAAAAATTTTAATCTGTAAATGCTGATGTCCTTCAACTTAAACAAGGGAACTTATATTGATTTGTGTTGGTCACAAAGGATACGTAAGACTTTACAGAAGTAATGACTCACTTAGCTACAAAAGAAGATAACATGATAAATGCCTGGGAGATATGTAAACTAATTAGCTCAATAATATATGCTTTCTGATCTTTATTATTTTTTACCAATTATCCATTACATATAAATATAAGAAAGAATGACATATTGGAATCCAAGTGTACTAAAACTGACGCTAAGGCATCCTGATTTCATGCCAGCTAACTGAAAAAATTAGTCAAACTATTACGGAGGCACATGGGTAAATGTGAAAACACTGGATTTTTCAACTTCCTAGAAACAAATCTAAAATTCAAAGGTATGGCAATTGACAACATTCCTGGCAAAAAAAATTTTTAAGTGAATTTTATAATTTCATCAAGGTTAACACCACACATTCCCTGGGGTCGGGGGCAGGGGGGTGGTGGATGACAAATAAATGCCATCAAGACAACCAAGCACAAGAACCCCAAACGTCTGTTTTGTTTTCTCACATCTTAATAGCCTGGCTATTTTAGATACAAACATTTGTTTTGCTGACAATGTTTCCAAAATGCTGGTTCAAATTTTGTTGAAATAGTTGCTTTTTGTGCTGAACAAACAACAAACTGCAAACCCCTCCGAAGTCCACCAGGCATCTGTGGAAAGGAGCAAACACGGCCTAAAGTTTTGCAAAACAGTTCATGCAGCAAAATATAGGTAATATAGATGTGGCATTCATAGTGTTCCTGCATTCACTGGGAAGACGGCCGGCAGTCTAGTTTTTCATCCCATCTCACCAAGCTCCTGTTAAGAGTTGAGAACTCTCCTGCCACTTTGCGAAAGAATGTTCCCCTGTGTTTCATGTGCTTTGCTCTACTTTCTAGGCCTTGGCAAGGATCAAAGAAGCAGAGGGAACAAATCGTTTCCCATGCATATTGAATTCCCTCTTATACTGATTTTTCCTCTGTCACTTGAAATTCAATATTGGCAAGATTCCTGTACATCACCTTAACC
The DNA here is from genome assembly GCF_032405125.1 of Capricornis sumatraensis. Lineage (NCBI taxonomy): Eukaryota > Metazoa > Chordata > Mammalia > Artiodactyla > Bovidae > Capricornis > Capricornis sumatraensis. The sequence continues at coordinate 54,025,770 of NC_091079.1, forward strand.
AGTAAATTGTCTGCAGGCAGTCAAAGCATGAAAAGGGAGATTTCAACATTAAGGTTTTTGTAAGAAATTCAAATGAGCAAATTCTTTGAAAAAGGAACTTTTCTATGTGATCCATGCTAAAATTCATAAATACATAATTAGCTTTTATTTCCATTTGATCTAAAATGATTATGTATTATTTAGTTTTATCTCTCTCTGATTGCTTTGTACTACCCTAAAATTACAATGTTACAGGTGAATAGCCCTTTCATAAGAACTTGGCTTCAAAATTTCTGATCAACTTCAGTATTCAAGAGTTACATGCCTATTTTCCTCACCTGTAAATGGAAACAAATAGTACTGACTTCATGGGTATGTTTATAAGATTACAAGTAATATGTTGTAAAGCTTTAAACACAGTAATTATACTTTTACTATGTATTATTATTATATTCACCATCATAATAATTGTGAGATGTTCTAAGACTTTATGGGCAAGAATAACGTTTTCAAGCCAATTTAATTAACTAATAGCACAGTAATTAGATTACAAATGAGTACTCATTTTAATTATACATATAAGAGTCATATAATAAAAACATTTTTTAAAGAATGGCTTAAGTGTTCTTTTTAGAAAAGTCAATTTCAAAAGCCTCTTCGTGAATGACTCTCAAAGTGGTTAAATTATCTTTATCTCATTTCTTAAAAAATGTATTCAGTTATGTTGGTAACAATATGACTTAAGATTTCAGGGTTCAGTTCAAGGAAAGAAGATATTCTTTTCATTTCAGTGGCTAAGAGATGATAGTATGAGAGCTTAGATGTTAGCACAAAAGGAAAACAGCCTAAAATGTCCTTTTCTTTTTTCTTACTCTATATATTTTTAAACATAGAAGAAAAATCATTAACTTTGCAAAGAAAAATTGTTTTAAAAATAAAAACATGTTCTTTTAACATTTTAAAAGATATTTAAAATGAAAGCCATGATTTAAAAATTAAAGTAATACTGGATTTAATTTTTATATTATTTTACAGTATTTTGAGCAGAGTTTACTCTGACCAAAATTTTCTTATAGTAGATAATAGAATGTCAATGTACTATGTAATACCCTTCTCTCAGAAACAAAACATTCTCTGTCTAATTGGGAAGATGTGAATAACTAGATGGCTGTGATAAATGATATATACTGTACACTATCAAATTTTTAAGATTTTTCTCCAGTAAAGTATATATAAAATATATGTCTCTTTAGAAGGTAAGATTTCAATGATAGTGAAAATAAAAATAATCTGAACTAAATGAAAATAGAAAAAACCTATCAAATATTGTGGGATGCAACAAAAGCAGTGTTTAAAGGGAACTTCACAGTATTAAATGTGTATGTTAGAAAAGAAGATAGATTTAAAATCAATTATCTAAACTTCAAGCCTTAGAAAAGTGGAAAAAGAGGGGCAAATTAAATCAAAAGCAGAAGAAATCCTAAAAATCCTAGAAGTCAGTGAAACTGAAAATAGGAAAACAATAGAGAAAAATCAATAAAACTAAAAGCTGGTGAGAGGAGAACGGGACGACAGAGGATGAGATGGTTGGATGGCATCACTGATTTGATGGACATGAGTTTGAGCAAGCTCCAGGAATTGGTGATGGACAGGGAAGCCTGGCATGCTGCAGTCCATGGGGTTGCAAAGAGTCGGACACACCTGAGCAACTGAACTGAAAAGTTGGCTCTTTGAAAAAGACCAAAAAATTAATAAATTTCTAGTTGGGTTAACCAAGACAAAAAAGAGAGAAGACACTTATAATACCAGAAATAAAAGAGGGGTTCATCACTAGCAATTCCATGGACATTAAAAGGATAATAAAAGAATATTCTGAACAACTCTATGCCCCCACAAACTTTATAGATCATAACATAAGAGAAAACCTAGAGTTTGGCAATGAGTCTTCAGATACTAAACAAAATGATGTTCCATGAAAGGAAAAAATAATGCTAAGAATAAAGAGACAATATATAGACCAGGAGAAAGTATTTGCAAAAGTGTCCTGTGATAAAGGACATATCCAAAATATACAAATTACTTTTAAAACTCAACAACAAAACAATCTGATTAAAAAGTGGGCAAATGATCTGAACAGATACCTCATCAAAGGATACACAGAAGGCAAATAATTATACGAAAAGATATACTCAACATCAAATTTCATTAGGAAAGTGCAAATTAAAACAATTAGACAGCAGAACACACCTATCAGAATGGCCCAAATCTGAAAGCTGACAAACCAAATGCTAGTAAAGATGTGGAGTGAAAAAAACCTCTCATTTTTGCTGGTAGAAATGCAAAATGGTACAGCCACTTTGAAAGACATTTTGGCAGCTTCTTATAAAACTAAACATACTCTTACCATACAATCTGGCCATCAGACTCAGGAATTTTCTGAGACAAGTTGAAAACCTATGTCCATATAAAAACCTACATGAATGCTTATAGTAGTTTTATTTATAATGGCTAAAATTGGAAGCAACCAAGATATCCTTCAGTTGGGAGTGGGAAGGCTGGCATTGCTAGTTGAAGAGGAGGCACAATTTTTATGAATTCAATAAGTTAATTAAAATTGTGTTGAATGATCAAATAAATTTCACTATACTTCTCAAGGTATATGGATTCTTACCTATCTCCAAATGATATAAATTTTTTTAAGACTGTCAATGCATGACTAACAAATTCCTTTTTTTTAAATGAATGCAAAGGCACTGGTTTTAGTTTTTAAAACTTGAAATTATGCTTTCATCTTCAAATTATGTTATTTTTAATGTATGACATATGTCTACTTAAAGGAGGATACAGCTTTCAATATTTAACTACAAACATATTAAAATAACTTATGAGCTTAAGATTCATAAGGAAGTATATATTTATAACAAATACTGCATAATATCATAGACTTGAAAGATTACTATCGTGCATATAAATTTTAAAATGTAGAATTAAAAATAAATGAGGCCTGGGAATTCCCTGGCTGTCCACTGGTTAGGACTCCACACTTCCATTTACAGTTTCAATCCATGATTGGGGAACTAAGATCCCGTAAGTCATGAGGCATAGCCAAAAAAACAACAAAAACATAAACTCAACTGAAAAAATGAGTCCTTACCTATTCATATTGAAAAAAGCCCTTACAAGGTCATCTTATTTGTGCATTATGATACAACAATTCTATCAACAATAAAGAACGGATATCATAAAGCATGGAAGAACTCATGGATTGTGGGTTCATCTGTTCTGTGTAATTCCATGAAACTGAAAGGCAGAAACTTAGTTATACATGAGATAATGACTAAAATTTAACTTTCCAGTATTGCAAAATACTGACTTTAAACCAAATAGACTATTAATAGGAAAAAAAAGCACCTGAAATAATTTCAACCTAAATAAACATGTTATTTTAACTACTGTTTCAATCTCAAAACAAAAGTGTTACGTTATATGTAGTAAAACATTCTTATAATTCTTTAATGATTTTTATAGACTTTACCATCAACACTCTGTTGTCATCTATACTGTTCTATATGACTAGTAAGAAAGTAAAGGGAATGCCAAACAACTTAGGCTGAATCCACAGTCTTACTACAAATGTTTAAAAAAAATATGAAAATTTCCTTGAATTTTTAAAGTAATCCACATTTCTTTTTCAATGTGTAAACTCACTAAACTTTTCACTCCTCACTATGTAACACAATAAAAGTTGGTCCACTACACACATTTTTAGTGGGAAGTGCTGAATATTAAAAAAATCTGAAAAATATTATTTTTTCTCCACCTCAATTCATTCCTATTCTATAGCCATAAAGATACTGAAATTGAAATAAGTACCTAGAACACTAAGCATACATTCAAATAAAACCTAAAATAAATCATTTAATCTTAAAATAAAATTATATATACTTTTCAAAAATTATAATGTCACACTTTTTCCCATCTGGTGTGGCTTGGTGCCCACTAATCCCCACTCTTTCACATGGCATCCCTTTTACAAACAAAATTTGCTTAGAACAATGTCAAGTTTCAGACATAAAGTTTTATGATATGTCCAAATGGCCTTTTTATAAAGCTCTAACCAAACTTAAGAAATGACTAAGTCTTCAGTTTGTTTTATACTGTGCTCTTCACAACCAAAATGTCATTAATTAAGTAAAATTATTCATCTGTCTCCTTTTCTCAGTATCTTATTCCACAGACCCTAAAGAGACTTTCTGTTTCACATTCACATATCTGTCCTCATTTCAAAGTGCCTTTCAGTCCTCAAGAACCTTTCATGACCCAGAAGATTCATGTAAAAACACAAGTTATCTCTAAATTTCAATAAACCATTATTTCTTCTCTTGATACCTACATGAAGTCAATGTGACAAGGAAGAGACAGGAAAGTTCTACAGTAACTTCTACCAGACATTCAATTCCTTTTATAACAAAGTTTACTTAAGTGTGATTATATAGATGTGAAATCTAATCAAAAGGCAGAAAAATACATATATGAGGTTCTATGAATACTGTTTTTATATATGTGAACTGAGTGAATATTATATCAAGCTACTTTTTAAAACTGAAGTATAGTCCATTGACAATGTAATGTTAGTTGCCGGTGTACAGCATAGTGATTCAGTAGTAATATATACACACACACATATATGTATATATTTAGCACAGCGACTCCGTCTTATTTATATATGTCTTATATATTAGATATATATATTCTTCTTCGGATTCTCTTCCCTTATAAGTTATTACAAAATATTGAGTATAGTTTTCTGTACTTTGCAATAAGTCCTTATTGGTTATCTACTATATATATAGTAGTGTTAATCCCAGCCTCCTAATTTCTTAGTTCTCCAACCTCCACTTCACCCTCTGGTAACCATAAGTTTCTTTCCAATGTCTGTGAGTCTCTTTCTGATCTGGAAATAAGTTCATCTGGGTTTTTTTCTTAAGTTTTCACATATAAGCCATGTCATAAGATAAAAGCTCATTTTTTTCTTAAATAAAGGTAAGTGGAATATGATAATCAAGATAAACATGTCTAGAGTTGAGATATGCAGCAGAAATTGTATTTATAGTTAGCTGGAATACAAGATTAAGAATGATTTAACTTCCTGCTCTGGAACAAAACAGTGTCTATACCCATTTAAGAGAAAAAGTAGAATGATAAACATTAAGGGAGTTTTGAGGAGGATCATCTGCTAACATTTACAAGGTAATCCTACAGTCAAAATTTAAACCAGCATCTATCACATAAAACTTTTTTCTCCCCATGATTTGGGATAACCACTGAGAATTAATTAATACTCTGATCACGTCATAGAATTAAGTTACATTGTAATTGAGTTACAATGTAAGACCATTTTAATATGACTGACTGGGCTCTGGCTTTAGGAGTAAAAGGCAAAGGGAAAAAACTCACAGCTTCTTTAAGGATAATAGTTCACTTCTAATCTATGCAAGGAAAGATTATATTTTTTAAAAGTTAAGGATGCAGGGCTTCAGTGGTGATAGAGTGGTTAAGACTCTGCACTCCCAATGCAGGAAGCCTGGGTTCGATTCCTGGTCGGGGAACTGGATCTCACATGCTGCAACTTAAAGTTCACATGCACAACTAAAAGATCTGGTGTGCTGCAACTAAGATCTGGCACAGCCAGACAGACAGACATTTTAAAAAGTTAAGAATGCAAGAAGCACAAGAGGATATTTAAGAAACCCAGGTGGAGGCCAATTCAGAAAATTAAGCATACACTATTAAGAGTTCCAGAAAAAATTAATGGAGGGGAAAAAGTATTAAAGACATAGTAGACAGACTTTTGGAGATAGAGTTTCATTTAAAAGGGCCCATCAAATGTACACTTGCTCCTTAAGAAAAGCTATGACAAGCCTAGACAGCATATTCAAAAACAGAAACATCACTTTGCTTTCAGAGGTCCATCTAGTCAAAGTTATGGTTTTTCTAGTAGTCATGCACACATGTGAGAGGTGGACCATAAAGAAGGTGGAGTGCCAAAGAAATTGATGCTTTTTAACTGTGGTGCTGAAATAGAAAGCCCAGAGATAAATCCACACACCTATGGACACCTTATCTTTGACAAAGGAGGTAAGAATATACAATGGGGAAAAGATAATCTCTTTAACAAGTGGTGCTGGGAAAATTGGTCAACCACTTGTAAAAGAATGAAACTAGAACACTTTCTAACACCATACACAAAAATAAACTCAAAATGGATTAAAGATCTAAACGTAAGACCAGAAACTATAAAACTCCTAGAGGAAAACATAGACAAAACACTCTCTGATATAAATCACAGCAGGATCTTCTATGACCCACCTCTCAGAGTAATAGAAATAAAAGCAAAAATAAACAAATGGGACCTCATTAAACTTAAAAGCTTTTGCACAACGAAGGAAACTATAGATGAAAAGACAGCCTTCAGAAAAGGAGAAAATAATAGCAAATGAAACAACTGACAAAGAATCAATCTCAAAAATATACAAGCAACTCCTGCAGCTCAATTCCAGAAAATTAAATGACCCAATCAAAAAATGGGCCAAAGAACTAAACAGACATTTCTCCAAAGAAGACACACAGATGGCTAAAAAACACATGAAAAGATGCTCAACATCACTCATTATCAGAGAAATGCAAATAAAAACTACAATGAGGTACCATCTCATGCCGGTCAGAATGGCTGCTATCCAAAAGTCTACAAACAATAAATGCTGGAGAGGGTGTGGAGAAAAGGGAACCCTCCTACACTGTTGGTGGAAATGCAAACTAGTACAGCCACTATGGAAAACAGTGTGGAGATTCCTTAAAAAACTGGAAACAGAATTGCCATATGACCCAGCAATCCCACTGCTGAGCATACACACCGAGGAAACCAGAATTGAAAGAGACACATGAACCCGAATGTTCATCGCAGCACTGTTTATAATAGCCAGGATATGGAAGCAACCTAGATGTCCACCGGCAGATGAATGGATAAGAAAGTTGTGGTACATATACACAATGGAATATTACTCAGCTATTAAAAAGAATACATTTGATTCAGTTCTAATGAGGTGGATGAAACTGGAGCCTATTATACAGAATGAAGTAAGTCAGAAAGAAAAACACCAATACAGTATACTAAAGCATATATATGGAATTTAGAAAGATGGTAATGATGACCCTATATGCAAGACAACAAAAGAGACACAGATGTATAGAATAGTCTTTTGGACTCTGTGGGAGAAGGTGAGGGTGGGATGATTTGAGAGAATAGCATTGAAACATGTATATTACCAAACGTGAAACTGATCACTAGTCAGGTTCGATGCATGAAACAAGGTGATCAGGGCTGGTGCACTGGGATGACCCTGAGGGATGGGAGGGGAGGGACGTGGGAGGGCGTTCAGGATGGGGAACACATGTACACCCATGGCTGATTCATGTCAATGTATGGCAAAAACCACCACAATATTATAAAGTTATTAGCCTCTGATTAAAATAAATTAAAAAAAAATAAAATAAAATAAACTGTGGTGCTGGAGAAGACTCTTGAGAGTCCCTTGGACAGCAAGGAGATCAAACCAGTCAATCCTAAAGGAAATCAACCCTGAATATTGATTGGAAGGACTGATGCTGAAGTTCCAGTATTTTGGGCACCTGAAGCAAAGAGCCAACTCATTGGAAAAGACTTTGATGCTGGGAAAGATTGGGGGCAGGAGAAGGGGTAACACAGGATGAGATGGTTGAATGGCATCACTGACTCAATGGACATGAGTTTGAGCAAACTCTGGGACATAGTGAAGGACAGGGAAGCCTAGCATGCGGCAGTCCATGGGGTTGCAAAGAGTGGGACATGACTTAGTGACTGAACAACCACAACCAAATACTGTGAAGTACAAAAAATGCCCTCTCTCAAAAACATTGTTATAAAATTCACAGTAGGTCATGAGTGGGAAAGGGTAGGCCAAAAGAATCACTGTCTTCCATGATTGATCCTTAGAGGCTATTTGATTTTTTGAAAAACATTAACTAGTTCATGACGATAAACATGATCTATAACTTTACTAAACTTAACTATAACTAAATTCAAGATGATGTCATTTATATTCATATGTCAACACATTTAAAGTTATAGTTAAGCATCCTAGCTAAATATTTATAATTATACATCCAAAAAGCTACATATATACCCTGAAAATGGAGTACATGTACAACCAAATAAAATCACATGTATTTTTACATGAGATCATATCTCATCTTATTTCATGTAATTTTCAAGTTTATAACTTCATATGAAAGCTTTTAAGCAAATAAGTAAAAATAAAATTAATGTCACAATCATGCTGCTTGACTAAAGGCCTTGCCAAAACTTGCCAAAAGTGTACAACCATTGTCATGAATATATGACTGTAGAAAAATGCATTTAAACCATCAGAAATACAGCCTGCAGGACTAATAAAGGCAAGTAATTACCTGCTGCTGGATCTGTAACTGCTTGGCTGGTAATGCCGGATGGTGGCTCCTGAAGCTGGTAAGTGGCATTCGTGGACGGTGTTGTTGGGCTGCTGTTGCTACTCGTCATGTAATGTGCTGGATACGGTGAGCTGTTATAATACTGTGCATACTGACCCTGGCCGAAACTGGGATAAGATGGATAGTCCTACCAAATTAAACCACACAAGAACAATCAGTCAGAACACAGCTGCTGCCTTCTTACATTTCAGAGTATAACTGTAAATACGTTTGCATCTCTGCTTTCTCTGAATTCACAAAGGAACACACAAGCACACACTGACTGAAATGCACAGACATGCAAACCAATTTTAGGTAAGATTGGATTCCCTCTTCATATTTCTTCTATTTCAGGTTGCATTATTAGGTAAAATTTAACCAATCTGAAAACCAAATGACTCACCATATAGGACTGCTAAAGACATTTTTTCAAGAGCAAAAAATCCATCAGAAAGCTTAAGAAAGCTCTCAGTTATAGGTAATATAAATGGATCTTTCTTTATATAAGAAAATAATCTACTTTTTTTTAAAATTTCAGAAGTCAACCTGGCTTTTAAAATTACCTGCTGTGAGCTGTTAAATCCAGAGGAATTTGTGAGTGAATTATTTCCTGTATATAATCCTGATGATGTTGTAAAACTGCTACCTAAAACAAAATGACAAGAAACATGGGTGACTAAGCTATGTCGAGCAATGTGTCTATAGGAAATTATTATTTAGATAAAGTAGAGCTGGGGTCCAAAGAAATGCATTTGGTTTATCTTGAAACCAGAATAAATTGCCAAAGCTAAAATTCTGGTTTCATAAAACAGCTGACAATTTTAGTATCACTATACAACTGAGAATTCATAAGTAAAGAGGTTTAAATTTCTAAGGACATGAGGAACTCATAAACTATGGACGAAATTATGTATTTTTGTAAAGATATCAGACACCTAGCTTTCCATTTCAATTTGTAAAATGCATAGAATTTTCACATCTTTACATTAAATATGCTTTATTGTAAAGTAGTGGGATCAGATTAGATGATCTTTAAAATTCCTGCTAACTCAAAAACTATGATGCTACTTCCAAAAGTTCAAGATGCTTTCCAACTGGTACTTGTTATCTGAATGGCCCATGGAAAAAGCTGATTATTTTATTTCACAGAAGAGTAAATGGAAGCTCTTGGAGTATTTGATAAAACAAAGATTAGAGAGGAACACGTGCTGTGTAGTAATATTCTATTTGTCGAATGCCTCTGTACTCAAAAACAAACAGCAGAGTTGTGCAGGATTCACACCAAAAAGCAAATCTTAGTTTTCTCCTTCAACAGATTTACTATCTTTTTGTTTAGTCATGTAAAGCAACAATATACTGTTTTTTTAACTGAAGTATAATTGATTTACAATGTTGGGTTAATTTCTGCTGCACAGCAAAGTGACTCCGTTTTATATATACACATACATTCTTCTTTACATTCTTTTCTGTTACAGCCTATCTCAGGATATTGAATACAGTTCCCTGCGCTATACAGTCAGACCTTGTTGTTCACTCATTCTATATACGCAGTTTCCATGTGCTAATCCCAAACTCTCAATCCATAGCTCGCTCACCCCACATTCCCCTTGGCAACCCCAAGTCTGCTCTCTACATCTGTGAGTCTGTTCCTGTTTCGTAGGTAGGTTCATTTGTGTCATTAGATTCCACATATAAATCATATGATATTTGTCTTTCTCTTTCTGACTTACATCCCTTAGTATGATAATCTCTAGGTCTATCCATGTTGCTGCAAATGGCATTATTCCTAGTTTATGGTTAAGTAGTATTCATGTGTGTGTGTGTGTGTGTGTGTATTCAGTTCAGTTGCTCAGTTGTATTCAACTCTTTGTGACCGTGTGTGTGTGTGTGTGTATTCAGTTCAGTTGCTCAGTTGTATTCAACTCTTTGTGACCGTGTGTGCGTGTGTGTGTATTCAGTTCAGTTGCTCAGTTGTATCCAACTCTTTGTGACCGTGTGTGTGTGTGTGTGTGTGTGTGTGTATTCAGTTCAGTTGCTCAGTTGTATCCAACTCTTTGTGACCCCATGGACTGTAGCATGCCAGGTTTCCCTGTCCATCACCAGCTCGCTCTCTCTCTCTCTCTATATATATATATATGTATGTATGTATACACACACACACACAGCTCATCTTCTTTATCCATTCATCTGTCAGTGGACACTTAGGTTGTTTCCATGTCTTGAATATTGTGAACAGTGCTGCTATGAACATAGGGGTGCATGTATCTTTAATAATATACTATTTTTAACTATCATTTTAGTGGAAGATTTTTAAAAGGCCAGGGATAGCAAATGTGTAAAAAATGGCATTTGAACATAAAACAAATTAAATAAGACAAGCTACTGGGCAATTTGGTCATAGTCAAGAATTTTATATACCGTTTTAACCCAGTAATTATATTGCTAGGCTTTTACTCTAAGAAAAAAATACGATCTATACTATGAGGTTAATTAGCAAAGATGTTCTTCAGTGTTGTTTCTAATAACCAAACACAGAAAGTAACCCCGAGTCCTTAATAGACATTATTCAGAAAATGGAATATTATGAAGTTGTTGAAATAGTATCATAATGACATTTAATAATGGGAAATAGTTCCATGCTAATTTTTTAAAACAAAAACTTAAGCAATGAAAATGTTCTCTGTGATTTCATTTGAAACATTTTGAATAGCATAAAGTATTTCCGAAAAGCACAAAAGTCTATGGAGGAGGGAATCTATGGTCACAGAATATTCGTGGAGCCAATGATCATTTTTAAATTTTCTACTCAGAACCTGTGTTACTTTTGTAAATAGAAAAACCATTTTAAAATAAAACTTCTGGCAAATGAGCAGTCTAAGCAGTAAATGTGTTGGTGGTTTAAGGAGGATGTCTTCAGTGTGAACCACCTATTCACAGATGCCTTCAGGTATGACGTGCTAGTTAACATACATTAATTATGTGCTTGGACTTCCCTGGTGGCTCAGACAGTAAAGCGTCTGCCTCCAATGCAGGAGACCCGGGTTCAATTCCTGGGTAGGGAAGATCTCTTGGAGAAGGCAATGGCAACTCACTCCAGTATTCTTGCCTGGAAAATCCCATGGATGGAGGAGCCTAGTAGGCTACAGTCCATGGGGTCACAAAGAGTCGGACACGACTGAGCAACTTCCTTTCATTGAACATTTAAGTACTGGCCAAAGAGTCAGAAAACCGTAGAGTTTCCAGTTCATTACTTATGAGCTGTTTGGACTCTGGACAAATCACCTAACTGCTCTAAGATATAATTTCCCTAGCTGCAAAAACTCTATTTCATAGGCTTCTTAAACAGATCAAATGAAGTTTTGGAAAATATAACGAACAAGCCATAGTAACACACAAATGTTCAGAACCGTTACTGTTTATTCCAGTAAACCTTTCTAAAAGTCTCTACTGTATTTATGTATCCTCTCCCTCTTTTGACATTCCCAAACTAGAGAAGTATGGCAATATCCTTGAGTGTCTAAAATTATCTTCCTACTTACTTATCAAGTATCTGCACACTTTGAAAAACCAGTCAAGGACCTGCTATTTTTATTAAGAAAAGGAAATATTTCCTAAGGTAGTTTTAAATGTTATCACAGAATCATATTTGAGGTTTCCTGATTTGTAAATTTTAGGAATACCAGTTGTTCAAAGTTCCCAGAACACCTATTATAGAAAAGCAGAGAGTTCTCACACTACTGGTACTTATTCCACCACAAAAGTAGGAGTATCACTAGATAAGTTTTTCATATTGTTCATCTGCATGTAGCAACCACACAGTCATTAAAAAACTATTGAATATTGGGGTCATGGTGATAAATACATGGGGAAAGAAGAATGATTAAGATACAGGCATGGACCTCTAAGGCTTATCAGGTTAACATTAGCTTTTTTTTTCTTTTTAAACAATGGACTTCCTGGGCATATGTATCCCTTCTATATATCTATATATCAGGGAAAATTAATATTAAATCTATATATCTATATAAATATATGACAAACTTATAACAGACATTCTAAAAATTCCTTGTAAAAAACTCAAATTTATTGTGGATAAGAGTGTGACTATCAATACTTTTTAAACTTTATTACACACATTTGAGAGAAAAAATTACTCTGGGTTATGACTTGTGACTTTCATTTAAACTACACATTTTTGGGTTATGACTTGCTACTTTAATTTATATTACAAATTTTTGAACAGTAAATACTGACCTCAATAATCCCCATCCACTGAGAAAATGAATAAGATATAGAAAATATATTTTTAAAATGGATGTTTTCGTTCCATAACTTATTCCCTGGAACAAAGTAGAAAAGACCATGGAAGCTATATTGGCACATATAGGCCACTAGGGTCTGACCATGTAAATCACAGCTCAGTACTCTTAATGGTACCCAAGTGACTTCCCAGACTTCATGCTACTTCGACGACTGTACATTAGCTGGAATTCACCATAAGTTACACTCATTTACTGGCTGACTGCAGGCTGAGATTCCATTCCGTTTCATATGCAGGAGCAGGAGTTTAACGGCACTCCAGTGGCCTACGAGACTTAATGCAACTTCCACAAGGATCTATGTCAGGCAAAGGTAGACAAGCTGGGGAGAATCAGGCTCAGGCAATATTAATTTCTAACCCCCAGAATCAGACCAGTAAGGCCTCCCCACCCACCTCCATGTGTGACAAAGAGCTGCTAAACTTTTAGTCCAGGCCACCAGCACTGGATGTCTTCAAGAACCTGCTTTCCTAGTTTCCTGCCCATCTTCTGGCTCCATCCAGCTCATGCTCCACAACAGCAGTAGAATACTTTCTCTAAGCTACATATTTCATCTTCTTACTCCCCTGTTCAGAAAGTAACGCCCCCTAATATCCTCAGGATTAAATTCAAACTTATCAGGGCTTATTCATTAGGCCCTACCTGAGCTTCCCTGGTGGCTCAGATGGTAAACAATCTGCCTGCAATGCGGGAGACCTGGGTTCAATCTCTGGGTTGGAAGATCTGAAGGCGGGCATGGCAACCCACTCTAGTATTTTTGCCTGGAGAATCCCCACGGACAGAGGAGCCTGGTGACTACAGTCTATGGGGTTGCAAAGAGTTGGACATGACTGACAACTTAAGCACAGAACAGCACCTCGTGTGAATTCAGTCCCTTAGATTTCTCTTGTCTCTTCCTAGGAATGCTGACCACACACCCACACAGGTACACACTGCAGCCTCACACATACTTTTTTATACTAAGAAAGTAATCACACTCATCAGGCATTTACAGAATGGAAGTTTCTCAGAGACTGTTTTGGGTATTGTGGCCCTTGAGCTGGGCTAAACAAAGCTCATAGGGAACAAACAAAGTGAAATAAAAGTCACTCAGCCATTTCTAACTCTTTGGGATCCCATGGACCATAGTTCACCAGGCTCCTCTGTCCATGGAATTCTGCAGGCAAGAATACTGGAGTGGGTTGCCATTCCCTTCTCCAGGGGATCTTCCTGACCCAAGGATCAAACCTGGGTTTCCAGCATTGCAGGCTGTTTCTTTACCATCTGAACCACCAGAGAAGCCCCAGGGAACAAAGGGTCCCACTCTAATAGCTGATCTGATTCAGACTGGGTACCAGTACTACCAGATGAATTTCACCAAAGCTTAGAACACTGCAAAGCAAAGGCAAAATAGCAAGGACAATACTCCCAAAAAAGCTTCCGTGTGTATAGCTACTAAACCCACTTCTTACTCTACACAGGCCTGGGAGACAAGACACAATTGTGCAGAAGGTTGCCATGTACCAGACTTAAGATGAATGGTACAGGGGAGAAAGGGCAAGACATGACCAGGAAAAACAGACTCACTTCTTCCATTAGGATCCAGCCTCTAAGACAGCAGACCCCAACCATTTTGGCACCAGAGACTGGTTCCATAGAAGATAATTTTTCCACAGACCTGGGGTGGGGGGTGGATTATTTCAGGATGATTCAAGTGAATTATGTTTATCTTACACTTTATTTCTATTATTATTACATCAGCTCCACTTCAGATCATCAGACTTTAGATCCCAGAGGTTGGGGACCCCTGCTCTAAGATAGTTTCTGTCCAATTGGTTAAGTCTTCACTTACAATGTTAGATCACAGAATTAGGCTTAGTATTGAGAATTCATTTATCAAAATAAAATATAGAAGTATTTTCCTTTCTAGACACAAACGATTTTACATGAAAAGTCATCTCCAGATAAAAAGAGAACAGAAATATTCTATGATAAATTGTTTGACATTTTATGTAACATTATATCATTAAAAATCCCCAAAGTAGAAAGAGCTCCCATTTAGAACCCATTATTTCTCACTCAAGGAGTTTGACAGAATTTGGTTCAAATGGAGCTCCAATAATGCTCAATATTATTCTTGGTAGAGTTGGGAATTAAGTTACCTTCCGAGTGGGGTGGCAGTGGGACACTTTCTTTTCCATTAGTGAAAAGGAAAATCTTACCTGTTTAAATAGTTTATTATTGTAAAAAAAAAAAAAATCAGAGCCATTATTCTTTTCTGGCAGGGAGAGGAGAAATTCCTTTCCTGACTAGAAAACTGGAAAAATCTTTCCTTTCAGAACATCTCTAAGACAAAATTAATATTCATTCCATTGCTTTTTTTTTTTTTCCTATTTTTTGGCTGAACTGCACAGCATGTGGGATCTTAGCTCCCAAACCAGGGATTGAACCCATGCCTCCATTCACTGAGAGTGTGCAGTCTTAACCACTGAAGCACCAGGGAAGTCCCTCCATTGCCTTCTTTTTAAAGTTAAGAACTTTTATATTCTGAATGGAAAGATTTTGTATGTCATATTATGGAAATAAAAACTTTTCAAATTAGTTCAGTCCACACCATGTATGGGCACATCTAATTGGCATTACAGACACAGTTACTATCCTAGAGGATGCTGTGGACCCAAAGAAGCCAATGTCAGGAGTCCATCCCTTCAGGAAAGTTTAAAAACACACAATCTCATGAAAACACCACCATGAAATATCAGCTTGTGTTACCTGTGTAGGCACCATTAAGTTCTGACAGGGAGCTGCTCAGTCAATGAAATGAAAACATCTAGTTTGACTGGGAAGGACAATACACAGAAAATACACAAAGAATGTCAAGAAGGGTATTCTTGGCTCGGGGTGAGAATAAACTATCCAGAGAAGATCCAAGAGTGAGAAGTTTATAGCCCAGGAGAAAAAGAGACTCAAGGAAGGTGACAGAAGTTTCCTGATCATTTAAGAAAAGAATAACAGTTCAGGAAAAGAAATGGCACGCTTTATCACAAAAACCCAGGGATCTGAATGTTGATCATATTAGGACATAGGAAATGTTATGATTTCTGATTCTCCTTTTAAGGACTGCAGGAGGTGGGGGAAGCTGTTATAAATGCAAAGATGCAACTGGAGCTGGAAAAGGCGAGTTGGGGATGGAGGTGCCCAGGGGAGGAATATGCTGGTCAAGCTACTTCCTAAGGGTTGCCCGTCCACAGCTCACTACGTGAATTCAGGATGTTGTCCTGAAAACTCATTCACTGTTGCTCCTCTTACTTACTGCTTCCCTCTATCAGTCCCCATTTCCCATCTTTACGATCTAGCCAAAGTCCTGTCTTCCCAATCAGCTTTCCCAGACAGTTCTTCTCTGTATTGACTTGACCTCTGGGAACGTGAGCTCAAAAATAATCGATACCATTGTTCTTGTACTAAACAAGCCTTCATTGGTCTTGTTTTCATTATGACCATAAGTTCCTTAAGTACATGTGTTATATTTATTCACCTGGCTCACATGGAGAAGAGGGCTTCCCAGGTGGTATAGAATTTGTCTACCAGGCAGGAGATGTGGGTTCGATCCCTGGGTCAGGAAGATTCCCTAGAGAAGGAAATGGCAACCCACTGCAGTATTTTTGCCTGGAAAATTTCAGCGGACAGAGGAGCTGGCAGGCTACAGTCCAGGGTGTTGCAAAAAAGTTGGTACAACTTAGTGACTAAACAACAATAATGTGTGGAGAAGGAGAAACCGTGTTCATTTCATGCCTTTGAAGAGTTTCATGGAGGCTCCAGCAGGAGACAGAACTAGTTATTTGAAAGTTTCAATTCAAGATGGTAATGACAACAGCATCCAGAGATGACACAACTCTCATAAAGAATCAGGTATAGGAAGAATGGAAACCTTCCCATAATTTTTTTTTTAATATGGTAAAGGTAGAAGGCCATTTAGAAGGGGGATCTGAAGGCCCAACAGACACGAGGAAAGAAAACCTCTCTCAAGTTCCTTTTTTATTCAGCAATAAAAATGACAGTGGGGAAAGGAAAAAATAACCATATAGTAATTGTTTATTTCTCAGATTTTTATCAAGAGGACACACACTTTGCTTATTTCTTTTAAACTAGATGGTGGTTTGTAAAGGCTTATCTTTAAAAAGTAGATTATAATTATTACGTCAGATACAAATTATATGAAGAATATTAACCTCAGGGCCTATAAGCACCTTCTGGAAGGATTTTAAATGTCTGAGTTTCCAGAAAGAAAATCCCACAGAGTTTTAAATCAAATCAAATCTTAAATTGACTAAAGCATCATGAATTTTGAACAGGTCATAAAATCTCACAGATGTAGCTCAGTCAGATATTGATGTATCATCAGTGCGTACGTGCTGCTGGTGCTGCTGCTAAGTCACTTCAATTGTGTCCGACTCAGATCCGAGGGACTGGTATCATGTGTATATGAATGAAAAGAACAGACTCGGTTGCAAATGAAAATTTTCAAATTCAGAATGCAGTTAACATTCTGTGTGTTTACTGTCCACTTATACTTCAGGATTTCCACATCCACTGTCTCAGGTCATGTCCCACATCTGTATGTGAGGTAATAATTATTACTATGGGCCGCCTGTCACTTTCTAAAAAGCACACATAATGATTTCCTGGCCCCAGAACCCTGAGTTAGGGAGTGGCCACTAACTCCACTTTCAGGCCAGCGTTCACCGTCCTGCCACACCAAATCCACCTTTACACACTCTGACTCAGCAATGCTGAAGTGAGTTAGATATTGTGAAAAGTGGTATTTTTAGTTTTTAGTACCGAAGTAGAGTTGACTTCCCATGTTGCGTTAGTTTCTGATGTATAGCAAAGTGATTCACTTATATGTGTATTAATACATATTCTTTTTCCTATTCTTTCCATTATGTTATTATAAGATATTAGTTTCCTGTGCTATCCAGTAGATCCTTGTTTATCTGTTTTGTGTATAGTAGCTTGTATCTGCTAACCACTTACATGTGGAATCTAAAATATGATACAAATGAACTTGCTCACAAAACAGAAACAGACTCACAGAGGTAAGAAACCAAAATTAGGGTTACCAAAAGGAAAAGGAATAAGCGAGGGGAGGGTGGGGTAGAAAAGTGGTATTACTTTTTGGCTACACAAACATCACTGACACACAAAGTGAGAGACAAGGACATCTGAGAAATTTTTCATAAATGAATCTGGAAACAAACTATCTCATTTCTAAAAGACTTCTTCATTATAACTCTTTTGAAGCTGGTAAATAATTTTAAAAGTAAGTTATACAGTCACCCCAAAGATGGTATATTAGAAAGACTGGCTTCCTTCTTGTCACCATGAGGGGTTCCTACAGGGAAAGGGTGGTGGTCTCGTCAACCGTAACAAACAAGAAACAGTCCTGCTAGGAGACCCTGTGTGGCCACCCGGTTCTATAGGTGCTAAGCAATTACAGTTTAAAACTAAACTGATTCCTGCAAATCTTTATTAATAAATCCTAAGTACTTTTTCATAGTTAAGAATCCAGTCTATGTTGATTTATAACATGATTTAAAATGATAAATCAACATTTTGTGTGTGATTTAACCTAGAGAACACTGCCTAGCTATAACTTCAAAAAAGTACCAAAAAGAAAAAAAAAGGTAACATGTAGGTCAAAGGTCTACTTCACAGAGAACAAGGACTTGCATTAAAAACCAGAATCCCAGCCAACGTAAGAATGCTGGAACCTGCAGGGGCCTGTCTGTACTTACCATGTTTTAGAGCATTTTCTAGCACTTACTCAGCAAGCAGGATGCTATTTGTCCCCCGTGTATTTTCACAAAAGTCCATTTGCTTTTCTTCCCTGGCCTCTTTGCCATGGGCTATGTCCATCATCAGGCGCGATCTCTGCGGCAGAAGTCAGCGCAGCTCCCTGGGGAAAGGCCTCTGAAGGCCAGATGGGCTACTTTTTAAAACCAAAGTTTTCTCCTTTTCTTATAAGAAGGATTTTAAAGGACCAAGCCAAGGACGATTCCTTTTTATCTCAGTAATAATTTTTCTACGTCGAAGATAATTTTTAACTAATGTCATAGGTGGCAAAGCCTTAATATTTACCTTTATTGATCTATTTCTCTATATTTTAATAAAAACCAGTTCATACAGACAAGAATGTGGATACTGATTAACTAATTACTGCTATTACTGACTTCAAAAGATTTCCCTACAATTTCCAACATTTGTCACTTGAAATAACATAAGATGTCAAAATAAGTAAAACCAAATATTCCTGCTAAAAAATCAACTTAAGCAAGAAAAAAAAAATCTGCAATGCAAAAATTTCCACAAACTCAAATATAAATGTGAGCAGACTGGCAAAGCAATTAAGAGAAATTGTGACCAACCAGGGCGAGCTGAAATGGCAATTCTCCAGTTATAACTTTCTTCTGTCACTTTATGCCAGAAAGTGCAAACTTCAAATGCTTTATCAGAGCAGATTATTAAAAAGGTTTAGTAAATATTTCCTTAAAACTGTATATTTGCAAGTGAGGAAAAATATCATTTCTATAGGTAATGGAAAAATTTTAATAGTATATTTTACTAAGCCATTTTGAAGTTCTAAAAGCTTAATAAACTGAAAGACTTCAGCTATATATTCAAAAAACTACAGACAGGCAGACCAAAGGAAATCAGGGTGGTTGCCCTTATTAGATTATTATTGGATGGTTCCCACTTGATAACAAGCCCTAGAGCAAGTAAGTAAGTTTCAGAGAACTATGGAATTGTCACCCTTCCATGTCCCATTAACAAACCTCTGTCCTTATTTATGGCCCTTCCTCACTGGGTGGGCCTCCAATCTCTTTAACAGAACAAACAACATTATACACTGAATACAAAGAGGGAGTTAGAATTTGCCGTTATTTTCTCCTCTGAGAGAGAGCAATAAAGCCGAAAAGAAAATAAACAAAGTAGGGTTTCGTGCATGTACATCTGTGTAGTCCCTCTCATCTACCTAGGCAAATCCTGACACCTTCTTGCTACAGAATGACAGAATGTCCCCCACCTCACTGCTATTCTGGGACAATAAAGCACTCAGAAAGGCGTTCTACACAACCACCGCAATTCTCTAACACCTCCATCCACTCCACCTACGACTGTGAACACAAGGCAGGACTGCTTTGAACATAATATGATAATAAACTAATCAAGGATTTTACGATGGGTAAATTCCAAATTCATTTCCCCAAACAAACAGATTAGAGTCCTTATGAATCTTAACTTCTAACTGCCATTGTAACAGAGGCCTTTCCACGCCCAGCAAAACATTCGTGTATTTCAGATACTACCAGATAAAACAAAACCATGAGCTGGTCAACCCCTGCAAATGGCGATCAATAGAACTAAGTTATCATGGCAAGCTGGGTTTACCTCAAAGCTGAAGCTTAACCAATTAAGAGGCCAGACTTAATTTGAATTGCTTTTAGTGTGAAAATTGTTTGCATTTACCTTACCTCAAACAGACTGCTAAACAAAATGCCATTTTCTTCCTATGACTCAGCCTCAAGCTTATTATTTTTGGCTGTGTCACATGGTATGTGGGATCTTAGTTCCCTGACCAGGGATTGAACCCATGCCCCTTGCAGTGGAAGCACAGAATCAACCATTGGGCCACCAGGGAAGTCCCTCGGCCTCAAAGTTACGAGCACTCTCTTATCTTCGGTGGCTGATGGTACTCTTTAAGTCTATAGTGTATAGGATGTGGGGGTAAATGAATGAACAGGAATTATAGCAATGGGTCCAGAACTTGTGGTTTTTAAAATACTATAACTAAAAGATTGATTTCAAATCAGACACCTCTTTTATACAAAAGGAGAATAAAGTTTGCTTTTGATAAACTGGGCAGGTATTCTGTGAAACAGGTCGGTGAATCAAAGGCTAAAGTTGTTTCTCCTAAATGGTTTCTCTGCTCTTAGTTCATGTAAGCATGTGTGTGTATACACACCCCCAACCCCAGACATAACACAAACTTGCACCCTCCTCTTCATTCCTGTTGTCAGTGTCCTTTGATTGGCAGCATTGAAAACACTGTCAACTGGATCTGCGCAGTTGACCCAGGTGTCTCCAGGCACCCTCTGTCAGTCTACACTCCCTCATTCAGTTCGCTCATTTGCATGTTTGTCAATGGTGTATGAAGAAAAATCTCATACCATCCAAATCTTCTTCCAGAAACAGAGACTGACCCTGGAGAGCAGGAAGATATCAAAAAGTAACAGTAAGGATTTCACCTCCTGGAGTGAACTCTGCAGTTGTCCACGAACAGAAACACTTTGTCCTGCTCTGTTACACTGAAATTTCTAATCTGTCACTGGATGTGCAAAAGAGATGCAATGAAAGCAGAGATAGAATTTTCCAGAATCTTGCAGCAAAGGTAAAAACAATCAGATTTTCCAGTCCCTGAGGTTTTACTCCATGGGCTTTTACTGTTAGTGCATATAAAGCAAAAATCCAAGCCATTTTGGCTTAAAACAGCATGTACCGGATTCACAGAAGCCTGCCACAGACAGAAGTGTTGAGCATTGGAGCTGGAAGGATTCAGAAGGTTTACCTGGACTAAATGAGGGCACCAAGGCTAGCCTAGTTCACAGGGCCAGGCAGTGCCAAAATGGCCACAAATTCCCAAATAAATCTTTTCCTTAAATTCCATGAAAAAAGAAAAAAAAGCAGTGCTCAGAAATGAACTGTCTAAAAAATTTTTTTCTAGAGCTTCGTGAGCTGGTATTTTTGACTAATTACATAGTGGGGTATGTGACGCAGTGTGTCTCAGCTATAAAAAGAGCAAATCTACCCTTCAGAAAATAAATGCTGCAGGCAACTACATTTCTTCTTTTTTTGGTAGTTTTCTATAAGTGCCTCCCCTATAGGTGCTGTCATGCAATTGAATAGAAACATGGCAGGGCATGACAGTTCTAAGCCATTCTCCATTTTGATGTATTCATCAGCATTTTCAGCTTCTTATGCTTTAAAGCCATTGTTCCAGGTTATTATAAGGATTAAATGAGACAATATATGTAAAATAATTAGAAAAGTCTTGGGCCTATGATAGGTCCACAATCAATGGCAGCTGTTATTTTGTGTTATGGACAAGAGTTTTCTACCTTGATAGAGCATAGCTTGTCACGTTCCCATTGTCCTCCCTAATCGTGGCTTCAGAACTAAATAATGTGGTGTTTAAAGTGACTTTCACCTCCATTTTCCCCATCAGTTCCTCTCAAAGTTGCACTGTGACTGCAGGGATTTCTGGGGCATAAAGACTGAGTTTCTACTTCTTTCCTTCCCATCCCTGTGTGCTAAGTCGCTCATCGTATCCGACTCTGCGCGATCCTATGGACTGTAGCCTTCCAGGCTCCTCTGTCGTGGGATTTCCCAAGCAAAAATACTGGAGTGGGTTGTTGTTTCTTTCTCCAGGGGATCTTCCCGACCCAGGGATCAAACCTGGGTCTCTTACATCTCCTGCATTGGCAGGCAAGTTCTTTACCACTGGCACCACCTGGGAAGCTCAGTCTTTGTCCAGGACCCTTCTGTGTTACCCATGGCTCCTGCTCTCTAGCACCCACCACCACTGTGGCCAACACAGCCTTTCCTCTCTTCTGATTTTCTCCCTGTTCCTGGCTGCTTTCTCTTGTTTCTTCTACATTTTTGTATCATGTACACAAAGCCTGACCTTTGCTGACAGTGATTTTCCTTCCTTGCCAGCATATTAGTTAGATCTGGCTCTTTTCTAGCTATGAGTATTTATTTGATTACTGGGTTCTTGGAACAATCCGTGCTGGTTATATATATTATATATATCTAATGTTTATATTTATTTCATATATATATATATATATATATATTTTTTTTTTTTTTCCTCCTGGGAAATGCAGGAGAAGGAGAATTTGGCAGTGCTTCCTAATCTGGAACTATTACATGATGATGATGATAATAACAATCACCACCACCACATCACTATCACAATGAACATAGTTAAATGAAACTAAGCATTTAAATGCTTACCAGTGCTAGATGTTTGTCAGAGTGATGAGTCATGTCTGACTCTCACAATCCCATGG
The DNA here is from genome assembly GCF_032405125.1 of Capricornis sumatraensis. Lineage (NCBI taxonomy): Eukaryota > Metazoa > Chordata > Mammalia > Artiodactyla > Bovidae > Capricornis > Capricornis sumatraensis. The sequence continues at coordinate 54,048,721 of NC_091079.1, forward strand.
GCTGTAGCCCACTAGGCTCCTCTGTCCTTGGTATTTCCCAGGCAAGAATACGGGAGTGGGTTGCCATTTCCTTCTCCAGGGAATCTCCCCAACCCAAGGATCAAACCAGTATCTCCTGCATTGCAGGTGGGTTCTTTACCACTGAGCCACCATAGAAGCCCATACATGGGTAATCTCAATGAATTCTCACAATACTACAGTGGGTGTGTGTACGCACTCAGTTGTTCAGTCGTGTCCGACACGGCAACCCTGCCAGGTTCCTCCATGGGATTCTCCAGGCAAGAATAGTGCAGTGAGTTTCCATTTCCACTTCCAGGGTATTTTCCTGACCCAAGGACTGAACCTGCATCTCCTGAATTGGCAGGCAGATTCTTTACCACTGAACCACCTGGGAAGCCCACTACTGCGGGAACAGACAATATTCAAGACAAAGAAATGGGGTCATGAAGTTGAACCCCATGCTGAAGTCCCACCAATAGCAAGTGCAGGGTGTTCAACAGGCAGCTTGACTCCAGTACCTACACTGTTTGCCGGAAAGCAAGATTATATCTTTAGTCCAACCTTCTAAATCTGACAGAACCAAAGAGGTGATCATCATAAATTCTCCTGAGGTTAATCAGCACAACACCCTAAAGCATAAATGCCACCACGGAGTTAGTTCAAGTCATCTTGGTTACTAAAGTACTTCTTCTAATATTGTGAAATCCTAATATGAAATCTTAGCAACTAAATCTCTGAATAACTCATCATATTTTATATTTTAAAGGTCAAAAGATCTTGGATAAAAAGCTAGGTAAAATATTAATACTCCCAAATCACTAAAATATGTATACTGTCATCCAGGATTCTAAGACTTTTTAACAGCTATAAGAGTGATATGAACAAAAATCACTGTTATCCATTAAGGATAACAGAATTTGGAGAATTTAAAAAATAATTTTAGACATTATAGAAAGTTTTATATTGAAAAGCAGTATTGAAAGACAAAGGTCAACAGATTCCCACGACTGGACATATAATATCATTTCATCCATTTTTTTTTTATAATGCACTTAATGTTTAAGAAATTCATATTAATCAGAGTTTAGTTATTTATCCATATGTGACTACAAGTAGTCTACAGAATATCATGTATCATTATCCATCATCATTTTGGCAAGTTTCAAGTTAAAAGCATGGTATTCTCTGGCTTGATGTGTGAAAATCATATTTTCAGATTACTCTAAAAATGAGCGAAGTGCCATTATACAAACATTCATATGAAATAAAATTTTAGTGAAAATGGGTTCTAAAATTCCACTGGAAAGACCATTCAAGCAGGGTATGCCTAAAAACACAAAGAGTTTTAATGCAATATCCCAGATGCGATGAAATCTATGACTAGAGAGCAATGCTACATTTACTGTATTTGGTTCTAGAAACGTCCTTATTTCTGCTTTAAAATGAAGACTCTTTTCCTCCTCCAAGTTAACTATCTTTTCTTCTTCATTTCCATTCTTCTCTATACTCTAAAGCTATACTTACATCTGATAGCTAGCTAGTTCTTTTAGGAATTTTCTGCCACATAAGCTTTTGATCTGAGAGGAAAAGAGGGAGGGGACATATATATACACATACCTATGGCTAATTCATGTCGATGTATGGCAGAAACCATCATAATACTGTAAAATAATTATCCTCTAATTTTAAAAGATCTTGAATTTCTGCAATATGGCCACTTGATAATACAGTTATTGAAATAAACTTGAATAAATGAAAAATTATGAACTGTATCTCCAATATTAGGACATATGCCAAAACAAAAAAAGCAAAAGATTACAACTGCCTTAAAAAAGAACTCTTAAGTGCCACCTTTCTTGAATTCCCCAAGATATAACCCTGTTTTCACTTCTAATCCTTCTCAGACTGACAATTGAGCAAAATATAATAGTTACGTATGACTAAACGAAGGAGGTGAAAAAAGAAAAGACACAGAGTATATGTCTGATTTCCTAATGTTAGTGTTTCATTTCACCAACATAATAAGTTTACTATGACATATCATAAGCGTTTCTAAACACTTACTCGCAATTTCTATACTCAACGCATTGTGGATGGTAGCCAAGGGGCTGGCTGCACATGGGCTCAAGCCCAGGAATCACACATGTAGGTAATCTCTCTTCTCTGGAGGGCACTTCACCTATTTCATTTGGACTCTTAGGATCCACTTCTCCTTTAAGAGACCTGGATGCCCAGGGTAGAATGGGACCCACCACAGCACCCAACTTTTCCCCCTAACTCTCCCAAGACTCTGCAATTGCATAGTTCATTTATCTGTTTGTCTGGTTTCTCTCTATTTCACACAAATGAACTTTACAGACTTTGCTCACCTTATGAACCATTTCACTATTAAAGCCTAAGATGGTTCAATTCTTCAATGAAGTCTCATCACTTTCTGCTCTTTTTATCCCTTTACTCAACTGACATTTAGCATGTACATAACCATAGTTCTTTCCCCAAGGCAGCTTTCAAGTTTTAGAATCAGGCACAAAAGTAATATCCTTCTAACAATAAACATCATCCATTGTAAGATAGGTTTAACTTTGTAGCCATCAAGTATTTTAAAACTTTATAATTCAGCCCTTTTTATACCAAAGGCAAAACAAATATGAAAAGATTAATGGATCTGGTCCCATAAAATTTTAGCTTCCCCAAGCAGGGAAAAAAGCTCTTTAAAATGGAAATGTATCTATTATAGAAAACACTATAAAATATAGAAATTTACAATGTTTTATAGAAAACATTATAAAATATAAAAATATTTTATAGAAAAATATCTATAAAACATTACCAAAGTTTAAGAAGTATAGTACAAGAAATAATCAGAAAAGATGAACATCACCATGTTAGAAAAGAAAAAATGGTTTATTAGCTCTGCTTTCTAAAAATGCACATGAAAACAATAAAGTCTCAGACCTTCCAATATGACAAATTTTTAAAAGTTAAATATTTAATGTGTTCACTCTAATTCACAACCCTTCCTTGTGTAAAAACATTACAAATCCTTAACAGAGTTTAAAACAATTTACCTAGCCACACTTAAATTTACTCAAAGGGAATAATTAAGGATGCACATAAGACATTCGTAGAATCGCTCTAGATGTCTGATAATGGATTAAATAAAATATATCTATGAAACCATGCAGCCATTAAAATGATGCTATAGAGTTTATTGATATGAAAAGATGTTTATATGTGTTATTAAAAAGAGCAGGTTGCTAAGTGTCTTCAAACAGATGAATGGATAAAGATGTGGTGTGTATGTACACACACACACACACACACACAGTGGAATACTACTCAGCCATAAAAAAGAATGAAATTTTGCCACTTGTAGCAACATGGGTGGATTTGAAGGGCGTTATGACAAGTGAAATAAGTCAGACAGAGGAGGACAAATACTGTATGGTATCAATTATGTGCTGCTGCTGCTGCTGCTAAGGCACTTCAGTTGTGTCCGACTTTGTGCGATCCCATAGATGGCATCCCACCAGGCTTCCCCGTCCCTGGGATTCTCCAGGCAAGAACACTGGAGTGGGTTGCCATTTCCTTCTCCAATGCATGAAAGTGAAAAGTGAAAGTGAAGTTGCTCAGTTAAAGTCACCTCAATATCAATTATATGTGGACTCTAATAAATAAAACTAGTGAATATAACAAAAAAAGAAACAGACTCACAGATATAGGGAACAAACTAGTGCTCACCAGCGGGGAGAGGAAAGCGGGCCTATCCCTATCTTGTCCATTCCCCTTTTTCTCTCCCCACTGGTAACCACTAGTTTGTTCTGTTTATCTGTGACAGAGGAGCCTGGCAGGCTACAGTCCATAGCATCAAACAGAGTCGGACTCAACTGAAGCAACTTAGCACACACACATGCACATGTATGTACAGAGTACATGTACAACGAAGGGAATATAGCCAGCATTTTGTAGCAACTATAAATGAAATATAACCTTTAAAAAGGTTAATCACTATGTTGCACACCTATAATTTATGTAATATTATATATCAACTACACTTCAATAAAGAAAAGCAAATAAAAATTTAAAACATAGATATTTAATTCTACTATAGTGTGTGCTCAATCGCTCAGTCATGTCTGGCTCTTTGCAACCCCATGGACTGTAGCCCACTAGTCTCCTCTGTCCATGGGATTTCCCAGGCAAGAATCCTGGAGTAAGTTGCTATTTTCTCCTCCAGGGAATCTTCCTGACCCAGGGATTGAACTCGTGTCTCCAGCACTGGCAGACAGATTCTTCACCACTGTGTCACCTGGGAAGCAATTTGACTATAGTTTGGCACTATTGAAAGGATATGATTTATTGAACTAATTAGTAGTAAATATATATATATATATATATATATGTATATTAGGAGAATGTTTAAATTATGCAAGAACAAATTTCAAGTACTTTACAGACACATTTGCATGACAATAATCTGCCAATTACAGTAATGCCTACTCTTGAAAGAGTTTGACAATATAAACTTTCAGCTGTCATCCTTATGATATGACATGTACTTAACATTAGTTTTGTCTACAGTTTCAAAATCAGAACCCAGGAATGGGTCCTTGGAAGCAATATCTTGAAGATACATTGAGTGGCTGTCAATTTGATCTCCTGGTCTTTGACAGATCATTTAGCCAACACTTATCACAGTTCCATTTCCAGAAATGTGATAATGAAGAAAACATAGCCCCTCGAAAAAAGCTGAATGGCCACAAGTGCCAGAGTTTTTAGGATAGTCCACATTAAGATGTTACATCATTGACTCCTACTTTTTTCCATTCCTTTTTTCACTGATAGAAGCAAAGGCAGAAAACTTCAACGTCACAAAAAATTTTAGAGCTTTTTGAAAAAGAATGTTAGTGATCATCCTGTCTAATCCCTGGATGTTAAAAATAAGAAAATTTAGGCTCGGAGAATAGGCGTGTAAAGAGCCAAATGAGAACCAGGCATCTTGCCTCCAAGCCCAGTCCACTTAGCATCATCCACAACTCTTACAGAATAGCAGGGTCTACTTTAGAA